>NC_090739.1:4587721-4604106 GCF_036898095.1 Palaemon carinicauda
CAATTTACATTTTTGTCTTTTGAAATTTTGTTTATCTGATTAAAATGATTCGATTTGTTTCGAAGTAACGTTGGTAATGGTAATAATAATAAAATCAATAATAATAGTAATGATAATAATAATAATAATAATAATAGAAATAATATTAATGATAATGATAATAATAATAATAATGATAATAATAATGTTCTTGGTTTTTCGACTCTCTCTCTCTCTCCTCTCTCTCTCTCCTCTCTCTCTCTCTCTCTCTCTCTCACAGTTTCTGTGTTTAGTGTCATCTTCCTATCCCGAATCCTCTTTGAAATGATTGAAGCTGAGAGAGAGAGAGAGAGAGAGGAGAGAGGAGAGAGAGAGAGGCCTAGGGACTTCAAAAGAGGCCAGAATCGACAAGAGCCTCTTTTTTGTTCAACTTTTGACCTAATTTACGATAGAGAGCTTAGGCCTATATCTTAAACTCTGAGTATACTGGTATGAAAAAAATTGATAAGTCTCTTTCTCTACATACTAGATTAGATAAGATCTCTTTTAATTAATTGAATTCGTAGCTGTTGAAAATTAATAATTTGATTTATTGACTTCAATGTTGACACTCCAATATCAAACCATTGTTCTGTAGTCTTGGGTAGTACCATAGCCTCTGTACTATGGTCTTCCCACTGTCTTGGGTTAGAGTTTTCTTACTTGAGGGTACGCTCGGGCACACTATTTTATCTGGTACCTTATTTCCTTTATCTCGATGGGCTAGTTTCCTGTTGAAGTCCTTTGGATTATAGCGTCCTGCATAACCAACTAAGAATGTAGCTTATCTAATAATGATAATACTATTCTTAAAATGTTTTATTTTGATTCTTTATTACTATTCTTGCAGTTTGTTTATTTCCTTGTTTCCTCTCCTCACTGTGCTATTTTTCCCTATTGGAGCTCTTGGGCTTACAACATCTTGCTTTTTAAATTAGGGTTGTAGTTAGAATAGTAATGATAATAAAGTTACTCTAATGTTATATCGGCCTCATTTCATTATATATTTTATAACTTCGATGTTTCCTATGCTTCTTTAGTATAACTTCACGAAAATTGAAATATTGATATAACATTTTTGTTATACATTTTTCCTCTTGGCCTCATTCAGCCTTGTCTTCATAAGGACATAGTCTTACTCTTCTTTTAATTAAAGAATATGCAGGGAATCTTTGGGTGGTCTCGAAAATTGAAATCTTGATATAACATTTTTGTTATACATTTTTCCTCTTGGCCTCATTCAGCCTTGTCTTCATAAGGACATAGTCTTACTCTTCTTTTAATTAAAGAATATGCAGGGAATCTTTGGGTGGTCTCGAAAATTGAAATCTTGATATAACATTTTTGTTATACATTTTTCCTCTTGGCCTCATTCAGCCTTGTCTTCATAAGGACATAGTCTTACTCTTCTTTTAATTAAAGAATATGCAGGGAATCTTTGGGTGGTCTCGAAAATTGAAATCTTGATATAACATTTTTGTTATACATTTTTCCTCTTGGCCTCATTCAGCCTTGTCTTCATAAGGACATAGTCTTACTCTTCTTTTAATTAAAGAATATGCAGGGAATCTTTGGGTGGTCTCGAAAATTGAAATCTTGATATAACATTTTTGTTATACATTTTTCCTCTTGGCCTCATTCAGCCTTGTCTTCATAAGGACATAGTCTTACTCTTCTTTTAATTAAAGAATATGCAGGGAATCTTTGGGTGGTCTCGAAAATTGAAATCTTGATATAACATTTTTGTTATACATTTTTCCTCTTGGCCTCATTCAGCCTTGTCTTCATAAGGACATAGTCTTACTCTTCTTTTAATTAAAGAATATGCAGGGAATCTTTGGGTGGTCTCGAAAATTGAAATCTTGATATAACATTTTTGTTATACATTTTTCCTCTTGGCCTCATTCAGCCTTGTCTTCATAAGGACATAGTCTTACTCTTCTTTTAATTAAAGAATATGCAGGGAATCTTTGGGTGGTCTCGAAAATTGAAATCTTGATATAACATTTTTGTTATACATTTTTCCTCTTGGCCTCATTCAGCCTTGTCTTCATAAGGACATAGTCTTACTCTTCTTTTAATTAAAGAATATGCAGGGAATCTTTGGGTGGTCTCGAAAATTGAAATCTTGATATAACATTTTTGTTATACATTTTTCCTCTTGGCCTCATTCAGCCTTGTCTTCATAAGGACATAGTCTTACTCTTCTTTTAATTAAAGAATATGCAGGGAATCTTTGGGTGGTCTCGAAAATTGAAATCTTGATATAACATTTTTGTTATACATTTTTCCTCTTGGCCTCATTCAGCCTTGTCTTCATAAGGACATAGTCTTACTCTTCTTTTAATTAAAGAATATGCAGGGAAACTTTGGCATCGAGGTACAACCAGGGATGAATAGGAAAAAGACGTTTTTAAGAGAACTAGCAAGATGTAAATGTACGTACAATTCAAACACTGCAAATATAGATTTTTTTTTTTCAAACCTATGCGTTCGTTCGTTTATCAGTTTTCCAGATGATCCAATTCAGAAATGTGTTTTACTTTTACGGTTGTTTTATAGGTCCTATTACAGTTGGGAACCCTATACCGTACAGGACCTACAAGACCGGTTTGTCATATACAGTCTTAGGTATTTATCGTATCATACATCGTATTCCGTGTTTATTGTCAAATCCATATATCGGATTTGTTATACATTTTTCCTCTTGGCCTCATTCAGCCTTGGCTTCATAAGGACATAGTCTTACTCTTCTTTTAATTAAAGAATATGCAGGGAATCTTTGGGTGGTCTCGAAAATTGAAATCTTGATATAACATTTTTGTTATACATTTTTCCTCTTGGCTTCATTCAGCCTTGGCTTCATAAGGACATAGTCTTACTCTTCTTTTAATTAAAGAATATGCAGGGAATCTTTGGGTGGTCTCGAAAATTGAAATCTTGATATAACATTTTTGTTATACATTTTTCCTCTTGGCTTCATTCAGCCTTGGCTTCATAAGGACATAGTCTTACTCTTCTTTTAATTAAAGAATATGCAGGGAATCTTTGGGTGGTCTCGAAAATTGAAATCTTGATATAACATTTTTGTTATACATTTTTCCTCTTGGCTTCAGTCAGCCTTGGCTTCATAAGGACATAGTCTTACTCTTCTTTTAATTAAAGAATATGCAGGGAATCTTTGGGTGGTCTCGAAAATTGAAATCTTGATATAACATTTTTGTTATACATTTTTCCTCTTGGCTTCATTCAGCCTTGGCTTCATAAGGACATAGTCTTACTCTTCTTTTAATTAAAGAATATGCAGGGAATCTTTGGGTGGTCTCGAAAATTGAAATCTTGATATAACATTTTTGTTATACATTTTTCCTCTTGGCTTCATTCAGCCTTGGCTTCATAAGGACATAGTCTTACTCTTCTTTTAATTAAAGAATATGCAGGGAATCTTTGGGTGGTCTCGAAAATTGAAATCTTGATATAACATTTTTGTTATACATTTTTCCTCTTGTCCTCATTCAGCCTTGGCTTCATAAGGACATAGTCTTACTCTTCTTTTAATTAAAGAATATGCAGGGAATCTTTGGGTGGTCTCGAAAATTGAAATCTTGATATAACATTTTTGTTATACATTTTTCCTCTTGGCCTCATTCAGCCTTGGCTTCATAAGGACATAGTCTTACTCTTCTTTTAATTAAAGAATATGCAGGGAATCTTTGGGTGGTCTCGAAAATTGAAATCTTGATATAACATTTTTGTTATACATTTTTCCTCTTGGCCTCATTCAGCCTTGGCTTCATAAGGACATAGTCTTACTCTTCTTTTAATTAAAGAATATGCAGGGAATCTTTGGGTGGTCTCGAAAATTGAAATCTTGATATAACATTTTTGTTATACATTTTTCCTCTTGGCTTCATTCAGCCTTGTCTTCATAAGGACATAGTCTTACTCTTCTTTTAATTAAAGAATATGCAGGGAAACTTTGGGTGATCTCGAAAATTGAAATATTATTGATATAACATTTTGTTATAATTTTTTCCTCGTGGCCTCATTCAGCCTTGTCTTCATAAGGACATAGTCTTACTCTTCTTTTAATTAAAGAATATGCAGGGAAACTTTGGGTGGTCTCGAAAATTGAAATATTGATATAAAATTTTTGTTATACATTTTTCCTCGTGGCCTCATTCAGCCTTGTCTTCATAAGGACATAGTCTTACTCTTCTTTTAATTAAAGAATATGCAGGGAAACTTTGGGTGATCTCGAAAATTGAAATATTATTGATATAACATTTTGTTATAAATTTTTCCTCGTGGCCTCATTCAGCCTTGTCTTCATAAGGACATAGTCTTACTCTTCTTTTAATTAAAGAATATGCAGGGAAACTTTGGGTGGTCTCGAAAATTGAAATATTGATATAACATTTTTGTTATACATTTTTCCTCGTGGCCTCATTCAGCCTTGTCTTCATAAGGACATAGTCTTACTCTTCTTTTAATTAAAGAATATGCAGGGAAACTTTGGGTGATCTCGAAAATTGAAATATTATTGATATAACATTTTGTTATAAATTTTTCCTCGTGGCCTCAATCAGCCTTGGCTACATAAGGACATAGTCTTACTCTTCTTTTAATTAAAGAATATGCAGGGAAACTTTGGGTGATCTCGAAAATTGAAATATTATTGATATAAAATTTTTGTTATACATTTTTCCTCTTGGCCTCATTCAGCCTTGGCTTCATAAGGACATAGTCTTACTCTTCTTTTAATTAAAGAATATGCAGGGGAACTTTGGGTGATCTCGAAAATTGAAATATTATTGATATAACATTTTTGTTATAAATTTTTCCTCTTGGCCTCATTCAGCCTTGACTTCATAAGGACATAGTCTTACTCTTCTTTTAATTAAAGAATATGCAGGGAAACTTTGGGTGGTCTCGAAAATTGAAATATTATTGATATAAAATTTTTGTTATACATTTTTCCTCTTGGCCTCATTCAGCCTTGGCTTCATAAGGACATAGTCTTACTCTTCTTTTAATTAAAGAATATGCTGGGAAACTTTGGGTGATCTCGAAAATTGAAATATTGATATAACATTTTTGTTATACATTTTTCCTCGTGGCCTCATTCAGCCTTGTCTTCATAAGGACATAGTCTTACTCTTCTTTTAATTAAAGAATATGCAGGGAAACTTTGGGTGGTCTCGAAAATTGAAATATTATTGATATAAAATTTTTGTTATACATTTTTCCTCTTGGCCTCATTCAGCCTTGGCTTCATAAGGACATAGTCTTACTCTTCTTTTAATTAAAGAATATGCAGGGAAACTTTGGGTGGTCTCGAAAATTGAAATATTATTGATATAAAATTTTTGTTATACATTTTTCCTCTTGGCCTCATTCAGCCTTGGCTTCATAAGGACATAGTCTTACTCTTCTTTTAATTAAAGAATATGCAGGGAAACTTTGGGTGATCTCGAAAATTGAAATATTGATATAACATTTTTGTTATACATTTTTCCTCGTGGCCTCATTCAGCCTTGGCTTCATAAGGACATAGTCTTACTCTTCTTTTAATTAAAGAATATGCAGGGAAACTTTGGGTGATCTCGAAAATTGAAATATTATTGATATAAAATTTTTGTTATACATTTTTCCTCTTGGCCTCATTCAGCCTTGGCTTCATAAGGACATAGTCTTACTCTTCTTTTAATTAAAGAATATGCAGGGAAACTTTGGGTGGTCTCGAAAATTGAAATATTGATATAACATTTTTGTTATACATTTTTCCTCGTGGCCTCATTCAGCCTTGTCTTCATAAGGACATAGTCTTACTCTTCTTTTAATTAAAGAATATGCAGGGAAACTTTGGGTGGTCTCGAAAATTGAAATATTGATATATCATTTTTGTTATACATTTTTCCTCTTGGCCTCATTCAGCCTTGTCTTCATAAGGACATAGTCTTACTCTTCTTTTAATTAAAGAATATGCAGGGAAACTTTGGGTGGTCTCGAAAATTGAAATATTGATATAACATTTTTGTTATACATTTTTCCTCTTGGCCTCATTCAGCCTTGTCTTCATAAGGACATAGTCTTACTCTTCTTTTAATTAAAGAATATGCAGGGAAACTTTGGGTGGTCTCGAAAATTGAAATATTGATATAAAATTTTTGTTATACATTTTTCCTCTTGGCCTCATTCAGCCTTGTCTTCATAAGGACATAGTCTTACTCTTCTTTTAATTAAAGAATATGCAGGGAAACTTTGGGTGGTCTCGAAAATTGAAATATTGATATAACATTTTTGTTATACATTTTTCCTCTTGGCCTCATTCAGCCTTGTCTTCATAAGGACATAGTCTTACTCTTCTTTTAATTAAAGAATATGCAGGGAAACTTTGGGTGATCTCGAAAATTGAAATATTGATATAACATTTTTGTTATAAATTTTTCCTCTTGGCCTCATTCAGCCTTGTCTTCATAAGGACATAGTCTTACTCTTCTTTTAATTAAAGAATATGCTGGGAAACTTTGGGTGGTCTCGAAAATTGAAATATTATTGATGTAACATTTTTGTTATACATTTTTCCTTGTGGCCTCATTCAGCCTTGGCTTCATAAGGACATAGTCTTACTCTTGTTTTAATTAAAGAATATGCAGGGAAACTTTGGGTGGTCTCGAAAATTGAAATATTGATATAACATTTTTGTTATACATTTTTCTTCTTGCCCCCATTCAACCCTGGGCTACATAAGGAAATAGTCTTATTAATCTCTTGATTGAAGAATACGCGTGAAAACCTTGGGTGGTCTGGCCGAATCCTATTTCCATAAAGTACTTTGTCAACTTTGTCAGGATGTAATAAGGAAAGCCAGGATGGATGATTCTCCCAGATGCCTTTATCATTATTGTTTTGTTATTTATTATGAAAAGTAATCTTTTTATTTATTAGTTAAAAAAGCAGTAAAAATTATAAAAGTAATCTTTATTTTTATAAGCTTAATAACAGTAAAATTCCCTTTATAAAAAGTAATATTTATTTTTTTAAGTTAAAAAACAGTAAAAATCCTTTTATAAAAAGCAATCTTTACTTTTATAAGTTAAAAAACAGTAAAAATCCCTTTATAATAGGCAATCTTTACTTTTATAAGTTGAAAAACAGTAAAAATTCCTTTATATTATAAAAAAAAACAATCTTTATTTTCATAAGTTAAAAAAACAGTAAAAATCCTTTTATAAAAACTAATCTTTATTCTTATAGATTAAAAAACAGTAAAAATCCTTTTATAAAAACTAATCTTTATTCTTATAGATTAAAAAACAGTAAAAATCATTTTATAAAAACTAATCTTTATTCTTATAGATTAAAAAACATTCAAAATCCCTATCACGTTAGAATAATTATCATTGGTGAATTTATGTACGTTAATTAATAGGATTATACATCGATTCATATGTAAATTAGACCCATAAAGTAAGATTCGCCTTCCAATGCATTAACCAATTTATTAAACAAACGTCCCAAACAATTACTGTTCAACCACACCTTTCAAAATAAATCGTTCTTCGCTAATTGCCTAATCACCATTACGGTAAGTGAACTACATTGCGGCCGTGGTTCGTCATTAGAGAAAATGACGTATACAAGAAGGTATCCTAGTTCTAAGCCTCTATATATCTCAAAATCCTTTATTTTTATTCTATAGCTTTTTCACATATTTAATTCCTTCATTTGAACATTTCATAAGAATGTTACCCGTGATGAATAAGAGTTTTTTTTCATTATGAATGAGGATATTTGTTCATTATGAACTTCGGAGGTTCAATGTGAATCGAATGTTCATATGTAGAACAGGTTGTAAGTCTCTATTCATAGTTTATGTATGACAGATCTTTCCGAACGTTGTTACTTTTTGTATTAAGTCATTATTTCTCATAGTTTATTTCCTTATATACTTTCCTCACTGGGTTATTTTTCCCTTTATAGCCTTTCCTCACTGAGCTATTTTTCCCTTTAAAGCCTCTCCTCACTGAGCTATTTTTCCCTTTATAGCCTTTCCTTACTGAGCTATTTTTCCCTTTATAGCCTTTCCTCACTAGGCAATTTGTCTTTGTTGGAGGATTTTGGTTAATATCATCCTGCTTTTCTAACTGGGGTTGTAGCTTAGCTAGTAATAATGTTAATATGCCTAAAAATCTCTGAGCAAAACTACTACTTCATTTGTTTTAGTGTTGAGGTCATTCTCGAATCAACAGTTGCGTGTCATTTTTTTTTTATACACACTGGAGGGTTTTTGGTTTTTAAGGTTTTTCCTTTTTTTTTTTTCTTTTGCCAAATTCTGTATATTCATTCTAATTGTTACCTCCGCCAACGAAGTTGCAAGGAGGTTATGTTTTACCCACTCTGTATGTGTGTGTGTGTTTGTTAGTGAACACCTTCTATCCACAATTTTAATCGTAATGAAACTTGCAGGTATTAATTTTTTGTGTTTTCATTTGGAGTGAATTACAATACTATCTTCAAAAGGACTGCTCCAACATTCTAAAATCTTTGATTATTCTGTGATTTTTTTTATTATTATTATTATTATTATTATTATTATTATTATTTGTTAGTATGTGAGTGTGTGATGATCGAGTTGGCCTTATATAGAAAAATATTACTTGTTATTTTCATTATTTTCTCGTCCATATTGAATGGGCCAAATCTTGATTTCCTCAAACCACATAAACCACTACAAAAACGAAGAATGATTTTGTAGAATATGTCAACTATAAGATGGAAGTTACATTACCACCCCATATATCTTCCATAGAAACTACAGACTCAGAAATGTCAATTTTATTTCGAATCTATTTATGATACAAGAGAATGTCTCCCGAGTACTCGTGATATAACAGATTGAATAAAGACGTAACTTAAAACCTCAGCTTTGATAGAGTTGTGAAGCCAACCTCTGAACCTCTTGGAATGGGAATGGGAATAAAATGATCCTGGCTGATATTACCTGTCAGTTCCCAGATGATTGAGAATCCTGGAATTGGTCGTCATCCGCGAGTTTACAAAATCTCTCTCTCTCTCTGTCTCTCTCTCTCTCTCTCTCTCTCTACGTGAGAATTTGTGTTTGTGGCTGATTTTGCTTAAATACTGAAGTGTTGCATTGGATGTTTGTTCGTCCAGATGTTTAGTCTCTCTCTCTCTCTCTCTCTCTCTCTCTCTCTCTCTCTCTGCCAGCGAATTTTTTTTATGGCTGTAGGGGTTAAATACTAAAGTGTTGTATCGGATGTTTGTTCGTCCATATGTTAAGTCTCTCTCTCTCTCTCTCTCTCTCTCTCTCTCTCTCTCTACATGAGAATTTGTGTTTGTGGCTGTTTGTGCACAAATACTGAAGGTTTGTATCGGATGTTTGTTCGTCCATATGTTGAGTCTCTCTCTCTCTCTCTCTCTCTCTCTCTCTCTCTCTCTCTCTCTCTCTGCGAATTATTTCTTTATGGCTGTAGGGGTTAAATACTAAAGTGTTGTATCGGATGTTTGTTCGCCCATATGTTAAGTCTCTCTCTCTCTCTCTCTCTCTCTCTCTCTCTCTCTCTCTCTTGAAAATTTGTGTTTGTGGCTGTTTGTGCACAAATACTGAAACGTTGTATCGCATGTTTGTTCGCCCATATGTTGACTCTCTCTCTCTCTCTCTCTCTCTCTCTCTCTCTCTCTCTCTCCCTGGGAATTTGTGTATGTGGTTGTTTGTGCTCAAATGCTGAAGCGTTGTATCGCATGTTTGTTCGTCCATCTGTTGCTCCCTCGCTTATTCATCCTCACACTTTGCCAAAAATAAAAGAAGAAAAATACAATTGTCTTGACAGGAATTGAAAGATTCGTCCTATCCTGCGACTGTAGGATTTAGGACATCGGAGGTAAACATTTGATGGGACTCGAATTTCACCTTTCCAGCCAACAGGCAAGACAGAGTTTTTTTTTTTTTATTTTTTTTTTTTGTGATACAACTATATAAAAAAAAAAACACTTGTATCTGTAAGAGTTGGTGGCAAACAATAGGGGTATTGATTAAGAAAATATTTTGCAAACTTAAATTTGTGTCGATTGATAACTTATTTATTACACTTCTTATCAATACCATGTTTTAATAGTTTATATTCGACAAATCTAATTTAATGTTAATTATCTTAAAATGTTTTATTTTGATTGTTATTACTTTTCTTGCAGTTTATTCCATTGTTTCCTCTCCTCAATGGGCTATTTTTCCCTGTTGGAGCCCTTGGGCTTACAACATCATGCTTTTCCCATTAGGGTTGTAGCTTGGCTAGTAATAATAATAATAATAATAATAATAATAATATCAAAGAGTTGGGGACGAGCAAGAGGCCAGGCATCGATTAGAAATTATATTTTGTAATGTGAAATTTGTGTCTATTGATAACTGCTGAATATTACGTTTCTTATCACTGGAATAATAGACAACAAAAGGAGCTTCAAGACGTATTTTTATTTATTTTTATTATAATCAAAAGAGGATAAAATACAAATAAAACTTATCACGGAAACAGAATGAAAATTAGCATTTGAGAAGAGGCTCACGAAGAACGATTATAATGAATGAAAATGCACACCTCAAAACTAAAGAGAGAGAGAGAGAGAGAGAGAGAGAGAGAGAGAGAGAGAGAGAGGCTGTTCGACGAATTGGTTAATTATTGTTCACTGGCATCGCATCTACTATAGTCATCGACATCTGTTCTGGGAGATGATAGACCTAGACCTTCAGCTCAGAGAAGACATTTAAGAGACATTGAAAGTTTGATCCTTAAAAGAGAAAGCGAATCAACGTCTTCAACTACCACATCAAATCATTTGCAGTTTAAAGATTTAAAGGCCGCTCATGAATGGCAGAGGCAAGGAACAGTGTCATTGTTCTATCAAGCAGGACAATACCCTAGAGACTGACAATATATGCCTACGATCAGGACAATATATGCCTACGATCAGCACCCAAGCCCCCTCTCCATCCAAGCTAAGACCAAGGAGGGCCAGGCAATGGTTGCTGGTGACTCAGCAAATAGATACATAGGTTCCCCCCAAACCTCCCATCCTTAGCTCATAAAGATGGTGAGGGTGCAGCGACCAAAGAAACTATCGAGTTTGAGCGGGACTCCTCAAGTATACGATCTGGCATAAAGTCAAGCTAATAAAAACAATAACAACATTTCCCTGTTATCAAATACAGCTAAAGGAGGTACTTTTCTTTAAATCGATGTCTGAATAAGCATATTATTATCTCCGGTAACGAAGTTGGAAGGAGGTTATGTTTTACCCCTTGTTTGTTTGTTTGTTTTTGTGTGTATTAGTTTATTTGTGAACAGCTTCCTGGCCACAATTTTAATCGTAGAGTAATGAAACTTAAGGGATTAACTGTTATATAAAGGCTAGAAATGATTAATCTTGGAAGGTCAAGGTCAAGGTCACGATCAAGCAAAATAACCAATTCACATAATCGGCCACAAGTTGGACATCGTTGTCACAGAGACTTCAAACTTGGTTCATATTTGAGTGTATGAAAATATATGCCAATTAATACATGTTAAGGTCAAAGGGTCAAGGTCAAGGGCGAGCAGTAGGTCGAGAAATAAGCTGCTGCTGGGGAGGTCTGCGCTCTACTGAGTGCCCCTCTAGTCTAATAAATGTTCTAAACATTAAGAAGAGAATAGATAAAGATAGAATAAAAAAGATAATAGCAGCATTGCTTAATTGGCAATTGGTTTTACCGCTCACGTATAAACCAATAAAGATTTTCCATTATGCGGTTATCTAAAGCAAAGTGAAGGACATACTAAACATTTGCGAGCTCGTTTAAAAGCTTAGATTAACTGCATATCGGATATCGGCTAACGATATTGCTCTTAGTTGCGTGTATGTTGGAATTCTGTCAGCATGCATCTGACGTACACACATGTATATATATATATATATATATATGTGTGTGTGTGTGTGTGTGTGTGTGTTTCTATATTGACTGATTAAATCCATAAAGGATTCATTGGCTAGATTCATCAAAGGATGGTTAGTTCCTTGTGATGCGCAGTGCCTATCCAATTAAGGCTAGTGATCCCTGCCGGTTCAGAAATCTAACTGAGGTCCTTTGCGTCAGTAGGCGTAGGAGGAGATGATGATGATGATGTGTCTATATATATATATATATATATATGTGTGTGTGTGTGTGTGTGTACACGGCCTAACGAGTACATATATATATATGTGTATATATATATATATGTGTGTGTGTGTGTGTATATATATATGTGTGTGTATATATATATGTGTGTGTATGTATATATATATATATATATATATCTTTTTATTTTTTTCTTAATAAAACAAAACCTAGGAGATTCCGTAGACTGGTTTAACATTAACCATATGAACTATCATTATCGTTCTTTATATTTTTATATTTCAAAGAAACGTTTAAAGCAGTTAATTTCCTTTTTTTTTGTCCAAATAGTTCTATTTCAAAGCATATATCAGAACAAAATCCTTGACAAAGTTCTTCACCTTCCTTGTCTCCTGTCTTCTACTCTTATCATTTAGCTGCGTAAAATTCTTCTCACATACCTTTGTCTTAAATATACATTTGTGTGATATCGTATCATAATTATTGTATTTAATCTCTTAATTACCCTTATTTAATCTCTTGATTACTGTATTTAATCTCATTAACTCATTCCTGCGAACATTCACTGCCTAGAATCTCTCATTATGACATTTGTATTTAACTGGATTGCAGCTTTGGTGACCACTAAGGTAGCAGCAGTAGGGTATTCAGTATATAAAGCTTTATTTTTGGTGGATAACGGGGGAGGGTGGGCTGTGGCACATTAGTAGTGCCAACCAAACTCAGCTGAATCCCTCGTCAGGCTGGGAGGAGCGAAGAGAGGAATGGTCCTCTTTGGTTCCTTTTTTTTATGTCAGCTACTCCCCAAAATTAGGAGAAGTCTCTTTGTAAATAGATAAATTATTATTATTATTATTATTATTATTAATTATGCTACACGTCTAGTTGTAAAAGCACGATGCTATAAGCCCAAGGGCTCCAACAGGGAAAGTAGCCCAACGAGGAATGGAAACAAGGAAACAAGTACAATACAACAGAGGAGATGAACAATTAAAGTTAAATATTGTAATATATATTACATGCCAAAAATATTCCTTCCACATTTTCCATTTTTTCCTTGCCTGATTAAATCTTTATTAAAAGAAATTATTTTTGTAGATGTCTGTATTACCTGAATAAATTCTTCAGTGAATAATATAACGGAACAAAGAAAGAAATTGATAAACAGATCACAATATATTTTAATGATCGATATATTTTCTTAGAGAAATTACAAATTTTTTACTAATATTTTAAATTATATCTGACAACGAACGTTATTCTTCATAATTTTTATTAGCTGTTATTCAGTTAAAACAATTTATTATTATTATTAATATTATTATTATTATTATTATTATTATTATTACTTGCTAAGCTACAACCCTACTTGGAAAAAGCAGGATGCTATAATCCCAGGGGCCCCAACAGGGAAAATAGCCCAGTGAGGAAAGAAAACAATGAAAAATAAAATATTTTAATAAGTGACATTAAATATTCCTATATAAACTATAAAAACTTCAACAAAACAAGAGGAAGAAAAATAAAATAGAATACAAAAAAATATTTCCCCTCGGAGGAAATTTTATTATTCAACATTCATCTTTCACTTTTCATACCTGAGTGTTCCCATGCTCTGAAGTTCATTCACATTCAGTACCTTGCTATTTATCAGACAAGTGTCCCGTGAGATCTTGTATAATGGCAAAAGTACTGAATAATTTTGCATTTTTGAAATCATGAATACCTTTTTTTTTTTTTTTTTTTTTTTTTTTTTTTTTTTTTTTTGCTATGTTTCCACACAATTTCCACAAATTGCTCATAATTTCATTCCTAAAATGCCATAAGATTAATGTTTGATTCAGTAAGATAGAACTTTATAATTTTCCCTATTCGTTAATTTTTCTTTCGTGTTATGAGCCTTTCTTTATTTTGAGATATTTTTTCATGGTCTTCAAACTAATTCTTAATTTTCTATTTCATTTGGAAAAGCAGCGTGTTAATTTTCATCCCTTTGCATTACTGGGTAGTTCAGTGGTAATTTGTTCGCCTAGCATTCGTATGACTGCAGATCGATCCCAGCTCGTCACCTTGAGTTTAAGCTGTTAATGGGGAGGCCACTGTTGTGGTTGGGCATCACGGTGGTAACATGTTAGCCTAGCATTCGCATGGCGGCAGATCGATCCCAGCCCGTGACCTTGAGTTTAAGCTGTTTACTGGGGAAGTCATTGTTGTGGTTGGGCATCACGGTGGTAACATGTTCGCCTAGCATTCGCATGGCTGCAGATCAATCCCAGCCCATGACCTTGAGTTTGAGCTGTTTACTGGGAAGGCCACTGCTATGGTTGGGCACCACAGTGGTAACGTGTTAGCCTAGCATTTGCATGGCGGCAGATCGATCCCAGCCCCTGACCGTGAGTTTAAGCTGTTTACTGGATAGACCGACCACTTTTGTGGTTGGGTACCACAGTGGTAACATGTACGCCTAGTATTTGCATAGCAGCAGATCGATCCCAGCCTGTGACCGTGAGTTTAAGCTGTTTACTGGGGAAGACACTGCTGTGGTTGGGCACCACAGTGGTAATGTATTCGCCTAGCATTTGCATGGCTGCAGATCGATCCCAGTCCGGAACCTTGAGTTTTAGCTGTTTACTGGGGAAGCCACTGCTGTGGTTGGGCACCAAAGGGGAAAGGGGGGGGGGTGTTTGGGATTGCCTGGCTGACGTTCTGGTGAGTATCTGTTCTTATGAAACTTGAACTGTAACCAGACACCTTTACCTTTACCTTTTACTTTCATCTTGATCGTCGAGTTGATTAATAGACGATGATGATAAATACTAAGATTTAAAGGTCACTTATGAGTGGCAGAGGCAAGCGACAGCAGAGTGCCTTAGAGGCTGACCATATACTGTACACATGTCACTCGTCTAAGCCCCCTTTCCATCAAGTTAAGACCAGGGAGGACCAGGAAATGGACCCTATAGGCTCTTTACCAAACTCCTTCCCCCATCCCTACCTCACAAAGATGGTGAGGTTGCAGACCTAAAGAACTATTAAGCTTGAGCTGGGTTCGAACTCCCGTCCAACAGTTTGTTAGACAGGGACGTTTCCAGTAGGCCACCACAACATTAATCAGACCTCGACATATTAAAAAATATAAGCCATATATATATATATATATATATATATATATATATATATATATATATATATATATATATATATATTTATATATATATATATATATATATATATATATATATATATATTTATATATATATATATATATATATATATATATATATATATATATATATATATATATATATATATATTATTCATTTGTATCAGTAAATGTGATTTATATCCCCCTTAGCCTGTTAAACTTGGTTATTTAAGGTGAAGCAGCATTCATTATTCCTCCTTTGAAAAACACTATTCATTTATTAAAAACATGTACACCAACTAAGTAATTCCTAAAATATACAGTACTCGCAAACAATAGTTGATGCTTCAAGATTTGCGTTTCTGAAACCTAACCATATTGATAAAGACGACTTTCTATCTAAAGCTTCCTCGGAATTGTAACCTAGGGAGTCTTATTATTATTATTATTATTATTATTATTATTATTATTATTATTATATTATTATTATTATTACTTGCTAAGGTACAACCCTAGTTGGAAAAGCAGGGACAAGTAGCCCAGTGAGGAAAGGAAATAAGGAAGTAGATAAACGACATGAGAAATAATTAACAATTGATAAAATATTTTAAAAACAGTATTAACATTAAAACAGATATTTCATATATAAACTGTAGAAAGACTTATTGTCACCCAGTTCAACATAGAAACAATTTCTGCAAGTTTCAACTTTCGAAATTCTACCGATTCAACCACCTGATTAGGAAGATCATTCCACAGCTGGAATAAAACTTGTAGAATACGGTCAATCTCGTTCTCTCTATAAAAGAGAAAGCAACAAATATGAAACTTGTAGAATACGGTCAATCTCGCTCTCTCTATAAAAGAGAAAGCAACAAATATGAAACTTGTAGAATACGGTCAATCTCGCTCTCTCTATAAAAGAGAAAGCAACAAATATGAAACTTGTAGAATACGGTCAATCTCGTTCTCTCAATAAAAATATTCTGTTTCATGACCTCTTGCTGTGGACACTTTCATTATTTGAATTAGTGTATACGTTTT
>NC_090739.1:4604606-4607106 GCF_036898095.1 Palaemon carinicauda
CGCAATCTTTTATTTGGATATCCCGTTGCCTCTGGACCCGAACCATTGTTCTGTAGGAACTTGAGAAGCAATGTTTTTTCCCACTGTTTTCTCAATATCTTCAACTTTTCTCTCCAAAGTTACTCTTGCGAGATTTGATATTCTTGGTGTTTTATCTTCTTCTTGTTCTTCTGTTGTTGTTGTTGTTGTTTTTGCTGTTAATTAAGACCGTTTTCTAAAGATGTTAGTTGTTGTTGTTTTTGTTGTTTTTGCTGTTAATTAAGACCGTTTTCTAAAGATGTTAGTTGTTGTTGTTTTTGTTGTTTTTGTTGTTAATTAAGACCGTTTTCTAAAGATTTTAGTTGTTGTTGTTTTTGTTGTTTTTGCTGTTAATTAAGACCGTTTTCTAAAGATTTTAGTTGTTGTTGTTTTTGTTGTTTTTGCTGTTAATTAAGACCGTTTTCTAAAGATGTTAGTTGTTGTTGTTTTTGTTGTTTTTGCTGTTAATTAAGACCGTTTTCTAAAGATTTTAGTTGTTGTTTTTGTTGTTTTTGCTGTTAATTAAGACTGTTTTCTAAAGGTGTTAGTCCCAGACATTGATTCTTACTACATTGTGAGGCTGCGAGAAATTTGAAACGAATTTTTTATATGAAAACAAGGATACGTGATATGGATAAAAGGGTGGGGCTAAAGACCCTTCTATTAAATGACCGGAAATTCTATATAAGGGAAAACAGAAGCAGGTAGAAAATTCCAATCAGAACAAAGAAGCGAAGCGTTTCTTCTAGACAGTATTGCCTAAAACAATGCGTGTAAGATGACACTAGGAATATTGGCAATGGAGGCATTGCCGGAGGGAGGATTGCCCACGGGGAAGGTGGCCCTATTGGAAGATTACACAAGGGAATTCTTCCTATGCAAGAAAATTTCTAAGGAGAAAGCTTACATTCTTTTTTTATATATATATATATATATATATATACTGTATATATGTACATACAGTATATATATATATACATATACATATATTTATATATTTCAATTAAGCCATATTTAAATTATATTAATGTCTGGGTTCTCTTAACTACCTTGTGATCAGTCTCTCGAGACGAAATCACTCAAAGACAATAGCATCTGACCTATATACATACATATATATATATATATATATATATACATACATACATATATACATATAAATAATTAATTAATTTAGGTAAATAAGATAGTATCTTATAAAAGGTGTTATTGCAGAAAATTATATACTAAATAATGCATAAGTTTATTGTCCGTAACAGAGTACTTATTTACAATATTTTTTCCTTTGTAACATTGTCAGTTAACCTTCGTATTTTAGGGTAAACAAATTGTGATTTTATTTGATAATTTTTTTTCAAAAATTTATTTGTACCATGTTTGATAATATCGAAATAATGAGAAAACTTTTCATGAGTTATGTCTGGTGATTGCCAAATTTGGGTTCGAGACCCGGTCAAATTCGTTAGTCACTTTGGTCACTGCAACCTCACCATCTTTGTGAGCTAAGGATCGGGTGTTTGGGGGAGCCTACAGGTCTATCTGCTGAGTCATCAGCAGCCATTGCCTGGCCCTCCTTGGTCCTAGCTTAGGTGGAGAGGGTCCTTGGGCGCTGATCATATAAAGGTTTAAAGGTCGCTCATGAATGGCCGAGGCAAGGGACAGTAACAGTGTCTTATGAAGCAGGACACTGCCCTAGAGATTGACCATATATTCATATGATCAGCACCCAAGCCCCCTCTCGAACCCAAGCTAGGACCAAGGAGGGCCAGACAATGGCTACTGAGGACTCAGCAGATAGACCTATATGCTCCCCTCCAAACCCCCCATCATTATCTCACAAGGTAGATGAGGTTGCAGCGACCAAAGAAACTAACTAGTTTGAGCGGAACTCGAACCCCAATCTGGCGATCAGCAGTCTGGGACGTTACCACATCGGCCACCACAACTCTTTTGCTCAGTGTCTATGGCATATTCCTGCTCGATAGGGCAATGTCAATGTCCCTTGCCTCTGCCATTCATGAGCGACCTTTAAACTTTTCAACTAGAACTCTAGTTAAGAATGGAACAGGAATAACTGATAAACCAAAAAGTCATTCAAACTAACTGGCGATAAAAAAGATGGAAAGCGAAGAAAAAGAACTTTACAACGACATCTGGATACAGCTGAAGCCATTATCAAGGAGAGCAAAAAAAGCAGAACCTACTGCGACAGTAACACTGCTTTTAAAGATCTTATTAACTTTTATTGCAAGCAAGGAGCCTTGGCTCGCATGAAATATATATAAAGGCAGGAGTATACATAAGCGAATATCTCGACAGGATACAAAAATGAGAGAGAGAGAGAGAGAGAGAGAGAGAGAGAGAGAGAGAGATTGTAATATGATAAAAATGAAAGAGAAAGAAAGGGAATGGTTAAAAGATTGAGAGGGGGGAAAAAAAGATTGAAAAAGTGAAGATACAAAATAACGTAGAAAGAGAAGAG
>NC_090739.1:4612106-4628455 GCF_036898095.1 Palaemon carinicauda
GGGTATTCTTTTCTTTTATATAATTATCAAGCCAGAGACGTAACCATAGATATAATTAAAAGTTCCTTCGGAATAACTTAATTAAAATTTCCCTCTGAATATCTTACACCAAAACGGAATCATACTACGAAACATGACCATAAACTTTATACAAGAGCTTCCATCCATCAGAATTTTCGTATCATAAAGAATGCTGAAATAAGAGAAGCGAAAACGGAGGAGAAATGTATATTAGATATTCGAAAGAAGTTCTTTTTACGATTCCAGTGTAAATTTATTCGTATTTTCAGGATTGTATATCTGCGTGATTATTCTATTTGTACTTATGAGTTGCCGAATTCTCATAATTATTTGCCATGATGTAAATAACAATAGTAAACAAAAAGCTTTATGGAGACCTTCGTTTCTCAGATGAATGCTTATTGGGTATTGGCTAACGATATTGGTTATCATGCGCTCTCGTAGATTGCACACTCTATATGTGTATTTTATCACTAAAGAGTAATATTATTTTTAAAGATATGCATACATACATACATACTGTGCATACATAAATACATGTAATAGTTTAGCATAATGGCATATAGATTCTCAGGTGTTTGGTGAGTGTAGTTAATGTCCCTTGTTATATGCGATGATTTAGATGGTGGTTATCGAAAGAATTATTGGGTGAAGAGAGAGAGAGAGAGAGAGAGAGAGAGAGAGAGAGAGAGACGACGACGTCCCCTGAACTGAAAAGGAATATAATGTATCTGAATTAGGAACTATTCAAAAGACGCTAGAGTCTTTGCCATTTAAATACAAAGACCTTCTTATGTCACCTCGATTTACATTTGAATATCTGTTTAAAGGCTGCTCATGAAAGACGGAGGCAAGGGACAGTAACATTGCCCTATCAAGCAGGACAATGCCATAGAGACTGACCATATATACATATGATCAGCGCCCAAGCCCCCTCTCCATCCAAGTTAGGACCAAGGAGGTCCAGGCAATGGCTGCTGATGACTATGCAGATAGACCTTTAGGCACACACAAATCCCCCATGCTTAGCATACAAAGATGGTGAGGTTGCAGCGACCAAAGGAATTGAGTTTGAGCGGGACTCGAACCCCAGTCCGGCGTTCACCAGTCAGGTGACGTAACCAATTGGCACCACAACCAATTTGAAATGGATTGGCGGTGTTGAGATTATGGACTAATATTTGTTTCGCATTTATGAGTTACGAAGGTTGGATCCTTCAAGAAGATTTAAAAAAAAATTAAATTTACTTATTTTCGTCCATCAAAAAAGGCTTTGGAATTAGTGGCTTATGTGGTAACGTCACTGACTAGGGTTCGAGTCCTGCTCAAACTTGTTAGTTACTTTTGTCGGTGCCACCTTACCATTCTTGTGAGCTAGGAATGGGAGGTTTGGGGGAGCCTATAGGCCTATCTTCTGAGTTTGGGGGAGCCTATAGGTCTATCTGCTGAGTCATCAGCAGCCATTGCCTCCATGGTCATAGCTCGGGTGGAGTGGGGCCTTGGGCGCTGAACTTATGTATATATGGTAAGTTTTTAGGGCATTGTACTGCTTGATAGGGCAGTGTTACTGTCCCTTGCCTCTGCCATTCATGAGTCACCTTTAAACCTTTAAACTAGAAGATTGCTTAATCGCAAAATCGATTACCTTTGATTATTGCAATTATGATCTCTATACTTTATTTTTCTAACATTTCAAAATAAGTCCATACTCTTATACTTATATTCTGAGTTAACAACTTCCTTTGTACTCTCATATTTTGTCCTTTCAGTCCACTGCTTCTAAAACGTTTACAATGTTTTCAGCAGGCTCACTAAGCCTCTATAATGTGTATATGGCTTCCCGAAGGCTAAAACCATTTGCTTCAACACCACATGCATACATTGTAAAGCCTCTTCATTGTTTACGACGCTTCCAGAAGGCTTAAAATTACTGGCTACACTGTTGGAAAAAACGTAATTTTAATCCGATATTCTCCGTAAAAAATATACTGTCCGTAGCCGTATTTCAGTAAAATACGGGTGACCGTAATTTTTACCTTATTTTGTTATAATGTTTACAACGCTTCCAGAAGGCTAAAATCACTGGATACACTGTTAGAAAAAACCGTAATTTTAATCCGATAATCTCCGTAAAAAATATACTGTCCGTAGCCGTATTTCTGTAAAATACAGGTGACCGTAATTTTTACCCCACTTTGTTGTAAAGTTTACGACGCTTCCAGAAGGCTAAAATCACTGGCTACACGGTTAAAAAAAAAACAGTAATTTTAATCGGATATTCTCCGTAAAACTATACTGTTCGCAGCCGTATTTCAGTAAAATACAGGTGACCGTAATTTTTACCCTACTTTGTTATAATGTTTATGACGCTTCCAGAAGGCTAAAATCACTAGCTACACTGTTAAAAAAAAACCGTAATCTTAATCGGAAATTCTCCGTAAAAATATACTGTTAGCAGCCGTATTTCAGTAAAATACAGGTGACCGTTATTTTCACCCTACTTTGTTATCATCTTTTTATGGATTGGTGACCGTAATATCACTCCTTTACGTCAATATATCCGTATTCAAAACGGTAAATGCCTGAGAACATTTATTCCAGGATTTTTACGGTTTTTTTTTTTTTTTTTTTTTTTTTTTTTTTTTTTACGTAATATCACTTCTTTACGTCAATATACACCACTTGCACTTCCAGCACAGCCTCTACAATGTTTACCACGTGTCCAGACAGCTAAAATCACTGTCAGATCTTTGCCAAGACACTATCCATAACATTTAGAACGCTCCTTGAAGGATAGAATCCCCTAACTACACAACCACTTTAATTTCTGCCTGGTGTTTGCCAGTCGGGGGTTCAAGTCCCGTTCAGACTCGTTAGTGCCATTAGTGTCTGCAACCTTACCATCCTCGTGAGCTAAGGTTGGGTGGTTAGGGGGAGCCTGTAGGTGTATCAGCTGAATCATCAGCAGCCATTGCCTGGCCCTCCCTGGTCCTAGCTTGGGTGGAGAGGAGGCTTGGGCGCTAATCATATAATGTATGGTCAGTCTCTAGGGTATCATCCTGATTGCTAGGGTACTGTCACTGTCCCTTGCCTCTGCCATTCATGAGCGACCTTTAAACCTTTAAAGAATATGCGTCTAAAACATTTGGTGGTCTGGACGAACCCTATTTCCATAAACACCTTTGTCAACTTTGTCAGGACGCAATAAGGCAAGCCATGATAGATTATGATTATAGCTGGAGCCTTTATCATTGATTTTTTATATTCTTTATAAAAAAGTGTACGCGACCCGTCAAAAATGAAGGCTAAATATTTAGATAGATATATACGCGCATATACACACAGATTCAATCCTTCCCGCCCCCTCCCCCTTTCCTAGCTACAGTACAACACGGCAGTTTTTGTTTCCGAGTCTACCTCTCGGGGTTCACCCTCTCATCAGGGTATGACTGATCACTCTCTCCCCTTCCAAGGGACGGAGAGAGACCGATTAGTTATATATATATATATATATATATGTGTGTGTGTGTGTGTGTGTGTGTGTTTATGTATATATGTATATATACATATATATATATATTCATATATATAGCCAGATAGTTACTCTTTAAAATATAGAGAAGATAATCTTTACTTTTAGAAGTTTATATTTTCCATTAAAAGAAAAAAAAATCATTCAAAATCCCTGTCACGTTGGGATAATTATCATTGGTTAATTTATGTACGTTAATTAATAGGATTATACATCGATTCAAATGTAAATTAGAACTATAAAGTTAGATTCATGTTCCAATGCATTAACCAATTTATTAAACAAACGTCCCTCAAACAATTACTGCTCAACCACACCTTTCAAAATAAATCATTCACCGCTAATTGCCTAATCACCATTACGGTAAGTGAACAACATTGCGGCCGTGGTTTGTCAACAAAGCTTTTCGTTTAAAATACGCTTGGTTGAGGAAATGACGTAAAGTGGAAGGTTTAACATTAAATACATTGATTACTTACGGAATATATTTTGGTATGTACGCCATGCTCAAATGCTAAATGCACGCCTTATAAGCATCCACTGTTAAAATTTGCATTAAGCGGTAAATGTCTGGCAACATTTATTTCAGGATTTTTACCGTTTTAAAAACATTTATATTGACGTTAAGGAGTGATATTACGGTCACCAACCCGTAAAAGATAATAACAAATGAAGGGTAAAAATTACGGTCGCCTGTATTTTACTGAAATACGGCTAAGAACATTATATTTTTACGGAGAGTTTCCGATTAAAACTACGGTTTTTTAACAGTCTGCCTTTGTATAAATATTATGTGAGCTACAAATACAGAGTCAATGTTATTATTATTGTTATTATTATTATTACTATTTTATTTTATTATTTTTGTTACAGTCTACAAAGACTAATAGTTCATAATATATAGTTCTGGGTTGGATCCAGCTTCCTTAGGAATCCATAACTTTCCTCACTATATGTGCTGTTTCAAGTAGCACGCTCCTCTGCACAAGTCCTGGGGCTCTATCGGCTCCTACCTTCTCTAGATTCCTTTTCAATGACTTAGGTATGGTCCCTAGTGCTCCTATGATTATTGGCACCACCTATGCTTGCATACTCCATAGCCTTTGCAATTCAATTCGTAAGTCTTGGTACTTTTTTATTTTTTTTTTCTCTCTTGAGTCCCTCGGTACTGTGACATCTATAAGTGATACTTTTATCGTTGTCTTGTCAACTAGAGTGATGTTTGGTCCTTGTGCTTGTATCACTCTCTGTCCTTATACTGTAGTCACAGAGTAGTTTAGCCTGATCATTTCCCTGTTATTATTGTTATTACTTGCTAAGCTACAACCCTAGTTGGAAAAGCAGGATGCTATAAGCCCAGGGGCCCCAACAGGGAAAATAGCCTAGTGAGGAAAGGAAACAAGACAAAATAATATATTTTAAGGATGGCAATATCAAAATGAATATTTTCTTCTACTACTACTACTACTACTACTACTACTACTACTACTACTACTACTACTACTATTATTATTATTATTTTTTATTATTATTATTATTTGTGATGCCCATTCTGCTATAGATAGCGAGATAAAAAAGACCATTATTTTCTCACCAATACTCTACGAATATTGTTATTCAAGTAGAGAAGATTGCTCCAAGCGAAGGGTAAACGCAAAATATAAAATTGAATACAGTATATATGTACAAATTAACCAATACATAAGTTAACTGGGCAAAACAAATACAGTATTGCTCTTTTAAATAACGTTGAAAGTTTTATTCAGAACAAATTCAATATACCAAAAACCAATATTGTTACGCAGCTGAATCTCATGAAGACTTCATTATAGAAAACATTAATAAAGTTGATAGACAAACAGATAGATATAACAGCTATTGGAGGGAGGTTTGCTTTAATTTGATTTGCAATGGAAATATATGTATGAAAAGTTTGCAATGGAAACGGCTATTTTTCCTTGTTGGAGACCTTAGGTTTATAGCATCTTGCTGTTGCAATTAGGGTTGTAGCTTAGCAAGTTCTAATATTAATGTATAAATAAGTGGTTTATTACTAGGATGGGGTACGCTGAAAATAGGTGTATATTTCTAAGATAATAGCTGAGCATATGTTATGTTTCTTAGTTTATTGTGTTTACCTAGAGGCGCTCACACACACACACACACACAGAAAACAGTCTCCCACTATCACCAATCCGCACTGGCCAGCAAGGTGATGTAAAATGGTCAAAACCCCAGGCGTTAATAATGGGCTCGTCTGAGGCCTTTATCTAGTAGTTGACTGGAAATGGCTGCATTTTTGTTTTTGTTTTATATATATATATATATATATATATACATATATATATATATACACACATATATATATATATACATATATATATATATACATATATATATATATATACATATATATATATATATATATGTATATATATTTATATATATATATATATATATGTATATATATATATATATATACATATATATATATAGTATATATACATATATATATATAAATATATATACATATATATATATATATATAGATGTATATATATATATATATATATATTGTCAACGTTGGACTTACAGTAGTCAGTACTTGGATGGTGTGTCCACGAAGTTTAGACAAACTGTCTGTAGAAATCCTTTTGGACTCGCCATTGGTGCAGGGTTTTGGTTAAGCAACATCGCCCAATATAAACTATAACAGAAAATATGAGGTTTTATAACCTCTGACGCCAACTCCATTGTAGGGAAATGTTGTTTGATGGGCAAAATCCTTTATAAGCTTATCGTAAAAGTTCAGTAAAAACAGCTTTGAAAATAATCGCTCCTTACTTGTTTTAAAAAAAATACTAAAGAAAAATAAGTCGTAAGTGTTTATCTATTTCTAAGAATTATTTCATATACCTATTAATATAAAATATCCCAGCGTAAAAAATATAATTTTTTTCACATTAACACTTCATGATACTGAATGACATTTGTATATATGTGAAATTTAAGTATTCTAATACTTTCTTTGACCAAAGGTCTCAAAGCGGACTGCATGAAGTAGATGAATAAGAAATCTATATAGAGATAAGGCTTTAATACTGGGAGCAAACAGCGCTGAAGCAATATTCCTTTGATGAGATGAAATGGAAGTTTCTTCTGCCACTCAACAGATGGCATTCAAGTCGAGAGATCAAACATCCCTGGATTGATTGACTGCTAAGGCGTGTTCCTTTTTCCTGTCTAGGAGGGATTTGGAGAAATAAAGTTGGGAAAGAGGGGAACGAAGATATGAAAATTTTTTAATGATTTATATGAAAGATTATTTAGGTTTTGGGGAGCCATGATGATGTATCTAAGAGTGGGTAACACGACTAAAGAAATTATAAAATGGAATATCGCTCTCACTCAATGTATGTCAAATTTGAGATCAGCAAATCAATTATTTGTTTTTCAATTAATTTATAAAAAAATATCTAATTTAATCTAGACTCCGACAGTTAAGCAAATCTGATATTAACTGTCCATTATTAAAAAGTTAATTTATAAAAATAAATATATGGTATTTAATCTAGGCTCGACAGTTAAGCAAATCTGATATTAACTGTCCATTATTAAGAAGTTAATTTATAAAAAAAATATGTTATTTAATCTAGGCTCAGACAGTTAAGCAAATCTGATATTAACTGTCCATTATTAAAAAGTTAATTGATAAAAAAAAAATGTTACTTAATCAAGGCTCAGACAGTTAAGCAAATCTGATATTAACTGTCCATTATTAAAAACTTAATTGATAAAAAAAATATCTAATTTAATCAAGACTGAGACATTTAAGCAAATCTGATATTAACTGTCCATTATTGATGATGCTGACTCCAACCTCCCGTCTCTTGAAAAAAAAACAGATTCATCTGTCAAAGGCAGAACATACTTTATTAATGACTTTCCGTAACTCGTTTGTTTAAATTGGTTAAAAAAGGGACTGTTTTGCTGCAATACTTTACATTGTAATTGAAGAGGAATAATGAAGAAATTTGTTCGAGTTAGTAGATTAATTAATAGAAAAGTTAATCAGTGACAATAATGTTATTTTAACCTGATGATCGTAGACTATAATTAATACACACTCACACACATACATACACACACACACACACACATATATATATATATAATATATATAAATATATATATATATATATATATGTATATATATAATTTATATTTGTGTGTATTTATGTATTATCCAGACATTTTCTCTTTATTATACAGAGGGTTGCCACTCAGCATGAGAGGAAAGAAATATATATATGTATATATATATATATATATATATGTATATATATTATATATATGTATATATATATATTATATATGTATGTATATATATATACATACATACATATATGTATATATATATATATATATATATGTGTGTGTGTGTGTGCGCGTGTGTGTCTATATGTTGCGCGTGTGTGTCTATATATATATATATATATATATATTTATATATATACATTTTTTATATATATATATATATATATATCCAGACACTTGCTCTTCATTATAGTATAATATATTATAATTATTGTCGTTGTTACCCATTATATTAATACCTTTAATATCGCTAAATCAATTTATACGCATCATTTCAACTGTGATCACCAGTCAATCATGCTTTTGATTTGTTTTGTAAACAAAATCAATGAATAAAGCCGGGTCATTTAAACTGCTTTGGCTACGCGCTTGTTCCTTGTCACAAGCAAGCAAACGTTTGTCGCATAATTGGAAACTGGACCCATTTTTTGTCCCCATTTGCGTATTTTATTTGTTTTGGTTCTCGTGAATTTTCACTTGTTTTTCTATGATTTTTTTGTGTGTGTTTTGTTTATGTATTTTTTTTATCAATAGTTTGAGGATATTGGTTTTTTCAGTTTTTTTGTTTATTTAGTTTTTATATAAAGTTAATTAATATTTCTTTTAATTCGTTTATCTATTGTTTTATTTAACGTTAGGTATATATATATATATATATATAATATATATATATAATATATATATATAATATATATATATATATATATATATACATATATACTTACTTTATATACAGTATATATATCTATATATATATATATATAGATAGATAGATAGATAGATAGATATGTCTGTTTGTATGTGTATTTTTTATTTATTAACTTGAACTGATATTTTTCTGGTATTTTGGACTTGGGTTACAATTTTCCATCTACATCCAAATCCTCCTTTATAGGCTTACACACAGACACACACACATACATTTATTTGTTATAGTGAGATTTTGATGACCAAATGGTCTAAATTAATAGAAAGAAAATGGGAGCATTATCATATCCTCATTCCAATTTCTCCTTATCTAAATTGGATGAGACATGAACTGTGTTTCTTGGGCCACATCAAACTTATAAGCAGTGGAGTATGTTATCTTGAAAATTGTAATTGATTTTTTGAGTATGTTATCTTGAAAATTGTAATTGCTTTAACAGCATATACATTCTTAAGATAAATTACAAAAAGGTCACTTCCTATTCGTAAGATTTTATGATACAAGACAAAGATCTTCCTAATCGGTGGAACTTCAGAAGTTCAAACTTGTTGCGAATGTTTTTATGTTGAACAGGCTGACGACATAAGTCTCTCTTTATAGTTTATTAATGAAAAATCTATTCTAATGTTGTTACTGTTTTAAAAATATACTATTTTATTTGTTTATTAGTTCTCTTTTATTTTATTTATTTCTTTATTTTCCTTCCTCACTGGGCTATTTTTCCCTGTTGGAGCCGGAGGGCTTATAGCATTCTACTTTTCCAACTAGGGTTGTAGCTTAGCTAATAATAATGATGATAATAATAATAATAATAATAATAATAATAATAATTATCATAATTATTATTATCTTTATTATTATTATTATTATTATTATTATTATTATTATCATGATTATTATTACTATTGTTATTATTATTACTAATCTTATTATTAATGATAATTATAATTAATAATATTAATAATGATAATAATAATGATAATGACAATGACAATGATAACAACAACAACCACAACAACAACAACAACACTAATAATAATGATAATATTGATAATAATAATAATAGCTCATATCATGACCCCAAAGGTGCTCGTATTCATAACAGACACCAGAATAAATAAAGAAAAAAAAAAAAAACTCATCTTTGATAGAGTTGTGAAGCCAACCTCTGAACCTCTTGGAATGGGAATGGGAATAAAATGATCCTGGCTGATATTACCTGTCAGTTCCCAGATGATTGAGAATCCTGGAATTGGTCGTCATCTCTCTCTCTCTCTCTCTCTCTCTCTCTCTCTCTCTCTCTCTACTTGACAATTTGTGTTTGTGGCTGTTTGTGCTCAAATGCTAAAGTGTTGCATCGTATGTTTGTTCATTCATATGTTGACTCTCTCTCTCTCTCTCTCTCTCTCTCTCTCTCTCTCTCTACGAATTTGTGTTTGTGGCTGTTTGTGCTCAAATGCTGAAGTGTTGCATCGTATGTTTCTTCATCCATATGTTGACTCTCTCTCTCTCTCTCTCTCTCTCTCTCTCTCTCTCCATGAGAATTTGTGTTTGTGCTCAAATGCTGAAGTGTTGCATCGTATGTTTCTTCATCCATATGTTGACTCTCTCTCTCTCTCTCTCTCTCTCTCTCTCTCTCTCTCCATGAGAATTTGTGTTTGTGCTCAAATGCTGAAGTGTTGCATCGGATGTTTGTTCGTCCATCTGTTGCTCCCATTCCTGCTCTTCCTCACCTTTTGACAAAACTGGAAAAAGAAGAAGAAAAATACAATAGTCTTGACAGGAATTGAAAGGTTCGTCCGATTCTGGGACCTGGAGGATTTAGGACATGGGAGTTAAACACCCTGGGCTTATAGCATCTTGCTTTTCCAACTAGGGTTGTATCTTACTTTATAATAATAATAATAATAATAATAATAATAATAATAATAATAATAATAATAATAACAGAAGTATAACATAATAGGGAAATGTATTGTACCGGACACGTATAAACCTTGGATCGCCTTTTCGAGATTCGGTACAATTTCTTACTATTTTTTGAGACACTGAAAACCAATAAAGATTTTCCAATATGTGGTTAAGTAAAGCAAAGCAAAGAACACACTAACATTCGTGAGCTGATTTCAAAGCTCAGATTAACTGCTTATCGGATATCGGCTAACGATACAGGGTCACAGTTACGTATTGTTGGAATTCTGTGTTTTATACGCGCGCGCACGCACACAGTCACACATCATCATCTTCATCATCTCCTCCTACGCCTATTGACGCGAAGGGCCTCGGTTAGATTTCGCCAGTCGTCTCTGTCTTGAGCTCTTAATTCAATACTTCTCCATTCATCATCTCCTACTTCGCGCTTCATAGTCCTTAGCCGTGTAGGCCTGGGTCTTCTCTCTCTCTCTCTCTCTTTCTCTCTCTCTCTCTCCTCTCTCTCTCTCTCTCTCTCTCTCTATATATATATATATATACATACATACATACATATATATATATGTATATATACATATATATATATATAATATATATATATACAGTATGTATATATATATATATATATATATGTACATACATATATATGTATATATATATATATATATATACAGTATACACACACATATATATATATATATAAATATATATATATATATATATATATACACATATATACACACATATATGCAATTGTGTATAGGGAAATTCCCCATGTGCCATTTTTCTTTTTTAAAGCGATAACGCTTTCCTGTTCTTTGCATGTTCCCATGAATTATTTCATTCACCAGTTCACACATCTTTGATTAAACCCAGCTGACGCTAGGATCCATCCTCAGATGAGTCGAAGTAGGAACCCAGTAAATGCTTGACATCCTTAGGATATGGATTTACTCTCATGAGTTCATACTTGCAAACAGTCCCTGCCTATAATATCCTTTTAGTATCCTATCGTTGTCTTTCATTTGACTATAATTTTTTGGCTGTGATTTTACTGCCCCGAGAGTTTACAATAAGCTCACACGAGACATCAGAATGATTGAAGTCATTAAGGCTTTCAAGAGAAAACTGAAGACGTTCTTATTCCGTGAGTCGTTTGACAGTGACGATTTAACAGTAAATAAAGCAATACGTGATATGAAACGTTGTATACTCAGAACGAACAAGATATAATGACAGCGGAGGTCCTGTAGAGAGTGGGGTTCCCCTGCTGTATGGGACCGAAAAAGTAGCCGTCAAAGATAAAGATAAAGGCATACAGGAACTACATCTTCACCATTTCCCGTTTTCTTTATTTGTCTCATGTGGTTGAATCGTTCATTTAAAGATTAAGGGATCTGGTATCAGTTCCACTTTAATCAGAATAGATGCTCGCTAGAACGTCAGCCGGGCCAGCCTAAACCCCCCACTGTGGTGCATAACCACAGCAGTGGCTTCCCCAGTAAACAGCTTAAACTCATGGTCCTGGGCTGGGATCGATCTACTGCCACGCGAATGCTAGGCGAACACTTTTTACTAGCCAGGAGCTGGTACAGTGGTAAAGGGAAATAAATTAATTGATAGATCACCAATATTTTAATAGGATTCATAATAAATTGATATTTAAAGAGGATGTGTATATTTGAGCTCATTATATCATATTGTATCAAACAATGAACATAAGTACTTATAAGATTTATATACCGGTCGCTCAGTAAAACGTTTAAATATATATATATATATATATATATATATCTATCTACATATTTATATATATGTGTTGTATATATATTTTTTAATATATGTATATGTATATATGTATATATATATATATATATATATATCTACATATTTATATGTATATGTGTGTATGTATGCATGTATGTGTGTATATTTATATATATATATATATATATATGTATATTTATATATATATATATATATATATATTATATATATATATATGTATGTATGTATATTATCTTTCCGTGGAAATTTCATTTAGCAACATTTTGCCTTTCACATTTCATCCTTGGCTATTCCATGCCGTTGAAAATTCATCCACATTCAGTTGCCTTGTTAATTATCAAGCAAGTGTCCCGCGGGATCTTGTATAATTGCAAAAGTACGGAATAATTTTGCATTTTTTATCATGAATGCTCTGGGATTTTTTTCCTTCGTTGCTATGTTGCCCACAATTTCATTCCTATTATTATTATTATTATTATTATTACTTGCTAAGCTACAACACTAGTTGGGAAAGCAGATTGCTATAAGGCCAGGGCTTCAACATGGATAATAGCCCAGTGAGGAAAGGGAACAAGGAAAAAATAAATATATTAAGAATGATATTAAAATAAATATCTCTTATATAAACCATAAAAACTTTAACAAAACAAGAGGTAGAGAAATAAGGTAGAATAGTGTGCACGATTGTACCCTCAAGCAAGAGAACTCTAACCTAAGACAGTGGAAGACCATGGTACAGAGACTATGGCACTACCGAAGATGAGAGAACAATGGTTTGATTTCGGAGTGTCCTTCTCCTAGAAGAGTTGCTTGCCATAGCTAAAGAGTCTCTTCTACACTTACCAAGAGGAAAGTAGCCACTGAACAATTACAGTGCAGTAGTTAACCCCTTGAGATAAGAAGAATTGTTTGGTAATCTCAGTGTTGTCAGGTGTGTGACAGAGGAGAAAATGTAAAGAATAAACCAGACTAGTCGGTGTATGTGTAGGCAAAGGGAAAATGAATCGTAACCAGAGAGAAGGATCCAATGTAGTAGTGTCTGGTCAGTCAATGGACCCCATAACTCTCTAGCGGTAGTATCTGAACGGGTGGCTGGTGCCCTGGCCAACCTTCTACCCATAATGGCCATATGATTAATGTATGGTACATTACTATTGAAAATGACTTTCTTCGTTTTTTTTTTATAAAAATTTCTTTCATATCTTTGATGTATTTCTAGTCTTATAGACGGTTTCTTCCTTATTTTCAACCAGGTTGTTTAAATTCCTTTTGGAAAGGAAGATTTTCGGCTGTATGTGCCAGTATTACTATTGTTTCCTTTTATAGTTTTTCCATATCTTATTTTATATTTCCTTCCACACTCGTGCTAGTTGATTCAAACACGAGGATGATAACACCAGGCAGTTGAATCCGTTGAATTTCAGAAGTTCAAACTTGCAGTTGATGTGTATATGTTGAACAGGCTGACATCATTCTCTCGTCATAGTTTACATGACATTTATTTCAAGTTTATTACTGGTTCAATACCTTGCATACAGTTTTATCTATTTTCTTATTTCCTTTCCTCACTGGAATATTTTTCCCTGTTGGGATCAATGGGTTTATATCAACCTGATTTATCAATTTGGGTTGTAGCTTGGCTAGTAATAATGATAATAATAACTAGAGAGACTCTCAGTAGCAGCTTATTTCTCGACCTTTTGCTCGACCTTGACCTTTGACCTTACCGTATTAATTAGCATGGCTTTTCATACACTCAAATATGAACCAAGTTGGAAGTCTCTGTGACAACCATATCAAAAGTTATGGCTAATTACGTGAATTGAACATATTGCTTGACCGTGACCTAGACCTTTGACCTTGACTTTCCAAAATTTAATCATTTCAGATTTTTACATAACAGTTAATCCCTGTAACCTTCATTACTCCTCGATTAATATTATGTCCAAGAAGCTGTTCACTAACAAACACAGACATCAACAAACACAAGCGGGGGGAGGGGGGGTAAAACATAACCTCCTTCCAACTTCGTTTACGGAGGTATTAATAATCGAATGCACTGAAACGACATAAGTTTATCTTAATAAACTAATTATTCCAAGAGATGTATCATCTTAGTTCCGTGAGTATATTATAAGATTTAACGTCTCTAGAGATGTATATTATTGTTAGACAATTAAACCTGACGTTCTAAATTATATTTCGAGAGATTAAACACCTCAGATCTTGAAGGATATTTTTAATGCTTAGAAACATCGGTTTATAGAGGTTTAAATGTCTATTTTTTTACAGATTTTTACACATATATATGTATACATGTATACTGTATATATATATATATATATATATGTGTGTGTGTGTGTGTATATATAAGTGTATATATATATTATATATATATATATATATATAAGTGTATATATATATATATATATATTTATATATATATATATATATATATACTTACATATATATATAAATATATATATATATATATATATATATTTACATATATATATGTATGTATGTATATATGTATGTATATATATGTGTGTATATATATATATACATACATACATACATACATACATACATATATTTAGCATCAATATAAATATCTTTTCTTCCCGGGTTTAATCAAGCTTGACTTATCTGTCCTGATTAACCTCCTTTTAATAATAACTAATTTTTTGGTATTTCAATAAAGAAATTGAGTTCTAGTAAGAAAATAATAGACATATTTTGAGATAAGTTTAGCATTGTTCTTCACCAAAGGCCAGACAACCTTTTCCTAGGTCCCATAAGTCTGAAGTTACTTGTCGGTCCTGTACCAACCGTGTGTCACACGATCGTACATAGTTCATTTTGTGTATATATTATGCTTGTATCTTCGCTCTTCCCTCGCACTAAAAAGAACCAGAATAAACATGTCTGTTTTTCTCATCTGTTACGGTGTCTGTTTTTGAACAGGAAATTTCCTGTTGCCTTGAGCTTTTGTATATAAAGGAGAGTGTTCCATAATAAATTTACTCAGTTGCTTTCGTGCTGTCTTTGAGTCACAAACTTCTCTCGGCCTGTCACAGTCCAATATCACGTCCAGAAGTATTTGCTTCTAGACTATCTTTCCTAAATACTGGTTTTTCTATTCGTAGATTGTGACATTTACTATTTTTAGATTTTTATTTATTCATTTATGTTTTTGCAGTATTTAGGTTACGGTTAATGTTTACGAACGGTTCGTCGAACCAGGTTGTCGAACCTGTTTGTCAAACGGTTCGTGGAACTGGGTACTCGAACTGGCTTGTCAAACCGTTCGAAGATGTGGAGTCAGCCATAAATGCGTAAGGTTTGTGGACAATGAAGCCCCGCCCACAAAAGTCAGGCGAGAACAGACTTTCTTTGAGCCGTTCGACGAACATGTTTGACAACCAAATACCCCGTTCATACGTTCAAACATTATTTCAAAAGCTTGTTTGTCGAACCGCGTTCGACGAACCAATCGACCGTGCAAACCCGCCTTAAGATAAGAAAATAGAATGTCTGCAATACACTGAACATTGCCCAGCAATATTGATATTTATATTAATTCATTTCGCAACAGCAGTCTCACCGCTCCACAATAATGACAATTTCTCTTTATTATATTTCAAATATACAAAGCATCTTTTGTTTCCCAGGCATTTCCCTCATTTGCCGTGTATTTGCCAAGAACAGAGACGAAGAAATCGTCTTATATCGAAGGAGATACGAATTCCCAAATCAAATATGATTAGCGTTCCTCCGTCAACACTGTTCGAGAGCGAAGCAACCTGCACTGAGGTGACCTCGATGAGAAATGTTACTCCGGAGCAGAATTGCTTTGGTGCTTGATGCCCGAGATTAATTGGCCGAAGGTTTATGCTTGCGTTCAGCAATGGAGGAGACGGGAGAGCAGAGTAGGCTCACGATTAATCGAGTTGCATCTAATTGCATCGTCTTGTGAGGAAGACGAAA
>NC_090739.1:4628955-4631455 GCF_036898095.1 Palaemon carinicauda
ATTAAAGTAAATACAGCGAGAGAGAGACTATCTAGAATTATTGGAAATTACACAAACATTAATGAAACTGCGATGAGAGGAGAGTATCGAAATGCATTAGCAATTACTCAGAAACATTAAACAATTGCATAGAAAACAGAGAGAGAGAGAGAGAGAGAGAGAGAGAGAGAGAGAGAGAGAGAGAGAGATTTCCTAATCACAAAAAAATCGTATTTAGATACGTGATTGATAAGCTTTTAAAATTCATACATTCATTCCCCGGCTGTTCTTTTAGACTTCATATTCAACGCAGTATTTCAGAGTAATGAACATCGCTGTTGATTACCATAATGGAGATTACTCAATTACCCCAAATTTGATTTATTGCAAAGGATGTGGTTGAACAACAATCGTTTGATGAACTTTTCATTAACAGAATGGTAATGTACCGTAAGAATTTCCTTTGTGTCGTATATTGGTTTCATTCATAAATTTTAATTTGTTAACCGCTTTAATGAAAAATTATTATAAAAAATATCACGCCAAACGTGGAATGTCCCCTGTATAAATGAAGAGCAAATGTCTGGCTATATTTATATATATATATATATATATATATATAAATATATATATATATATATATATATATATTTATATATACATTTATATACTGTATGTATGTATGTATGTATGTATGTATGTATGTATATATATATATATATATATATATATATATATAATAATTATATATATATATATATCCGGTCATGCTGGGTGACATTGCAAGACGTATAACTACTTGGTCTTTATCCATCCCTCAGATATGGCGGGAGAGGGAGTATTCATACCCCGGTGAGAGAGATTACCACGAGAGGTACCACTCGGAGATCATAACTACCGTGTTGTAGTTAGGAAAGGAGGGGGAGGGGTTGGGAGGGTTGAATGTGTGTGTGTGTGTGTGTGTGCATATTCGTCTAAATATTTAGACGTCATTTTTACGGGTTGTGTACACTAGTATTTTATATCAAGTTTCCTTCTTGTGTTGGTTTATCTGACGAGGTCTATACAAAATTGATAGGACAGGAGATCAACTTAGGCCTAACCTAGACTAACTTGTGGAAGTTTTACAAAAACGGAAAATAGAAGCGTGGGAGACCCATTTCATAGGTTGTTGTCTAAAAAAATTCTTAATAGCAATTGCTTTTTTTTCTACTTGTTAAGCAATAGGTTGCATGTTCTTCTTCATCTTTTTTTTTCTGTCAGTACCGAAATTACAATTACAATTGGCAACATCATATACAAATAAGGAAAGATACACACTTAAGAATACACTTTTGCTTGTACGAATGCATAAGATTAATGTATATATTCACTGAGGGAAAATAGAATTATATACAGTATGTAATCCTATCTAAGTGGGGATACCTTAACAGGGTAAAACGTTTTGTGTATCACCAGATCAGCAAAGCTGTACTTGTCAGGGTCATCCATACTAAGTTTAGTTTCCTGTGAGCGATCAGACGAAAATCTTCCACCATCACCAATCTGCAATGGCCAGCGTGGTGATGAAAACTGGCCTAACCCCATATGTGAATAATGACATGTCTGAGGCCTTTGTCCTGTAGTGTACAAGAAATAGCTACATTTGGTTATGGTTGTATATATATATATATATATATATATATATATATATATATATATATATATATATATATATATAACCCCTTCTGACTGGGGATACCTTAACGTGGTGAAACGGGTTTGTGTATCGCGATGATCAACAAAGCTGTACTAGCCAGGTCCACCCATACTAGGTTGGTTTGCTGGGAACAATCAGAATAAAGGCTCCCACCATCACCAGTCTTCTCAGGCCAGCGTAGTGATGAAAACTGGCCACACCCCAGACTTGAATTGAGATGTCTGAGGCCTTTGCACTGCAGTGGACAAGAAACGGCTGCATTTGTTGTTGTTGTTGGTGGTGGTGTGATTTTTTTTTTTTTTTGTATATTCATAAATACTCTGTCTGATATTTTTAGAAGGGAAGCAAGCCTCTTAAAGTTGCCAATTAAAAAAAGAAAATCTCTTTACAATCTTGTCAAAGTAGATTTCTTTCGGATGCCAGTTAGGGAATATGAATATCAATTAACAAAAGATGAGTTAACGAAAGAAATATAACATGTTTACTTTCTCATTGCTGGTACCAGTTGCTCCTGTGTGGTGGCTTCGGAAGTATGGGACCTTGATGGCATACGGGCCTTTTTCAATGTAAGTACTGTGTTTTTTTACTTATTATTTATTGTTTCATGGTAATTTTTTTTTTTTTTTTTTTTTTTTTTTTTTGATCGCTATTTCGTACGTTAGAGATCGTAATGGTATGCGTCAGGGATCGCAATGACATACGAACATAATCCCATTTCAATGGATATTTAAAAAGAAATCTATTATTATTTAAGACGACTGTCTAGTACCATTAACAGCGAGTCATTTGTTAACGGAATGCCCCACTTAAAGCACAGAAAGA
>NC_090739.1:4636455-4643955 GCF_036898095.1 Palaemon carinicauda
TATATTAACTTTAACTTTTAAAATCAAATCATTGATTAACATGGGAAATGGAGTCACTACATAACTAAAAATCGAGTTATTAATTAACTTTAGCTTTTAAAACGGAGTCATTAATTAACTTTTATTATCGAGTCATAATATTTTTAACTTTTAAAATCAAGTAATTAATTGAACTAAAATGGAGTCTTTAAATAAGTATTAAAATCGATTCATTAAATAAGCTTTAAAATCGAGGCTTCATATAAATTTTAAAATCGAATCATTAATTGGCATAAAATCGAGTCTTTAATTAACACTTAAAATCGAGCCATTAGTTAAAGCCAGATGTGGAAGGCACTTAACTCCTCTTAGATATTAATCACAGAGAGTTAAAAATTTACCTTTAAATCAATTGAACAAATTTGCCGGTCCATGTAATTCATAGAAACATATAGTAGAAAAAATGCATATTTTGAATAACGATCAAATTAGGTATTGTTGAATATAAAAAACCACCATGAAAATAGAATAAAAGGAAGGAATAAAAGAATTAGAGAAATAAAAGAAAAAATATAAGTATTCGTAAAGTAGATATTTTTTTGGGCCTTGTTTAGAGGTTTAAAGGTCGCTCATGAATGGCAGAGGCAAGGGACAGTGACATTGCCCTAGCAAGCAGGACAATGCCCTAGAGACTGACCATATATTATATGATCAGCGCCCAAGCCTCCTCTCCACCCAAGCTAGGACCAGGGAGGGCCAGGCAGTGGCTGCTGATGACTCAGCAGATAGACCTATAGGCTCCCCCAAACCCCCCAAAATAGCTCACAAGGATGGTAAGGTTGCAGACACTAATGGCACTAACGAGTCGGAGCGGGACTCGAACCCTCGACTGGCAAACACCAGGCAGAGACGTTACCAATCAGGCCATAACAACCGTATAGATAGATAGATAGATAGATAGATATCTAAAATAATATTAATTTCAGCAATCTCGATTAAACGTAAAATGGCTGTGCGTGGAATACAAGAATTAAGCTTAAGGGAGAGAGAGAGAGAGAGAGAGAGAGAGAGAGAGAGAGAGAGAGAGAGAGAGAGAGAGAGAGAGAGAGAGAGGGGAGAGAGAGAGCCGATGAACGAGGAAATTGTGGGATGAATTCCGCACATAACTCTAGCCTCATTAATTCCGGTAATAAAAAGGAATTTTAGCATTAATTTTCGTTCCCTCTCACGCAAGAAGAAGTACCTGGCCACAGAATTAATCAGATGAGAAAGATGTTTAGCCCAAAGTTTATGGCGAAAACATTTTAGACAATTCGCACCATTTAAGCATTGCAAATTTATTATTAGTTTTGATATTCTTCTTCTTCTTCTTCTTCTTCTTCTTCTTCTTCTTCTTCTTCTTCTTCTTCTTCTTATTATTATTATTTATTATTATTATTATTATTGTTATTATTTATTAGTATTGTTTATCATTATTATTGTTTATTATTATTATTAGTATTTATTATTATTATTGTTTATTATTATTATTATTATTATTATTATTATTATTACAATCTAAGCTATACGTTTTGGAAAAGCAGGATGCTATAAGCTCGAGGGTTCCAACAGGGAAAAAAAACCAGCGAAGAAAGGAAATAAGCAAATAAACTACAAGAGTAGTAATGAGCAATTATGATATTTTAGGAACAATAACAGCATTAAAATAAATCCTTTATACAAAAGCTATAAAACTTATAACCAAGAGGAAGAGAAATAAGAGATTTTATACTTAACACACTTGCAGAAATACAGACATTGATATGTAGCATAGAATAAGCAGGAATTTGGTTTGCATGCATGAATATATTCATAGAATTCTTCATATATATCAAGTCTGCTTATTCACATTCGTTTTCATGACTGAGGATAGTCATTAAAAGGGGGGGGGGGTTTGTATTTGTAGCTATAAAGATTTAAAGGCTGCTCATGAATGGCAGAGGCAAGGGACAGTGGCATTGCCCTAGCAATCAGGACAATGCCCTAAAGACTGGCTTTATATTATATTATATGATCGGCGCCCAAACCTCCTCTCCACCCAAGCTAGGACCAGGGAGGGCCAGGCAGTGGCTGCTGATGACTCAGCTGATAGACCTATAGGTTCCACCAAACCCCCCAACCTTAGCTCGCAAGGATAGTAAGGTTGCAGACACTAATGGCACTAACGAGTCTGAGCGGGACTCAAACCCTCGACTGGCAAACACCAGGCAGAGACGTTACCAACCCGGCCACAACAACCCTAAGTGAATATTTGAATAAATTCTCACTCTGTATTTCAGATTTATAAATACGTCATACGTTGGTTTTAAAAATTGGTTCGTAGAATTATCTTAACCAATGAGAAATATTAAGAAAATTATCTTAAATTTGTAAAAAGATTAAACGATCGAACTAACACCGGTCAACTGAAAATAGAAAAAAAATGAGAAATCTTAAGAAAATTATCTTAAATTATCTTAAATTATCTTAAATTTTCTTAAATTGTAAAGGGAACCCACAGGAGTCTATCTAACAACAGTTGACTAAAAATAAAAAATAAAACAATGAGAAATCTTAAGAAAATTATCTTAAATTATCTTAAATTGTAAAGGGAACACACTAGGGTTCGAACAAGCAACAGTAGACTGGAAATGAAAATTATCATCAATGTAATTCATCATCCTTATAAATTCATAATCAATAAAGAAAAATGTCATTATCAAATCAAGAGAAATTCCATAAATCATTCCCTGTATGGAGACAAAGTGTGATATTTATAGTAACATATTACCATAGCCTCTGTACCATAGTCTTCCATGGTCTTGAGAAAGAGTTCTCTTGCTCGAGGGTACACTACGGCACACTATTCTATATTATTTCTCTTCATTTGTTGTTTTTAAGTTTCCATAGTGTATATATAAAATATTTTAATGCTGTTACTGTTCTTAATATGTTTTAATTGTTCAATACTTCTATTGTAGTTTATTTATTTCCTTATATCCTTTCCTCACTGGGCTATTTTTCCCTTTTGGAGCCCTTAGGCTTATAGTATCCTGCTTTTCCAACTAGGGTTGTAGCTTAGCTAGTAGTAAAAACAACAACAATAATAATAATAATAATAATAATAATAACATTGTTAAATATAGAGATTTACAATTAACAACACTCAGGAAAATTAGTTGGAGCCCTTAGGCTTATAGTATCCTGCTTTTCCAACTAGGGTTGTAGCTTAGCTAGTAGTAGCAACAACAACAACAACAACAATAATAACAATAATAATAATAATAATAATAATAATAACATTGTTAAATAGAGATATTTACAATTAACAACACTCAGGAAAATTAGTTGGAGCCCTTAGGCTTATAGTACCCTGTTTTTCCAACTAGGGTTGTAGCTTAGCTAGTAGTAGCAACAACAACAACAACAACAACAACAACAACAACAATGATAATAATAATAATAATAATAATAATAATAATAATAATAACATTGTTAAATATAGAGATTTACAATTAACAACACTCAGGAAAATTAGATTGTAGCTCAAGCATCTTTATTCAAATGAGCCGTCATCTGTAGCCCCAGCCTCTAAAATGGCGAGAATCTTTCGCGTGTTAAATCTTAAATTCAATTTAAGTTGGTCTCGCGCTACGGAATCTGCTTAATTAGATAACAGTCCGAGAGAATACTGTTTTGTAGGAAGACGTTCCGTTTGTAAGGTAGTATGTTGGCCGGGGCATCAGCCACACGTCGAGATACCACCGCTAGAGAGTTATGAGGTCCTTTGACTGGCCAGACAGTACTACATTGAATCATTCTCTCTGGGTACGGTTCATTTTCCCGTTGCCTACACATACATCGAATAGTCTGGCCTATTCTTTACATATTCTCTTCTGTCCTCATACACCTGACAACATTGAGATTACCAAACAATTCTTCTTCACCCAAAGGGTTATTGCACTGTCATTGTTTAGTGGCTACTTTCTTCTATAGTCTGGCCTATTCTTTACATATTATCTTCTGTCCTTATACACCTGACAACATTGAGATTACCAAACAATTCTTCTTCACCCAAGGGGTTACTGCACTGTCATTGTTCAGTGGCCACTTTCTTCTAGGTAAGGATAGAAGAGATTCTTTAGCCATGGTAAGCAGTTCTTCTAGGAGAAGGACCCCCCAAAATCAAACCATTGTTCTCTGGTCTTGGGTAGTGCCTTAACCTCTGTACCATGGTCTTCCACTGTCTTGAGTTACAGTTCTCTTGCTAGGGTATTTTCCCTTTTGGAGGCGCTGGGCTTATAGCATCCTTCTTTTCCAACTAGGGTTGTACCCTTGCAATTATTATTATTAATAATGATAAATAATAATAATAATAATAATAATAATAATAATGTATAGGAGACGGGGCTGCACAAGGTACAGATGGTATTCTTAATGGGTGCATAAGACTGTTTTCTGTAATCCAACTGTAGAACCAAGAAGAGGTGATCAAGTATGAAAATGAATTTAAAATAACGCTATACAGTTTTGTTAGGCACTTTCGGGAAAAACACCCCAAGGATTGAGAATATAGTTTCTATGAATATTGTTTTATTTAAGAAATAGGAAAAATATTTATTACCCTTTTCAGACTCCCCTGTGTCAAGTGCCATTTATCTAATCAAGGCATCAAGGTAGATAAGCAAGGAAGGCCTGTGCTGGCATGTGGGAAGTGGTATGTGAAGAAGTGGAAATGTACCTTAAAGCATAAATAAATTGTACAATCGCACACACACACACACACACACACATATATATATATATATATATATATATGCATATATAATTATATATATATTTATATTTATATATATATATATATATATATATATATATATATATATATATATATATATATATACATATATATATATGTATATATATATATATATATATATATATATATATATATATTTATATATATGTATATATATTTACATATATATATATATATATATATATATATATATGTTTGTTTATATATATATTTACATATATTTGTATATATATGTATATATATATTTATATATATGAATATTTATATATATATATATATATATATATATATATATATATATATGCAGAAGAACCACAGGGAAAACGAAAATACGAAATATACGCTTAAGTCCTGACTAGTTTCGTGATACTTCTTCAGTCCTCTGAAGAAGTATCACGAAACTAGTCTGGACTTAAGCGTATATTTCGTATTTTCATTTTCCCTGTGGTTCTTCTGCATCTGAGCATCACGTTTTCCTGTGATTTTTACGCATATATATATATATATATATATATATATATATATATATATATGTATATGTGTATATATATACATATATATAGATAATAATAAAAACGTGCTTTCAAAAATGATACAATGAATAAACTTGGAGGACACTTTTTGTAAAAACTAAATTCTGTCTTCGACTTTGAGTGGCACTGAGGATTTCGGGTAAATGTTGGAGTGAAGACAAAAGATTAAGGAAATAAACTACTCAGTCATAAATTCAAGTTTAGAAAATGCTCTTCCCCAACATCGTAAAACTTTACGAGAGTCACATTCGTCTTGCAGTAAATTAGAAACTTGCTTGCAATAAGCAGCCTTATGATGTGGTGGCCGATGTGGTAACGTCCCTGACTGGTGAACGCCAGACTGGGGTTCGAGTCTCGCACAAACTCGTTAGTTCCTTTGGTTGCTGCAACCTCACCATCCTTGTGAGCTAAGGATAGGGCGTTTTGGGAGGCTATAGGTCTATTTGCTGAGTCATCAGCAGCCATTGCCTGGCCCTCCTTGGTCCTAGCTTGGGTGGAGGTAGGGGCCTGGCGCTGATCATTATATATATATGGTTAGTCTGTAGGGTATTGTCTTGCTTGCTAGGGCAATGTCACTGTCCCTTGCCTTTGCCATTCATGAGCGGCCTTTAAATATTTTTGAATGAGGAATGCTAAGGCTAATTAAGGATTTCAGAAGTCAGTTTTCGAATAATAAAGTCTCTCCTAAGTCTTTAAATAGAAACTTAATAGAATAACAGAAATTCATTCGATATTAAAAGTTAAGCTTACACAAGAGACCTTGGCTAAGGAGCAGAGCTAACTTCCGACATCAATTGATATTTAATTATTTAATTATTTAATTAATTAGTTATTTAATTATCTTTGGACCCTAAATATCGCTAATTAAATCCACTTTTTCATTGCGACTTTCGACTTTAATCAAGTTAGATTTCGGGAATTAATTTAATCAAAGTTTTCTCATTCTCCAAGTAGCTTTCAATACGTTATGTCCCTCAAAGAGGCGAAGTATTGTGGTGGCCGATGTGGTAACGTCCCTGTCTGGTGAACGCCAGTCTGGGGTTCGAGTCCCACTGAAACTCGTTAGTTTCTTAGGTCGCTGATATTTTTTTCAGAGCTTTCAAAGAGGCCATCTCCCTTCCTCTTCAAAAGTAAAAAATAAATAAAGTTGTTTTCTGAAGAGGAAGGGACATGGTCCCTTCGAAAGCTCAGAATAAATATAATTTTTACAATAATTGTGGGTTTATTTTATGTATTATATACACACATACATATATATACAGTCTATATACACATATTTACACACTATAGTCCATTTCTTTTATCGAGGCAGATTTGCACCGACTCGTAGCGGTGCCCTTTTAGCTTGGAAAATTTTCCTGATCGCTGATTGGTTAGAATTATCTTGTCCAACCAATCAGCGATCAGGAAACTTTTCCGAGCTAAAAGGGCACCATTGCGAGTCGGTGCAAATATGACTCGCTAAAAGAAATGGACTATAGTGTATGCTATCCGTCAAAGATGACTGCTAAATATTAGATATGTACCCGCACGCAATCACACACAGATTCAAACCATCCCTCCCCTTCCCCCTTGCCTGGTTTGCTGGATGTTATCTGGGTTTTCATCCTCATTAACGAAATTGATCGTGTCCCTCCTCTCCAGCCCAATGCACACCGCCTAGTACAAGCGCAATCCTCGGCCAATTAATCTAAGGTACAAATCATCAAAGGAAATGTGCTCCTGAGTAACCATTTCTCGTCTGGGTCACTTCACCTGAGATCAGGTTGCTTCGTGCACTGGCAAATAGTCTTCTGGGTCGTAGCTGTGTCTTTCATATTATTATTATTATTATTATTATTATTATTATTATTATTATTTTATTATTATTATTATTATTATTATTTTATTATTATTATTATTTTATTATTATTATTATTATTATTATTTTATTATTATTATTATTATTTTATTATTGTTATTATTATTATTATTATTATTATTATTATTATTAATATTATCATTATTATTATTTTATTATTTTTATTATTATTATTATTATTGTTATTATTATTATTATTAATATTATTATTATTATTATTCTCTTTCTCTTGTTTTGCTAAAGTTTATATAGTTTATATAGGAGATATTCATTTTAATGTTGTTTGTTAC
>NC_090739.1:4648955-4655647 GCF_036898095.1 Palaemon carinicauda
AGTCTTGAACTCTGGTCAGGCGTTCACCAGTCAGGGATGTTACCTCATCGGCCACCGCAACCCTGATAACAGATTAATATTATTATTATTATTTTTACTATTATTATTATTATTATTATTATTATTATTATTACTAGCTAAGCTACAACCCTATTAGGAAAAGAAGAATGCTATAAGGCTAAGGGCTCCAACAGGGAAAATAATTGCAACCAGGAAAGGAAAGAAAGAAATAAATAAACTACAAGAGAAGATAATGAACAACTAAAATTAAATATTTTAAAGATATCCTCTCGTTCGTGTATGAATAAAAATCAAATCTCTTCTTTTTTCTTCTTCTTCTTCTTCTTCTTCTTCTTCTTCTTCTTCTTCTAAGGAATATTATTCATGGGATATTGACTGCATTGCTGCTGCTACTGGTGGTATCCGTGATTCCAGATTCTTCTCTTTTATGTCGGCATTCCAGAATATTCCAAGTTTTATTGAATATTCCCCAAGGTGACCAGATTTTTTTTTCTTTATTTACGTTTATATTCTGTGCTATTTCTGTATTACCATTGTCTTACAAGATAGGTATCAAAGGTTTGATTTACCCTTTAAATGATGTATGGAGCATGTATTTAGAGATAGGAAATTTAAAGCAGAAATGTGTGTGTAAATAGATAATTATATGTAAATCTTCTATAGTGTGTATATTATATGTACGCATATAGGAAACATATACAACATGAGAAGACTTTATTTATAGGATTTTTAATTGGTAGGAAATATGACCGAGAAACCATAGTCTTAAAAAGTTGTAGAGTCAAAATTATTTTTATATGGAATTTACAATATCTTAACATCAGACAACTTTGAATATGATATTGTTAAAGCTTAAAAAAAGTAGTGTTTGATAGACATTAGATCATTATTTGTTGGCGTTCCCTCAAACTGTTTCGTAAATTATAGTTTGGAGATCTGACTTAATAAATAACGTTAGAACCTTGATATGTCTATAAGGGGAGACGAATAAAAACGGTTTATTGATATTTTATTCTTTCAATATAAATATATATTCAGAACAAATAGAAAAAGCAATCGGAGATTTCATACCTACGCTACTGAAGATTATCAACATTTCACTTAAGTCTACGGACCAAGTTTACCCCATTTCATAAGTCAACCGTGAATGGTGGATCTACCTTTATAATAAAAACAATAATAACCAGTTCACGATCTTGATCCGGATGACGTCCAAAATTTAACGGGTTCTTCCGGAGCGGAATAGCTATCCGTTGTTAAAAATTTGGTGAAAATCAGGCGAAAAGTTTTTATGTAATCCTGCTGACAGACAAACAAAACGGATAAATCTCCCCTATATAATAAAGAGCAAGTGTGTGGTTATACTGTGTGTGTGTATATATATATATATATATATATATATATATATATATGTATGTATATATATGTGTGTGTATATATATATATATATATATATATATACACTGTATTTATATATTGCTTTCCTGTCACACTTAGCGGTGAGATGTATTACTACTCGGTCTCTCCTTGTCCCGTCGGGAAAGGGGAGAGAGAGTTAGTAGTCATACCCTGGTGAGAGGGATTGTAGTTAGGAAAGGGGCAAGGGGTTGGATGGGTTTAATTTGTGTGCCTATTTAAATATTTAGCCCTCATCCTTGACGGGTAGCGTATACTATTATTATTATTATTATTATTATTATTATTCGCTAAGCTACAACCCTAGTTGGAAAAGCAAGATGCTATAAGCCCAGGGGCCCCAACTGGGAAAATAGCCCAGTGAGGAAAGGAAAACAAGGAAAAATAAAATATTAAGAACAGTAACAACATTAGAATAAATATTTCCTATATAAACTATAAAAACTTTAACAAAACAAGAGGTAGAAAAATTAGATAGAATAGAGTTCCCCGAGTGTACCGTCAAACAAGAAGGTTGATAAATGAATAAACTTAGGTAATTTTATAACCTCCTTAGCAGAGCAGAGGTGGAAAAATTAAGGTTTGGTTTATTTTTTTGTGAATTAAAATTTCAGGGAGGTCGCGTACACTAGTTGAATAAATAAACGCAGGTCAGAGAACCTCCTTGGCAGAGCAGAGGTTAAAAAAATAAGGTTTTTTTTTATGAAATAAATTTTGGGAGGTTGCGTACACTAATAGATGAATAAATAAACGGAGGTCATATTATTACCTCCTTGGCAGAACAGAGGTAAAAAAAAATTAATGTTTTTTTATTAAATAAATTTCAGGAAACCTCACTATTTACACACTAGACTTGCTTCTCTTCTCTTGATCCTTTAGTCTCTCTTACGTGATCCCAATGCTCTCGCTTGCTCCTGAAAAGACTCAGTCGTCTTGAGCCTTCAAATACAGAATTGCTTCATTTGTCTCGTTAAGTTCCCGAAAACTGAAGACGCGCGAGGGCGTGAGCATATGATGCATTGAGACGGGCGGAAAAAGTGTTTTATGACGCCCACTTGAAGTGAAGATGGGTGGGCGTGTGGGTGGCTTCCTGGGGAGGAGGAAGAAGAGGGGTGGGGTGGTTGTTTGGTGAGATTAGAACGTAAATACATTTGTATTTTGAAATACAGTAGTTAGAGGAAGTTTAAGTTTTAATTCATCCCAAAGAAAAATATGTTTGGACCGAAATAGAAACTAATATATTACTGATCTCTCTCTCTCTCTCTCTCTCTCTCTCTCTCTCTCTCTCTCTCTCTCTCTCTCCTCTCTCTCTCTCAGGAAATGTGGTCCTTTGTCTAGACTCTAGAATTAATTTCTCTCTCTCTCTCTCTCTCTCTCTCTCTCTCTCTCTCTCTCTCTCTCTCTCTCTCTCTCTCTCTCTCAGGAAATGTGGTCCTTTGTCTAGACTCTAGAATTAAATTCTCTCTCTCTCTCTCTCTCTCTCTCTCTCTCTCTCTCTCTCTCTCTCTCCTCTCTCTCTCTCTCTCTCTCTCTCCTCAGGAAATGTGGTCCTTCGTCTAGACTCTAGAATTAAATTATCTCTCTCTTTCTCTCTTGTGGTCCTTTGTCTAGACTCTAGAATTAAATTATCTCTCTCTCTCTCTCTCTCTCTCTCTCTCTCTCTCTCAGGAAATGTGGTCCTTCGTCTAGACTCTAGAATTAAATTATCTCTCTCTTTCTCTCTTGTGGTCCTTTGTCTAGACTCTAGAATTAAATTATCTCTCTCTCTCTCTCTCTCTCTCTCTCTCTCTCTCTCAGGAAATGTGGTCCTTCGTCTAGACTCTAGAATTAAATTATCTCTCTCTTTCTCTCTTGTGGTCCTTTGTCTAGACTCTAGAATTAAATTATCTCTCTCTCTCTCTCTCTCTCTCTCTCTCTCTCTCTCTCTCTCTCTCTCTCTCTCAGGAAATGTGGTCCTTTGTCTAGACCAGAATTAAATTATCTCTCTCTCTCTCATCTCTCTCTCTCTCTCTCTCTCTCTCTCTCCTCTCTCTCTCTCTCTCTCTCTCTCTCTCTCCTTTCATTCCCTGTATGAGATGCGTGTACGTTGGTGTTTAAAACGGTCCTTAACCGGTGATATTTCTGATGTCCGGTGGATGTTATCCGTACCCGGAATCGTCTTTTAACCGAATATGATCAATGGAACAGATTTCAAAAGGGGGGGGGGGGGGTAAACTGGAGCATTCGTCTGACTGAGTTTCTTGGCAGAATTTTTCCTTTGGGAAATAAAAACTCAGATGAATATTTGAAGAAATAGTTTCGTTTCTTTGTATTGTCAAGTTTCGGTTTGGTTTAATCGTTTATGAAATATTAGAATAACTAAAATGTTTGTTCAAGTGAAAGTGTCAAATAACTAAAATGTTTGTTCAAGTGAAGTGTCAAATAACTAAAATGTTTGTTCAAGTGAAGTGTCAAATAACTAAAATGTTTTTATACAATATTAAGTGATGTGTCAAGTAACTGGAATGCTTTTTAATCAAGAGATGTGTCGAATAACTGAAATGTTTGTATATTAAGTGGTCCGTCGAATGACTGAAATTTCTGTGTATTAAGTTATGTGTCGAGTAACTGATTCGTCTGCATGTAGTGATGTGTCGAATAACTGATTCGTCTGCATGTAGTTATGTGTCGAATAAATGAAATGTCTGCCTATTGAGTAATATGTCGAATAACGGAAATGTCTGCATATTAATTAATATGACAGATAATTGAAATGTTTGTATATTAAGTGATGTGTCGAATAACTGTTTGTATATTAAGTGAAGTGTCGAATAACTGAAATGTTTATATATTTTGTGTTGTGTCGAATAACTGAAATGTCTGATTATTAAGTAATATGTCGAATAACTGAAATGTTTGTTTATTATGTGATTTGTCGAATTCCTGAAATGTTTTGATATTAAGTTTTTTTTTTGTCAAATAAATGAAATGTTAGCGTAGCAATTGATGTTTTGAATAACTGAAAATGCCTGCATATTAAGTGAAATGTCGAGTAAATGAATGTTTGCATATTAAGTGATGTGTCGAGTAAGTTTTTTTTGCTGAAATTTAAAGATTTGTACAAAATAATACATCATAACTTACTTCTTTTCTTTTTTAAATGTCTGGTGCCATATAGTCCAATAGAAGTATTAGAAATAATGTGAAAAATATTACTTTTATAGCGGTAATAAGAGATAGACATAGCAAGTCTTGTTATTTCAAAGAAAATATGTATTGTAGATTGTCATTTTTCTTAATTGATGACAACACGCCTCTTAAGAAAAGGCAGGTTATATGATTAAAGATACAAAGGGAATGGCAAGAAAGCCTTGCTCAGTATTATAAATAGATTGATCACGTGACTGATAGAAATGACAAAAAAAAAAAAAAATTCAAATAGAAAATTTCAACTTCTCACTACTAGTTAAGCTGGTAAACCGATTATGATATAGAATAAAGTGGGTACTAAAAAATCTATTATAGTAATGTACTGTTAAAAAAAAACCGTAATTTTAATCTGAAATTCTCCGGAAAAAAAATATACTGTTTTCAACCGTATTTCAGTAAAATACAGGCTACCGTGATTTTTACCCTACTTTGTTATCATCTGTCAAGGGTTGGTGATCGTAATATCACTCCTTTACGTCAATATATCTTGTTTTGAAAACCGTAAAAATCCTGAAATAGATTTTGTCTGGCATTTACCGTTTTTTACGGCAAATTTTTAACTCTACGTATAGATTTTTATCCTTCTTCTTCTTCTTCTTTGTCTACATCTTTTCCCACTTCTTTGTGGGGTCGATGTTTCTGGTCAGCTTTCTCCATCTACCTCTGTCCCACACTTCATCACCGGTTAATCCCTTTGATCGAAGGTCATCCTTGATACAGTCCATCCACCTTCGCTTTGGTCTCCCTCTCCTTCTTGTTCCCTATACCTCCATTTCCATCAACCTCCTCCCAATATACTGTTCATCTCTTCTCATGACATGACCGTACCACCTCAGTCTACTTTCTTGGATCTTATCTGATAGTTTTCTAACTCCTGTAGTACCCCCTAATTACCTCATTCCGTATCTTAATTTTCATTGTCATTCTTAATAACATAGGCTCTCTATAGACATGGAAAACTTTATATAAGGCTTTCATTTTACATATAGCTGGAAAACTCCCATCTGTTGTGTTAAGGGATGGAGCAATTGCATAAATAAATAAGTACATAAATATTGGTTTTCCTTAAGGACTAAATTTATGTAAATCTTTTACCTCGCTTACTGGATAAAGACATTTGTTGGTTCGTGTATGAGAAAAAGGACAACACTTATCTTTGCTTGTTGTTGTTGTTGTTCTTCTTCTTCTTCTTCTTTTTTTTTCTTCTTCTTCTTCTTTTCTTCTTCTTCTCTAGACTATTATTCCCAGGAATATTTCTTTTTTTTTCTTTTACTTCATTATCCTTTTCTTCTTCTTCTTCTTCTTCTTCTTCTTCTTCTTCTTCTTCTTCTTCTCTGTCAATTCTCGAGACTATTAATCCCTGGAATATTTCTTTTTCTTTTTCTCTTCTTCTTCTTTTTCTTCTTCTTCTTCTTCTTTGTCAATTCTCGAGACTATTATTCCCAGAAATATTTCTTTTTTTTTCTCTTTTTTTATTTTTCTTCTCCTCCTCCTCCTTCTCCTCTTCTTCTTCTTTTTCTTCTTCTTCTTCTTCTTCTTCTTCTTTTTCTTCTCTTTTTCTTCTTCTCTTCCTCCTTCTCCTCTCTTCTTCTTCTTCTTCTTCTTCTTCTTCTTCTTCTTCTTCTTCTCCTCCTCCTCCTCCTCCTCCTCCCTCTCCTCTTCTTCTTCTTCTTCTCCTCTTCTTCTTCTTCTTCTTCTTTTCTTCTCCTCCTCCTCTTCTTCTTCTTCTTCTTCTTCTTCTTCTTCTTCTTTTTCTCCTTCTCCTCCTCCTCTTCTTCTTCTTATTCTTCTTCTTCTTCTCCTCCTCTTCTTCTTCTTCTTTTCTTCTCCTCCTCCTCCTTCTCTCTCTTCTTCTTCTTCTTCTTCTTTCTTCTTCTTCTTCTTCTTCTTCTCCTCCCTCTTCTTCATCTTCTTCTTCTTCTTCTTCTTCTTCTCTTCTTCTTCTTCTTCTTCTTCTTCTTCTTTTCTTCTCTTCTTCTTCTTCTTCTTCTTCTTCTTTTTTCTTCTCCTCCTCCTCCTTCTCCTCCTTTTCTACTTCTTCTTCTTCTTCTTCTCTGTCAATTCTC
>NC_090739.1:4656147-4658647 GCF_036898095.1 Palaemon carinicauda
AGCTACAACCCTATTGGAAAATTGGGGTGCTATAAGCCATGGCCTCCAACAGGGAAAATAGCCCAGTAAGGAAAGGAAATAAGGAAACAGAATAGTATGCCTGAGTGTGCCCTCAAGCAAGAGAATTCTACCCTATAACAGTGCAAGATCATGGTACAGAGGCTATGGTACTACCCAGGACTAGAGAACAATAATTTGATTTTTGAGTATCCTTCTCCTAGAAGAGCTGCTTACTATAGATTAAGTCTCTTTTGCCCCTACCAAGGGGGAATTAGCTACTGAGCAATTACAGTGCAGTACTGAGCCACTCGAGTGAATATGTGTACTAATTACGTTAATGATATATAGATAATTTGTACATAGGTAAAAACATGAACAATTTAAATTTCAGTCTCGTGTCCTTAAAATATATTCTTTTGTTATATCTTATTTATTTATTATTGTGGTTTGAAATCATCTATAAATCAAATGACAACCGACTGTTATTTTAAATACTTAACTAAACCTCTGAAAAAGAGTGAGAGGTAAATTATCTTACACTATGTCTAAGTTTTTACGATTTGGTGATATCTAAATGAGGCGTTTATTTCCCGTAGACTTTACATTACATAAAAAAATCTAAATATACGACACACTTATTGCATCTCGTGTTGTAAGATTCCCATAATGTAAGACAGGTTAAATATAACCTTAAATATCCGTGTGAATTATATATATGTATATATATGTATTATATATATATATATATATATATATATATATATATATTTCATAGAAGAATAAATTCTAAAAAACTGTTCATAATCCCTGTTCATAATCTCGCTTAATTAACAAGTGATTTTGATGATTTATGATCCCAGGATAGTGATTATAGCTGTCTCTGTTTAGAAATATGTACCACTAATATTTTTCATGCATTATTAATATTGTTATTATTTAATTTTTCTGAAGCACCATTATTTGCTGGGTATTATATCTCGAACAGCTTCTCATTAATAATAGTTATAGGACATTAAAAGTATTTTTAAGAGAATTTATTCAAAATATGTGGCTGTGGTGGCCTGGTGGTAGCGTTCTTGCCTGGTGATTGCCAGACTGGGGTTGGAGTCCCCCTCAAACTCGTTAGTTCCTTTGATCGCTGCAACCTCATCATCCTTGTAAGCTAAGGATGGTGTGTTTTGGGGAGCCTATAGGTCTATCTGCTGAGTCATCAGCAGCTATTGCCTGGCCCTCCTTGGTCTTAGCTCTGGTGGAGAGGGGACTTGAGTGCTGACCATATGTATATACGGTCAGTCTCTAGGGCAGTGTCTTGCTTGATAAGGCAATGTCACCGTCCCTTGCCTTTGCCATTCATGACCAGCCTTTAAACCGAAACCCCCTCTCCACCCAAGCTAGGACCAAGGAGGACCAGGAATTGGCTGTTGATGACTCAGCAGATAGACCTATAGGCTCTTGGAATTCCGTGTATTAAGTACATCTTTTTTTTTTATCTGCCTATTTGAGCAAGAATCATTTGGTAGATATATGAAAATAGTAGAGGTTATGAAATGTCTTTGTGATATCAACTTGTGATATAGGCCTATGGACATAAAAAAAAAAGTTCTTATACCTCTGTTCATCTTGCTTTTATTAATGTGTAAATAAACATACAATGCACTGATAATGCAAAAAGAAAATTGTTAATTTAAATGTTTTATTAATTTATGTACATATCTAAATTCATTCATGATTCAAAAGGAGAGAGAGAGAGAGAGAGAGAGAGAGAGAGAGAGAGAGAGAGAGAGAGAGAGAGAGAGAGATGAATTTGACCGTTTTCTCCTCAAGTATTAAAAAAGCATTTAATTTCAAACTTTCACGTTTTGGCGTTCGTATAATTTTGAGATGCGATTGTGTAGAGATTGAAAAGGTTTAAAATAGACAATTATGTCTCGATTAAAATATGCATTAAAAAAAAAAACAATAATTTTTTTTTTTTTAGAAATCCGAAATTATTCGGTATGATTTCAACTTTATTTAAATTCAATGGTAACTCTTTAAAAAAAATGTCCTTAATGAAGTTATGATAATTTATGTTAAAACTTAAATGAATTTCATTTTTATCGCAAGAAAAAAAATTAAGAGAGAAGAATAAATTAATGAAAAATATATAACAAATTTCTGATATACGTTTACTTCAAAAATAATTAACTACAACGTCAATTGAGTGAATTAATATCATCTTGCGTCACATCATGAATTAGTGTGTGTCGGACCTAAAGCATCTGGGAACAGCGACTTCTCGAAAATTAATATTGATAATTTTAGAGAAATGAGTTGACGTTAGCTGGAAACATAATTCGTACTTATTAATTAATCTTACATTATTTGAACTCCACAGAAATCCAAACTTGCAGCGAATGTTTTTATGTTCAACAGGCTGACATAAGTCTCACTTTCTAATTTATATATGACGTATCTATTTTAACGTTGTTAATGATCTTAAAGCCTTTTATATTCATTA
>NC_090739.1:4661147-4673647 GCF_036898095.1 Palaemon carinicauda
CTATATATATATATATATATATATATATATATGTAGATGTATATATATATATTTGTATATATATATTTATATATATATGTATATATATATGTATATATATATGTGTGTGTGCGTGTGTATGTGTGTATTGTAGTTCGTAAATATAGCTTAATCAAAATTAGGCTATTTTCAAAAATCAACTTATTTACTCGTAGTACATACTTTGAATGTTGATTCTCGAAATGCAATTATTTCACGAGATACATCATCTTCCTATTACGATAAGTCATCTCTCTCTCTCTCTCTCTCTCTCTCTCTCTCTCTACAGAATTGATCTGCGTTTGAATAAACTGTATCCTTGTAAATGCTGTATTGCTTCAAGCTATACCATATCCTTTATTATACGAGCCAAGTTTCAGTGGGTAGATTCAGGAATTGAGGGTATGGTATTTTCCCGAATTATATTTCAATTTATTTTCGAGTTATTTTATTCAGTGTATGAATTTATGTATTATTTTTATATATTTTATTGTGGTTTTAAGTTTTAATCTGTTGTATTCATTTAATTTTATTATATTTTACTATATTTGACTTTATATATATATATATATATATATATATATATATATATATATATATATATATATATATATATAAATATATATATATATATATATATATATATATGTACATATATATATATATATATATATATATATTGTAGTTTCTTTTAGTGTCTGCAACCTCACCATCCTTGTGAGCTAAGGATGGGGAGTTTGGAGGAGCTATAGGTCTACCTGCTGAGTCATTAGCAGCCATTGTCTTGCCCTCCCTGGTCCTACCTTAGGTGGAGAGGGGACTTTATCACTGACCCTTGCCTCTGCCGTTCATGATCGACTTTGAAACCTTTAAATGTCCAAAACAATAAACGCAGAAACAATAAATTCATTTCGGTCACACCCTTCCGGTATTCATTTATCTGCAAATTGCCATCATGACTGAATAGGCAAAATTAATTCATAACTGCGAGAGTTATTACATTGTATCAATATGTGATCGCACGATTAGGAATCGATATCCGGTGTGATGTATTGGTTAGACTAATGAATATTAATTAATTCTAAAGTTTCAAAGGGTTATAATCGAATTAAGCAGGTACTGGGCTAGATCAGACAGAGAGAGAGATTTATTTCGATATCACAAGCGGTCACTCCATAAGTTCATTAATGGATCCAGTTTCAATATAACTAGAGCATGAATGTATAAATTCATCTATATCTTTTTTTTTTTTTTTTTTTTTTTTTTTTGAAACTTTGGGACATTCGAATATTCAAATTCCCAAAATGTCTTCGGGAATTATGATAAACGGGAATTTGGAATCGAAATTCATCCCTATCTATTTCTGAAACCTTGGGACATTCGAATATTGAAATTCCCAAAATGTCTTCGGGAATTATGATGAACGGGAATTTGGAATCGAAATTCATCCCTGTCTATTTTGAAACCTCGGGACATTCGAATATTCAAATTCCCAAAATGTCTTCGGGAATTATGATAAACGGGAATTTGGAATCGAAATTCATCCCTATCTATTTCTGAAACCTCGGGACATTCGAATATTCAAATTCCCAAAATGTCTTCGGGAATTATGATGAACGGGAATTTGGAATCGAAATTCATCCCTATCTATTTCTGAAACCTGGGACATTCGAATATTCAAATTCCCAAAATGTCTTCGGGAATTATGATGAACGGGAATTTGGAATCGAAATTCATCCCTGTCTATTTTGAAACCTCGGGACATTCGAATATTGAAATTCCCAAAATGTCTTCGGGAATTATGATGAACGGGAATTTGGAATCGAAATTCATCCCTATCTATTTCTGAAACCCCGGGACATTCGAATATTGAAATTCCCAAAATGTCTTCGGGAATTATGATGAACGGGAATTTGGAATCGAAATTAATCCCTATCTATTTCTGAAACCTTGGGACATTCGAATATTAAAATTCCCAAAATGTCTTCGGGAATTTGGAATCGAAATTCATCCCTGTCTATTTTGAAACCTCGGGACATTCGAATATTCAAATTCCCAAAATGTCTTCGGGAATTATGATAAACGGGAATTTGGAATCGAAATTCATCCCTATCTATTTCTGAAACCTCGGGACATTCGAATATTCAAATTCCCAAAATGTCTTCGGGAATTATGATGAACGGGAATTTGGAATCGAAATTCATCCCTATCTATTTCTGAAACCTTGGGACATTCGAATATTCAAATTCCCAAAATGTCTTCGGGAATTATGATGAACGGGAATTTGGAATCGAAATTCATCCCTGTCTATTTTGAAACCTCGGGACATTCGAATATTGAAATTCCCAAAATGTCTTCGGGAATTATGATGAACGGGAATTTGGAATCGAAATTCATCCCTATCTATTTCTGAAACCCCGGGACATTCGAATATTGAAATTCCCAAAATGTCTTCGGGAATTATGATGAACGGGAATTTGGAATCGAAATTAATCCCTATCTATTTCTGAAACCTTGGGACATTCGAATATTGAAATTCCCAAAATGTCTTCGGGAATTATGATGAACGGGAATTTGGAATCGAAATTAATCCCTATCTATTTCTGAAACCTCGGGACATTCGAATATTCAAATTCCCAAAATGTCTTCGGGAATTATGATAAACGGGAATTTGGAATCGAAATTCATCCCTATCTATTTCTGAAACCTCGGGACATTCGAATATTCAAATTCCCAAAATGTCTTCGGGAATTATGATAAACGGGAATTTGGAATCGAAATTCATCCCTATCTATTTTGGAAACCTCGGGACATTCGAATATTGAAATTCCCAAAAGGTCTTCGGGAATTATGATAAACGGGAATTTGGAATCGAAATTCATCCCTATCTATTTCTGAAACCTCGGGACATTCGAATATTGAAATTCCCAAAATGTCTTCGGGAATTATGATAAACGGGAATTTGGAATCGAAATTCATCCCTATCTATTTCTGAAACCCCGGGACATTCGAATATTGAAATTCCCAAAATGTCTTCGGGAATTATGATGAACGGGAATTTGGAATCGAAATTCATCCCTATCTATTTCTGAAACCTTGGGACATTCGAATATTGAAATTCCCAAAATGTCTTCGGGAATTATGATAAACGGGAATTTGGAATCGAAATTCATCCCTATCTATTTCTGAAACCTTGGGACATTCGAATATTGAAATTCCCAAAATGTCTTCGGGAATTATGATGAACGGGAATTTGGAATCGAAATTCATCCCTATCTATTTCTGAAACCCCGGGACATTCGAATATTGAAATTCCCAAAATGTCTTCGGGAATTAGGATTAACGGGAATTTGGAATCGAAATTCATCCCTATCTATTTCTGAAACCTCGGGACATTCGAATATTGAAATTCCCAAAATGTCTTCGGGAATTAGGATTAACGGGAATTTGGAATCGAAATTCATCCCTATCTATTTCTGAAACCTCGAGACATTCGAATATTGAAATTCCCAAAATGTCTTCGGGAATTTGGAATCGAAATTCATCCCTATCTATTTCTGAAACCTCGGGACATTCGAATATTGAAATTCCCAAAATGTCTTCGGGAATTAGGATTAACGGGAATTTGGAATCGAAATTCATCCCTATCTATTTCTGAAACCTCGAGACATTCGAATATTGAAATTCCCAAAATGTCTTCGGGAATTAGGATTAACGGGAATTCGGAATCGAAATTCATCCCTATCTATTTCTGAAACCTTGGGACATTCGAATATTGAAATTCCCAAAATGTCTTCGGGAATTAGGATTAACGGGAATTCGGAATCGAAATTCATCCCTATCTATTTCTGAAACCTCGAGACATTCGAATATTGAAATTCCCAAAATGTCTTCGGGAATTTGGAATCGAAATTCATCCCTATCTATTTCTGAAACCTCGGGACATTCGAATATTGAAATTCCCAAAATGTCTTCGGGAATTAGGATTAACGGGAATTCGGAATCGAAATTCATCCCTATCTATTTCTGAAACCTCGAGACATTCGAATATTGAAATTCCCAAAATGTCTTCGGGAATTTGGAATCGAAATTCATCCCTATCTATTTCTGAAACCTCGGGACATTCGAATATTGAAATTCCCAAAATGTCTTCGGGAATTAGGATTAACGGGAATTTGGAATCGAAATTCATCCCTATCTATTTCTGAAACCTCGGGACATTCGAATATTGAAATTCCCAAAATGTCTTCGGGAATTAGGATTAACGGGAATTCGGAATCGAAATTCATCCCTATCTATTTCTGAAACCTCGGGACATTCGAATATTGAAATTCCCAAAATGTCTTCGGGAATTAGGATTAACGGGAATTTGGAATCGAAATTCATCCCTATCTATTTCTGAAACCTCGAGACATTCGAATATTGAAATTCCCAAAATGTCTTCGGGAATTTGGAATCGAAATTCATCCCTATCTATTTCTGAAACCTCGGGACATTCGAATATTGAAATTCCCAAAATGTCTTCGGGAATTAGGATTAACGGGAATTTGGAATCGAAATTCATCCCTATCTATTTCTGAAACCTCGAGACATTCGAATATTGAAATTCCCAAAATGTCTTCGGGAATTAGGATTAACGGGAATTCGGAATCGAAATTCATCCCTATCTATTTCTGAAACCTTGGGACATTCGAATATTGAAATTCCCAAAATGTCTTCGGGAATTAGGATTAACGGGAATTCGGAATCGAAATTCATCCCTATCTATTTCTGAAACCTCGAGACATTCGAATATTCAAATTCCCAAAATGTCTTCGGGAATTTGGAATCGAAATTCATCCCTATCTATTTCTGAAACCTCGGGACATTCGAATATTGAAATTCCCAAAATGTCTTCGGGAATTAGAATTAACGGGAATTCGGAATCGAAATTCATCCCTATCTATTTCTGAAACCTCGAGACATTCGAATATTGAAATTCCCAAAATGTCTTCGGGAATTTGGAATCGAAATTCATCCCTATCTATTTCTGAAACCTCGGGACATTCGAATATTGAAATTCCCAAAATGTCTCCGGGAATTAGGATTAACGGGAATTCGGAATCGAAATTCATCCCTATCTATTTCTGAAACCTCGGGACATTCGAATATTGAAATTCCCAAAATGTCTCCGGGAATTAGGATTAACGGGAATTCGGAATCGAAATTCATCCCTATCTATTTCTGAAACCTCGGGACATTCGAATATTGAAATTCCCAAAATGTCTCCGGGAATTAGGATTAACGGGAATTCGGAATCGAAATTCATCCCTATCTATTTCTGAAACCTCGGGACATTCGAATATTGAAATTCCCAAAATGTCTCCGGGAATTAGGATTAACGGGAATTCGGAATCGAAATTCATCCCTATCTATTTCTGAAACCTCGGGACATTCGAATATTGAAATTCCCAAAATGTCTCCGGGAATTAGGATTAACGGGAATTCGGAATCGAAATTCATCCCTATCTATTTCTGAAACCTCGGGACATTCGAATATTGAAATTCCCAAAATGTCTCCGGGAATTAGGATTAACGGGAATTCGGAATCGAAATTCATCCCTATCTATTTCTGAAACCTCGGGACATTCGAATATTGAAATTCCCAAAATGTCTCCGGGAATTAGGATTAACGGGAATTCGGAATCGAAATTCATCCCTATCTATTTCTGAAACCTCGGGACATTCGAATATTGAAATTCCCAAAATGTCTCCGGGAATTAGGATTAACGGGAATTCGGAATCGAAATTCATCCCTATCTATTTCTGAAACCTCGGGACATTCGAATATTGAAATTCCCAAAATGTCTCCGGGAATTAGGATTAACGGGAATTCGGAATCGAAATTCATCCCTATCTATTTCTGAAACCTCGGGACATTCGAATATTGAAATTCCCAAAATGTCTCCGGGAATTAGGATTAACGGGAATTCGGAATCGAAATTCATCCCTATCTATTTCTGAAACCTCGGGACATTCGAATATTGAAATTCCCAAAATGTCTCCGGGAATTAGGATTAACGGGAATTCGGAATCGAAATTCATCCCTATCTATTTCTGAAACCTCGGGACATTCGAATATTGAAATTCCCAAAATGTCTCCGGGAATTAGGATTAACGGGAATTCGGAATCGAAATTCATCCCTATCTATTTCTGAAACCTCGGGACATTCGAATATTGAAATTCCCAAAATGTCTCCGGGAATTAGGATTAACGGGAATTCGGAATCGAAATTCATCCCTATCTATTTCTGAAACCTCGGGACATTCGAATATCGAAATTCCCAAAATGTCTCCGGGAATTAGGATTAACGGGAATTCGGAATCGAAATTCATCCCTATCTATTTCTGAAACCTCGGGACATTCGAATATCGAAATTCCCAAAATGTCTCCGGGAATTAGGATTAACGGGAATTCGGAATCGAAATTCATCCCTATCTATTTCTGAAACCTCGGGACATTCGAATATCGAAATTCCCAAAATGTCTCCGGGAATTAGGATTAACGGGAATTCGGAATCGAAATTCATCCCTATCTATTTCTGAAACCTCGGGACATTCGAATATCGAAATTCCCAAAATGTCTCCGGGAATTAGGATTAACGGGAATTCGGAATCGAAATTCATCCCTATCTATTTCTGAAACCTCGGGACATTCGAATATCGAAATTCCCAAAATGTCTCCGGGAATTAGGATTAACGGGAATTCGGAATCGAAATTCATCCCTATCTATTTCTGAAACCTCGGGACATTCGAATATCGAAATTCCCAAAATGTCTCCGGGAATTAGGATTAACGGGAATTCGGAATCGAAATTCATCCCTATCTATTTCTGAAACCTCGGGACATTCGAATATCGAAATTCCCAAAATGTCTCCGGGAATTAGGATTAACGGGAATTCGGAATCGAAATTCATCCCTATCTATTTCTGAAACCTCGGGACATTCGAATATCGAAATTCCCAAAATGTCTCCGGGAATTAGGATTAACGGGAATTCGGAATCGAAATTCATCCCTATCTATTTCTGAAACCTCGGGACATTCGAATATCGAAATTCCCAAAATGTCTCCGGGAATTAGGATTAACGGGAATTCGGAATCGAAATTCATCCCTATCTATTTCTGAAACCTCGAGACATTCGAATATCGAAATTCCCAAAATGTCTTCGGGAATTTGGAATCGAAATTCATCCCTATCTATTTCTGAAACCTCGGGACATTCGAATATTGAAATTCCCAAAATGTCTTCGGGAATTAGAATTAACGGGAATTCGGAATCGAAATTCATCCCTATCTATTTCTGAAACCTCGAGACATTCGAATATTGAAATTCCCAAAATGTCTTCGGGAATTTGGAATCGAAATTCATCCCTATCTATTTCTGAAACCTCGGGACATTCGAATATTGAAATTCCCAAAATGTCTTCGGGAATTAGGATTAACGGGAATTCGGAATCGAAATTCATCCCTATCTATTTCTGAAACCTCGGGACATTCGAATATTGAAATTCCCAAAATGTCTCCGGGAATTAGGATTAACGGGAATTCGGAATCGAAATTCATCCCTATCTATTTCTGAAACCTCGGGACATTCGAATATTGAAATTCCCAAAATGTCTCCGGGAATTAGGATTAACGGGAATTCGGAATCGAAATTCATCCCTATCTATTTCTGAAACCTCGGGACATTCGAATATTGAAATTCCCAAAATGTCTCCGGGAATTAGGATTAACGGGAATTCGGAATCGAAATTCATCCCTATCTATTTCTGAAACCTCGGGACATTCGAATATTGAAATTCCCAAAATGTCTCCGGGAATTAGGATTAACGGGAATTCGGAATCGAAATTCATCCCTATCTATTTCTGAAACCTCGGGACATTCGAATATTGAAATTCCCAAAATGTCTCCGGGAATTAGGATTAACGGGAATTCGGAATCGAAATTCATCCCTATCTATTTCTGAAACCTCGGGACATTCGAATATTGAAATTCCCAAAATGTCTCCGGGAATTAGGATTAACGGGAATTCGGAATCGAAATTCATCCCTATCTATTTCTGAAACCTCGGGACATTCGAATATTGAAATTCCCAAAATGTCTCCGGGAATTAGGATTAACGGGAATTCGGAATCGAAATTCATCCCTATCTATTTCTGAAACCTCGGGACATTCGAATATTGAATTTCCCAAAATGTCTCCGGGAATTAGGATTAACGGGAATTCGGAATCGAAATTCATCCCTATCTATTTCTGAAACCTCGGGACATTCGAATATTGAATTTCCCAAAATGTCTCCGGGAATTAGGATTAACGGGAATTCGGAATCGAAATTCATCCCTATCTATTTCTGAAACCTCGGGACATTCGAATATTGAAATTCCCAAAATGTCTCCGGGAATTAGGATTAACGGGAATTCGGAATCGAAATTCATCCCTATCTATTTCTGAAACCTCGGGACATTCGAATATTGAAATTCCCAAAATGTCTCCGGGAATTAGGATTAACGGGAATTCGGAATCGAAATTCATCCCTATCTATTTCTGAAACCTCGGGACATTCGAATATTGAAATTCCCAAAATGTCTCCGGGAATTAGGATTAACGGGAATTCGGAATCGAAATTCATCCCTATCTATTTCTGAAACCTCGGGACATTCGAATATCGAAATTCCCAAAATGTCTCCGGGAATTAGGATTAACGGGAATTCGGAATCGAAATTCATCCCTATCTATTTCTGAAACCTCGGGACATTCGAATATCGAAATTCCCAAAATGTCTCCGGGAATTAGGATTAACGGGAATTCGGAATCGAAATTCATCCCTATCTATTTCTGAAACCTCGGGACATTCGAATATCGAAATTCCCAAAATGTCTCCGGGAATTAGGATTAACGGGAATTCGGAATCGAAATTCATCCCTATCTATTTCTGAAACCTCGGGACATTCGAATATCGAAATTCCCAAAATGTCTCCGGGAATTAGGATTAACGGGAATTCGGAATCGAAATTCATCCCTATCTATTTCTGAAACCTCGGGACATTCGAATATCGAAATTCCCAAAATGTCTCCGGGAATTAGGATTAACGGGAATTCGGAATCGAAATTCATCCCTATCTATTTCTGAAACCTCGGGACATTCGAATATCGAAATTCCCAAAATGTCTCCGGGAATTAGGATTAACGGGAATTCGGAATCGAAATTCATCCCTATCTATTTCTGAAACCTCGGGACATTCGAATATCGAAATTCCCAAAATGTCTCCGGGAATTAGGATTAACGGGAATTCGGAATCGAAATTCATCCCTATCTATTTCTGAAACCTCGGGACATTCGAATATCGAAATTCCCAAAATGTCTCCGGGAATTAGGATTAACGGGAATTCGGAATCGAAATTCATCCCTATCTATTTCTGAAACCTCGGGACATTCGAATATCGAAATTCCCAAAATGTCTCCGGGAATTAGGATTAACGGGAATTCGGAATCGAAATTCATCCCTATCTATTTCTGAAACCTCGGGACATTCGAATATCGAAATTCCCAAAATGTCTCCGGGAATTAGGATTAACGGGAATTCGGAATCGAAATTCATCCCTATCTATTTCTGAAACCTCGGGACATTCGAATATCGAAATTCCCAAAATGTCTCCGGGAATTAGGATTAACGGGAATTCGGAATCGAAATTCATCCCTATCTATTTCTGAAACCTCGGGACATTCGAATATCGAAATTCCCAAAATGTCTCCGGGAATTAGGATTAACGGGAATTCGGAATCGAAATTCATCCCTATCTATTTCTGAAACCTCGGGACATTCGAATATCGAAATTCCCAAAATGTCTCCGGGAATTAGGATTAACGGGAATTCGGAATCGAAATTCATCCCTATCTATTTCTGAAACCTCGGGACATTCGAATATCGAAATTCCCAAAATGTCTCCGGGAATTAGGATTAACGGGAATTCGGAATCGAAATTCATCCCTATCTATTTCTGAAACCTCGGGACATTCGAATATCGAAATTCCCAAAATGTCTCCGGGAATTAGGATTAACGGGAATTCGGAATCGAAATTCATCCCTATCTATTTCTGAAACCTCGGGACATTCGAATATCGAAATTCCCAAAATGTCTCCGGGAATTAGGATTAACGGGAATTCGGAATCGAAATTCATCCCTATCTATTTCTGAAACCTCGGGACATTCGAATATCGAAATTCCCAAAATGTCTCCGGGAATTAGGATTAACGGGAATTCGGAATCGAAATTCATCCCTATCTATTTCTGAAACCTCGGGACATTCGAATATTGAAATTCCCAAAATGTCTCCGGGAATTAGGATTAACGGGAATTCGGAATCGAAATTCATCCCTATCTATTTCTGAAACCTCGGGACATTCGAATATTGAAATTCCCAAAATGTCTCCGGGAATTAGGATTAACGGGAATTCGGAATCGAAATTCATCCCTATCTATTTCTGAAACCTCGGGACATTCGAATATTGAAATTCCCAAAATGTCTTCGGGAATTAGGATTAACGGGAATTCGGAATCGAAATTCATCCCTATCTATTTCTGAAACCTCGAGACATTCGAATATTGAAATTCCCAAAATGTCTTCGGGAATTTGGAATCGAAATTCATCCCTATCTATTTCTGAAACCTCGGGACATTCGAATATTGAAATTCCCAAAATGTCTTCGGGAATTAGGATTAACGGGAATTTGGAATCGAAATTCATCCCTATCTATTTCTGAAACCTCGGGACTTTCGAATATTGAAATTCCCAAAATGTCTTCGGGAATTATGATAAACGCGAATTTGGAATCTAAATTCATCCCTATCTATTTCTGAAACCTCGGGACATTCGAATATTCAAATTCCCAAAATGTCTTCGGGAATTAGGATTAACGGGAATTTGGAATGACATATCCGCTAGAGGTCGCTTTCTGGAAAGTTAATCGTCAAATGATAGAATGAGGACTTTGCCTTGCCCTCTGGTTAATGAATTTCTGGATAATGAAGTGGTGTACTTATGCAAAAATGCCAGATGCATATTCGGAGTCAATTTCAGTAGTCAAATGAGTGTAGAGTATTCCGGGAATCATGCGAGAGGTGAGGTTCCTGTCATTATGTAGAATGAATGAATGATTTGAAGTTCCTGTCATTATGTAGAATGAATGAATGATTTGAAGGTCCTGTCATTATGTAGAAGGAATGAATGATTTGAAGTTCTCTGGCAGATAGTGTTTTTAGTTATACATGGGTTAATTGTTACAACGTTTTTACGGTTTTGTTTGCTTATGTGGATGAAATTGCAATTTTTATTGAATGATGTCATACAGAAGGGAACTAATAGGGTTTATTATTATCATTATTATTATTATTATTATTATTATTATTATTATTATTACTGTTGTTGTTGTTGTTAGTCACAGTCTACAGAGACTGCTGGTTTAGAGTATGGGGTTCTGGGTTGCCTCCAGCTTCCTTAGGAATCCATCACTTTCCTCACTAAATGTGCTATTTTAAATAGCACGCTCTTCTGCCCAAGTCCTGGGGATATATCGGCTCCTACCTTCTCAAGATTACTTTTCAATGACTTACGTATTGTCCCTAGTGCTCCTATGATTATTGGTACCACTTCTACTTGCATACTCCATAGCTTTCGCTAATCAATTTGTAAGTCTTGGTATTTTTCTATTTTTTTCTCTCGCCCTTATATTCCACTTTTGAGACCCACGGTACTGCAACATCAATGAGTGATACTTTTTATTATTATTATTAATTATTATTATTGTTGTTGTTGTTGTTGTTGTTGTTGTTGTTACTTGCTAAGCTACAATCCTAGTTGGAAAAGCAGGATGCTATAATCCCAAGGGCTCCGACAAGGAAAATTGTCCAGTGAGGATAGGAAATAAGGAAACGGATAGAACAGTGTGTTTAAGTGTACCCTCAAGCTGTAATGAAAGAGTTTAGATTTGTACTTCAGAGATTTTGTCCAGTTCTCAAGAAGGAACACGATAGTGCAAGAGAGAAAACTTATGGAAGTTAGAAAAGAAAGGCAAAGAGATTATAATAACTAATTTGGCCAGGAGAGTATATGATTATGAAAAATAATGTTTGTAGCTTTTTGACAATATTTTTTTATCGCCGTATTGTTTTTTTATATTTTATATTTTATTTTTTATTTAGGTTTTCACTGTAGATTTAATTTTTTTTATCATCTCTGGCTAATTTACATTTTTTTCAGTAATTTAGCTTAATTTAAGTACCCATTTACTTTTTCTTCTATAGAGAACAATTATAAATAAGAACTGTTGTACAATTTTTTTCTCTTCTAAAGTAAAAATTCTAAGTAAAGAGTAGTACAATTTAAAGGTGAACGCCATACTGGGGTTCGAGTCCCGCTCAAACTCGTTAGTTTCTTTGGT
>NC_090739.1:4678647-4681147 GCF_036898095.1 Palaemon carinicauda
ATATATATATATATAGATAGATATATATATATATATATATATATATAATGTTGCGAATGTCATCTGTCTTGTAATAATTCCTCATTAATATTTAGTTATTAGTTGATATTGTTTTAAACATAATTTAGACCAGATGACCTCAGTCATATAGTCTCTCTCTCTCTCTCTCTCTCTCTCTCTCTCTCTCTCTCTCTCGAATTTCAAATAACCCCGGCCCCTTCTGACAAGCAACGGACATCCTTTTCTGTTCTGGGGAAAAATCTTTAACAATTTTCTGACTCCTTGTTAAGGAAATATGCAATTTCATTATAACAAAAGTCTTTGCTTGTCATTTCCCTTCCAGTAATGACGTCTTATTTTTCTATTTATAAAAATCAAATATATGTCTTCCGTACACTTAAAATTTTGTCGTAAAAAACGGTAAGTGCCTGGCAACATTTATTCCAGGATTTTTACCGTTTTAAAAACGGATATATTGACGTAAAGGAGTGATATTACGATCACCAACCCGTAGAAAATAATAATAAAGTAAGGTAAAATTACGGTCTCCTGTATTTTACTGAAATACAGCAGAAATCAGTGTATTTTTACCGATAATTTTTTATCTTTTTAAATTGCGTGTTTTTTTTAAGTGTAGTTATATTATTTTACAGATATTTGTTCATTGTAAACTTTTCCATTCCTATAAAATCATCAGATTTTTTAAGGACAAATCATAGACTATTTTTTAAGGTTGCATTTTGTATACCTTAATCTAACGGACTCGGAAAAGATAAAAATCACGTGTGCAAATTATAAGATTTTAATCACGCACAGGGGATGAATACATTACTCTCGTTTTAATGAGCGATCGCTTCCTTGCCATTGAAATGTGGACCGAAGTCTACATCCGGAGAAAAAAAAAGTTACGGCTTCGACCAGTGGATGAACTAAGTCAATATTCGTGAATATATGTGATTGAATGTTGCTGGGGACACGTGGAATAACTTTTCAATGCAGAAAATATGATTTTTAGTTGAACAAAAAAAATTTCAATATGAGGAGGGGGAAGGTTCCAGGGTAAACAACAACAGGAAATGATTCCATATCTTCATTGAATGAAATTCTTGTAAACTAAATTTCCTTGTCCATAAAGTAACTTTATAAGTGTATGCTGTATTACCAATAATATCAGGTCAGTTCCTTTACTTAGGGAACCATTTCAAAGCTTAAAGGCAGCTCATGAATAGCCGAGGCAAGGGACAGTGACATTGCCCTATGAAGCAGGACAATGCGCTAGAGACTGACCCTAAGTTACTTTTCAAGTGTATGCTGTATTACCAATAATATCAGGTCAATTCCTTTACTTACGGAACTATTTAAAGGTTTAAAGGCCGCTCATGAATAGCCGAGTCAAGAGACAGTGACATTACCCTATGAAGCAGGACAATGTCCTAGAGACTGACCTTATACATATGATCAGCGCCCAAGCCCACTCTCCCCCAAGCTAGGAAGTGAACTTTGAAGGCCGGAACTTTTCGTATCGACGATAATAATTTCCTCTGATTCCCAATGCGAATTTACGAACGAACGTAATTGAGAGGAAGGAGAATTTCTTAATTTAAGGACATCTTTTAAAATGGAGAAAACTCTGGAGAGAAAAATAGACAAACCATAAACTCCATTGTCTTTCCCATTTGGTTTTCCCCATTCCCTCTTCCCCAATTTCCCTTATTCTCGTTCTCAATCCCTTTTTCGTCGTTTTCCCAATATAGAGATAAAAAAATGCTATTGATTTACGACCGCAACAAATTTTTTCGTGTGTCTCCTTTCCGTAAGATATCGGTCACTAAATTTCTGCTTTCACACTACGAGTCTCTCTCTCTCTCTCTCTCTCTCTCTCTCTCTCTCTCTCTTAACGTTTAAACTAAATCGCTCTACCCAAGAGCAAATGGAGTCTCCACAGATGGACTAAAAAGTCTGAGACATCCAAAATCATTGTAATTCTCTCTCTCTCTCTCTCTCTCTCTCTCTCTCTCTGTCCACTCACATTTTATGGGAATATTTACTTACTCATATTTACTCTCCATGAATATTTATTAAATAAAATTTTGCCGCCCATATTTCCTCTTTCCGCATCTTAAGTTTGAGTATTGATAATTAACCGGTGCACCATTAATTTAAAATTCCAGTATATTTATATAAACAAATGCATTACAGTGTCTATGACTTTCCGAAAATATTAACATAGATATGATCTCTCTCTCTCTCTCTCTCTCTCTCTCTCTCTCTCTCATTTTTATGTAGCTTGTGATAATCCCTTTATCTCAATTGGATTTTTTAAGGCTTCCGTGCTCTCTCTCTCTCTCTCGCTCTCTTTCTCTCTCTCTCTCTCTCTCTCTCTCTCTCCTCTCTCTCTCTCAACGTTAAACTAAATCGCTCTACCCAAGAGCAAATGGAGTCTCCACGGATGGGACTTAACAAGTCTTTGAGACATCCAAAATCCTTCTCTCTCTCTCTC
>NC_090739.1:4685168-4687668 GCF_036898095.1 Palaemon carinicauda
ATAGTATTTATAATAATTTCCTTTTGATGTGCAATTACCTTAATTACATATATTTAATTAAAATAAACTTTATTTTGCTTCATAACTCAACCGAAAGCATCAAGCTAGATCAACCTCTTTCGAAATGTGCTTTTAGTCAATATTTATAATACTTGTACTTTCCTTTTGATATATAATTAATTCTGCTGTCTCCATAAACGCCAGAAATTATTATATCCTTTCATCCAGATCAGAGGATCACAGTCCACGCACGAGGACTCGCTCCACTAAGCCCAGATCCTCAGACCCAAAGTCCTGTTTTGGTCGGGGAAGGAATCAAAAGCCTTGTCGGGAAAACCCGGTGTTGCTCGAGTAATGTTCACCATCCATTGCACTAATGTATGAAGGGGGAGGGGGAGAGGGAAGGAGGAGGAGGGGAGTGGGGAGGAGGAAGAGGAGGAGGTTGTGCTAAATGCAATTGATTTCGCAAATAGATTGCGCTTCGAGACAACGTTCCAGCATTGGCCTCGCTCCGCCTTGGGTGGTACGTCTTCATAAATCCAGGAGGCTTCTCGAGAGAGAATTATTGCATTTTTCGTAATATATTTTTCCAAGTCCGTCTATTGGGGAAAAAAATCCATGTTCATATATTTAATAAAATTTTTATAGTTTATCAAAAAAAAAAAATAGTTTTTTCAAAAGGTAGTTTATGAGTAAGATTTTTTCCAAGGTAGTTTTATTTATTTAAAAGCTTTATTCCTAGGTCGGTTATTTAAGATTTTTTCCCAGTTTTATCTAAAGAATTTTCCCAGTTTTATCTAAAGATTCTTTCAAAAGTTAGTGTTTTTATGAAAAAGATTTTTACTCATGTTTATCAAAGATTTATTTTTCAATTTTATTTATTATGAGGGTTTTTTTTCCAAGGTAATTTTGTAACAAGTTTTCAAAAGGTAATTTATGTAAAAGCTTTCGTCCAAGGTCTGTTATTTATCAAAACAATTTATTTTACCAAGTTTCTTTATTAAAAAGTTCGCCAAGGGCTCTCCCCCTAGGTCGTTGATTTATCAAAAATATTTATTTATCCAAGCATGTTTATTTATGCTAAAGATTTTTTCAAAAGGTTTTAAAATTTAAATTATGTAAAAACTTTCTTCGAAAGGTCTTTTATATATGTTAAGTCTTCCAAGGTTGTTTTAGCAAAATTATTTTATTAGTTTTATTTCAAAGATAATTTCCAAAGTAGTTTTATATATTTAAAGCTTTCTTTCAGAGTCTTTTCTTAGAAAGATTTTTCGAGGCAGTATATTAAAATTTTCCATTTTCAAGTTAGTTTATTCATAAAAAAAAATTGCATGTTCGTGAATTTAGTAAGGCTTTATTATTATTTAATATTTATTTATGAAAAAGTTTGAGTATTTAAAGTTTAATTCTATTAAGATATAAAGTTTTCCAAGGTCATTTACTTGAGTGTCGAGGCTTTGAGGGTGAAAGGTGGGTTTGCAGCTTCTGTTTTTGATAGGGAATCATAGCAAATAGTCCTTTAGATAAACAGAAAATATGGCTTATATTAAGCAAAAACTTCAATATAATTTTAACAAATATATATCAAATATCAGTGTTGTGATCGTAATATATATTAATACAAAATTAAAAACCTTGAACTCAATGTAAAGTAATAAGGTTAATTTAAATTAATATACAAATCCTATACAAAATGAATACCTTAATGTAAAGTAATAAGGAACATATAAATATATAAATTTTTAGTATACAATTAATTTAATACCTTAAATTGATTTAAATTACTTGGGTAAGCATAGCTCAAAATAAAACTCAAATCCAATGAAACGAAAAATTTACAGAACCAAGTGAAATTAATAATTTTTACAGATTCAATTAGATAAATGACAGATTCAATGAAAAATAATCTCATACAAAACATCTTTAAAATGAAAGCTGGTATAGGACTACAGACTCCTGATCCGGCTTCGTGCAATCATCAAATTCAGTAGAGTATGAGCCAGAACAAGGTGTTTAAAATGATACACAAGGTGGAATCAGACTTCGGCCTCGGCAGTCTTTTGCCGAAATAGGTTGTATGCCAAAACAAGGTAGTCTTCACTCATCAGCTAATCAACGTTATATGTTGAAGATAAGACGGAGTCTGTAAACAATGAAAACAAACATGAGTACAATAAACTTGAATAATCGAACATATACAATAAAATCACTAAAGCAGACGAGGTAGCCTAGTTTCATATCAATTGATAGCCAAGTTAAAAATAGAACGTAGTCTAAATATTGAAAACAAACATACGAATACACCCAATTTATATTAATCTAAAAAGTCCAATAAATCGAAATAATTAATCCAACTGAATTTCAATACAGTATTTTATGCAAAACACTGGTTCAATGATAAACAAACTAGATGTTTGAGTAAGGGTACACATGAATATTCTCCAAGATTCAAAGCACAAATCACCAATATCTCATAGTAATATTCTAACACTTCACAATA
>NC_090739.1:4692668-4695168 GCF_036898095.1 Palaemon carinicauda
CACTCGAATTAAATAACAACACTATAAAATAAGCCTTTCTATGTCAAATTAAGACGTTAATTTCTCAATGAGGATAAATAACAATACTATTAAAAAGCCTGTCTAAGTTATAGTAACAAATGATCTCCTGAAACTAGTTCCAATAATTTTGTCATTTTCGTTCATTTCTGAGACAAGTAATCAAACCAGAAGCTTATCTATTACTCATTGATAATCCAATTCTAATTTTGGAATTTACCTTAATTCCCATAACATCTATTTCAACAAGCCATTGATAATTCCTGGGTAATCCATTTTCAAATGGGCAATTTATTGATGAAAGTATTATGCATAATTTAAGGCCCCTAGTAGCAGGAAGAATTCTACCTCGTGAAGCGAGCTGTTATGATCTAGTTTTCCACCCACTGCAATAATGTAAGAAGATCTGAAGAAAGGATATAGAAAAGCGGAGATTAGAATGAAAAAATTAATAAATATAACTATGTAATGAGAAGATTTGAGGTTGTTATGGCCTAATTGTAATGTCTCTGCCTGGCGATTGCCAGACTGGGGTTCGAGTCCCGCTCAATGGATTCTTGTAGTATCTGCAACCTCACCATCCTTGTGAGCAAAGGATGGGGAATTCGGGGAACCTATAAATCTACCTGTTGATCATCAGCAGCCATTGCCTGGCCCTCCTTGGTCCTAGCCAGGGTGGAGAGTGGTTTGGGCATTGTTCATACATTTAGTCACACTCTAGGCTAGGGCAACGTCACTTTCCCTTACCTCTGCCATTCATGAGCGACTTTTAAACCTTTAAAGGATATGGAATGGTGAGAGTAGGAGTAAATTGAAGGAATAAGGACAACACGAACAAGGAATAGGATATCGTCTCTTAATTGCGATAGATTAAGGAAATAGATAGCGGTTCGGACTCAGTGTTCCAGCAATGCGTCTTGGCCCAGTACCTTAGTTATGCGAGGAATCGTGAAAGTCTTCAGATGTATTTATTTTTCGTTTTTATTAGTTTCATTTATTTTTTTATTATTCTTACTTGTTTTATGTAGGGCTGGATCGTCTCCTGATATTAATAATAATGATAAAGATAATAGCTATTTTAATAGCTCATTTATTTGCTAGTTATACTATATATATATATATATATATATATATATATATATATATATATATATATATATATATATATATATATATATATATATATATATATATATGTATATATATATATATATATATATATATATATATTTATATGTATATATATATATATATTTATATATACATATATATATATATATATATATATATATATATATATATATATATATATATATATATATATATATATGATTAGCAAAGCTGTACCAGTCAGGGCCACCCATACTAGATTGGTTTGCTGTGAGCGATCAGACAAAAGTCTCCCACCATCACCATTCCGCAGTTGGCTAGCGTGGGGATTAAAACTGGCCAAACCCCAGACATGGATGACATGTCTGAGGCCCTTTTCCTGCATTGGACTAGAAACGGCTGTATTTGTTGTTGTTTTTGTGTGCATATATATATATCACAATAAACTTTTTATTGTGTATTGATTGTTAATCAGTATCTTAATTCTTTAGTGGAAGACGATGACCTATAGAGTAAAGAAACTTGTATTCTCTTTTCTTCCATAATATGCAAAAAAAAAAGTAAAAAAAAACCTAATTTTCCCATCATAACTCAAAGAGGAAAAAGGAAAACCTCTACTTTTTTCTCCTCACGAACATGAGACATAAAAGGGAAAGGTGGTGGTTTTTTTTTTTTTTTTTTTTTTTTTTGATGCGTAGGAAATTGAAGGCAACTAAGACTTCCTTTAATGGTTTAGAATTTTAAAGGCCGCTCATAAATGTCAGAGGCAAGGGACAGTGATATTCCCCTATCAAGCAGAACAATGCCCTAGAGACTGACCAAATATACATATGATCATCTCCCAAGCCTCCTCTCCACCCAAGCTAGGACCAAGGAAGGCCAGGCAAAGGCTTCTGATAACCCAGTAGATACAATAGACCTATAGGTTCCCCCAAACCCCCCATTTTTAGCTCACAAGGATGGTGAGGTTGCAGCGACCAAAGGAACTAACGAGTCTGAGTGGGACTCGAACCCCAGTCTGGCAATCACCAGGCAAGGACGATACCTCCAGGCCACCATAATGTATAAATTGTGCGATAAGAAAGAAAACACAATTTGAATAGGGTTTTTTTTTTTTTTTTTTTTTTTTTTTTTTTTTTTTTTTTTTAGATAGGACATGTCCATCTCGATCATTCTTTCTTTCCATGATTGAGAGAAAAAAACTAATTCTTTTCTTTGGTAATATAAAAACTCTAAAGAAAAAATAGTGACGGGTCATTTCCTCCACAGGAAATTCTGAAGTAAAAAAAAATGTCTCCTATTCGATGATATAATAAAAAAAGGATTTTATTCCTTGTCTACCTCACTTGGACAGATAAAGGAAAATAAATGA
>NC_090739.1:4700168-4710168 GCF_036898095.1 Palaemon carinicauda
ACCAAAATTTCCTCCTCAGCGAACAATTCCAAACAATTTAAGTTATAGAATCTATTCTCAGTTGTAAAAAACACTCATTAGGATAAACAAAAAAAGTATTTCAAAGATTAGATGAAGACTGGCCTGTCCCCCATGAGATTTATAGTCTAACGGTCATAGGGTGCTGGCTTGCCTGGCTCCTCGGTATGGCCAAACAAATCAAGCGGTTTTTTTTAGTCTCATGACCTTTCCCTCTCTCTATTCTGTCCCAAAAAGCATGGAGCAGGTGGCCCACCAGGGCCGAGGAATTTGGAAAAGATCCAAGATAAGGAAAGAGGAAATAAAGAGGCAGAAGAAAAGTAATACGATAAAGAAGCCATTCTGAATTTTTGCACCTCCTTAAGGTTCGTTACTTCCCTTTATTCCAGATGGACGAATTAGGTCTAAATATTCAGCATGAAATTTTGTATGTGGAGTCAGCACTTTTTACCCTTTGACAATATAGTCTTCCCGTTGTTAATCTTAGTCTCGTGATTATAATTATTCTCGCGTTTTGCTGTGGAGTTTCCATTTTCAAATTGGGTCATCCTTTTTTTTTTTTTTTTTTTTTTTTTTTTAGTTCAAACTTGCAACGAATGTTTTTTATATTGAATATGCTAACATAAGTATTTCTTCATATTTTACATTGAATATACTAACATAAGTATTTCTTCATATTTTACATATGAAAGATCTATTCTAATGTTGTTACTGATCTTAAAAAGATTTATATTAATTATTTATTACTTCTCATGTAGTTTATTTTTATTCCCTTTCTTCGCTGGACTATTTTTCTCTGTCGGATCCATTGTGATTGTAGCATCCTGTTTTTCCAACTATTTTTATTATTATTATTATTATTATTATTATTATTATTATTATTATTATTATTATTATTATTATTATGTATGTTGATGGAGTGGTGAGAGAGGTGAATGCTCGAGTGCTTGGACGAGGATTAAAACTGGAAGGCGAGAATGACCATGAATGGGAGGTAAATCAGTTGTTGTTTGCGGATGATACTGTACTGGTAGCAGACACAGAAGAGAAGGTTGACCGACTAGTGACAGAATTTGGAAGGGTGTGTAAGAGAAGGAAGTTGAGAGTTAATGTGGGTAAGAGTAAGGTTATGAGATGTACGAGAAGGGAATGTGGTGCAAGGTTGAATGTCATGTTGAATGGAGAGTTACTTGAGGAGGTGGATCAGTTTAAGTACTTGGGGTCTGTTGTTGCAGCAAATGGTGGAGTGGAAGCAGATGTACGTCAGAGAGTGAATGAAGGTTGCAAAGTGTTGGGGGCAGTTAAGGGAGTAGTAAAAAATAGAGGGTTGGGCATGAATGTAAAGAGAGTTCTGTATGAGAAAGTGATTGTACCAACTGTGATGTATGGATCGTAGTTGTGGGAAATGAAAGTGATGGAGAGACAGAAATTGAATGTGTTTGAGATGAAGTGTCTAAGGAGTATGGCTGGTGTATCTCGAGTAGATAGGGTTAGGAACGAAGTGGTGAGGGAGAGAACGGGTGTAAGAAATGAGTTAGCGGCTAGAGTGGATATGAATGTGTTGAGGTGGTTTGGCCATGTTGAGAGAATGGAAAATGGCTGTCTGCTAAAGAAGGTGATGAATGCAAGAGTTGATGGGAGAAGTACAAGAGGAAGGCCAAGGTTTGGGTGGATGGATGGAGTGAAGGAAGCTCTGGGTGATAGGAGGATAGATGTGAGAGAGGCAAGAGAGCGTGCTAGAAACAGGAATGAAGGGCGTTGATTGTGACGCAGTTCCGGTAGGAACTGCTGCTTCCTCCGGTGCCTTAGATGACCGCGGAGGTAGCATTATGAAGCTTCATCTGTGGTGGATAATGTGGGAGGTTGGGCTGTGGCACCCTAGCAGTACCAGCTGAACTCGGTTGAGTCCCTGGTTAGGCTGAAGGAACGTAGAGTAGAGATCCCCTTTTTGTTTTGTTTCATTGTTGATGTCGGCTACCCCCCAAAATTGGGGGAAGTGCCTTTCGTATATGTATTATTATTATTAGGGTTGTAGATAATAGTAATAACTATTATTATTATTATTATTATTATTATTATTATTATTATTATTATTATTATTATTATTATTATTATCATCATCATCATCGTTCATTATTATTATTTGTTATGGAGCAAACCAAGAAGTATGCCAGAATTACTAAGTTTTAAAAAATAAAGTATATAAATAAGAAATGCGAATCTGTAAACGTAACGTCGGTATTTTGTGTATCTACAAACTTCAGAGAACATTGAAATTCAAAACCAAAGAAATAAAAACGAAATGTAATAACTAATGAAGAACGAGATAACATTGAAATTCAAAACCAAAGAAATAAATTTATACTTCCGAAATGTAATAACTATATAATAATAATAATAATATATATATATATATATATATATATATATATATATATATATATATATATATATATATATATATTTAGATATATATATATATATATATATATGTATATATATACATATATATACATATATATATATATATATATATATGTAAGAGCTTTCAAGATCTGCAGGAAGCGTGGAAGTAGCAACAACACTTTTTATGGGTTAGAGTTCTCTTGCTTGAGGGTACACTCGGGCACACTATTCTATCTTATTTCTCTTCCTCTTGTTTTGTTAAAGTTTTTATAGTTTATATAGGAGATATTTATTTTAATGATGTTACTCTTCTTAAAATATTTTATTTTTTCCTTGTTCCCATTCCTCACTGGGCTATTTTTCCGTGTTGGAGCCCCTTGGCTTATAGCATCCTGCTTTTCCAACTAGGGTTGTAGCTTAGCAAGTAATAATAATAATAATAATAATAATAATAATAATAATAATAATAATAATAATAATAAAAATAATAATAATGTCTCGTTTTCAATCATCCAAAGTACCTAGATCGAACCGAGAATGGAGTGCTATATATATATATATATATATATATATATATTTCTCTCTCCAAGCCAAGACTCGCTATTTATTTCTCCACCGGTAATTTTCTACCAAACAGTTTTATATAGACTATATTTCAGAAGTCTGACCATTTAGCCAAGGAATTTATAGCCTCTGAGACAAGACTAGACGAATCATAGGTTTTTTTTAGGCGCATGGCTGTTGCCCCTTCTTGTTTATGTGCCGAGGAACATGGAGCAGGTGGCCCAACATTGTCAGGGTATTCTGGAAAAGAAGAAAAGAAAAGATTGTCAGAAGTAAAGAAATAAAGATAAATGATATTTATCTACATTTTTGCAACTCTTATCGGTTTGTTTTCTTTCTTTTTACTGAATGATGGAAAAGGTGTAATTATTCCAGATCGTAGAATCATTATTTTCTCCCCATGGAAAAAGAAATTCTTTTTGCAATTCTGTTCTAGTATTGTGAATAATAATTGATTTCTTTCTTATTTGCTCTCCAGTTTTGCACCTTTTGCAGTCAGATAAGTTTACTAAGCAGGGTTTTAAGGTCTTGGCTTCTTGCATAGAAATTTAGTCATCGAATAACGAAGAATTTGGTTTATAGAGGACACATTCGAAATGTCAAACTAATTTTGATAACCACATCATTGTCACTGGCATATTCTATTAAGAGTCATCTTTGATACTTTGAGCAAAATAATAATAATAATAATAATAATAATAATAATAATAATAATCCAGGTGTTTAAACGTATTTTCGAGATTCCCCCCCCCCCCCTCCAAAAAAGTGTCAATAGGAAAATTGGAAATTGTAAATTACAATAAATGATTGAGAGAGCTTCGTGTTAATATTGATGAGAACGAGAATTATTTAGTGCTTCGGTGTTATTTGCAAGATGTTTTTTCCTTAAAGTATGTTTTTTTTCCGTTAGTCAGGTGTTTTTTTCTGTATTCGTAAGTGATATGGTCTCCAAAACTGCTTAAAGTTAAAAAATTTATTGATGTAGTAATAGGCCTTACAATCAGTTATCAGTAGGCCTACTAATGTTTAGACTTTCATTATTTGTATCCACTTAGACAAGGTATTCAATAGCAAAGATATAACCTGTTATACTCCCAGAATGTAATAACTTCGAAGATTAAGTCTGATAACTGGAGTGAAAAATGAATAAATTAATAATACCAATTCCCTAATATCGCAAGAGGGTCTGCCCCTCTCTTTTATTCTTCTCCTGTACTTCTCTTTCTCCCTATTTCCATAATCTTTCCCATCCCGAGTACCTGCCTTTGAGCTATAAACTGGATTGTATCCAGGGGTACTCTTCCTTTCCCCATATTCCCCACTTCCCTATTCTTATTATTATTATTATTATTATTATTATTATTATTATTATTGTGGTGTGGAGTGAAAATAGTAAAATGCACATATTTATATAGAATTGGATCACTGAAGCATTGTTTTGCATTGTTTTGGCCAGATGTTTTTGAAAAATCTTAACATCTACAGGAAATGAAATAAGCAAAATGCACATATTTATATAGAATTGGATCACTGAAGCATTGTTTTGCATTGTTTTGGCCAGATGTTTTTGAAAAATCTTAACATCTACAGGAAATGAAATAAGCAATAACCTTTTTCAAGTCACTGGAGATGCTTTGTCGTCTTCAATAGATTTTCTCCACAAAATTGGACTCTTATTACCTCAAGGTTATTGCCGTACTCCAACTGTCCCTCAAGCTTCAAGCTGAAAATATTATCTGAAAAGTTTACTGGTCAAATCATCTTCCGTCTTCGTAGATTACTGTAGTGGATGTGATTTTTAATCTAGTTTCCAGTTTCCATTGGTGAAATGTGTAATGAAATATAAAAATAGTCAAAATATTGCGATTTTTTAAGAAATCATTAATCATAAAATTTATTGGCCCAATTTTGTTTTTCATGTCAATGCTGAATATGCAGATTTAATGGTCTCTCATGAATGGCAGAGGCAAGGGACAGTGACAGTACCCTTGCAGAACAATGCCCTAGAGACTGACCATATTTTCCATTGGTAAAATATGTAATGAAATATATAAATAATCAAAATATTGCGATTTATGAGGAAAAAACAATCATGAATCATTAAATTTATTGGCCCATTCATGTGTTTTTCATATCAATGCTGAATTTGCAGATTTAAAGGCCTCTAATGAATGGCAGAGGCAAGAGACAGTGACATTACCCTAGCAGAACAATGTCCTAGAGACTGACCATATATAAATATGGTCAGCGCCCAAGCCCCCTCTCCAACCCACCTAGGAACAGGGAGGGCCAGGCAATGGCTGTTGATGACACTGCAGATAGACCTATAGGCTCCCCCAAACCTTCCATCCTTAGCTCACAAGGATGGTGAGGTTGCAGACACTAACAGAGCTGGACTCGAACCCCAGTCCGGCAGATCACCTGGCAGGGACGTCTCCAATAGGCCGCCACAGGGCAATCTGAAAAATATTTAGCTAAAAAAAAAGCATGACAGGAAAATAAAATAAAGACAAAAGAGCTATTTTGCATTTCGGCACCTCTTTCATTCAGTTCGTTTCCACCTTTTACTGCATGACGGAAAAGATCTAATTATTCTCTGGTCAGCAGTTCCAAGATGGAGGTCATAGAATCAGCATTTCTCAACATTGAAGATAAAGTGTTTCTTGTCTCTATTCTTTTCTGTCCTTGTGAATAATAATGATTATTTCTTATTTTCTCTCCGCTTGCATTTTGCACGCGTGTGCATTCTCCTCTGAGGATTATTATCTCCGCCAACGAAATTGGGAGGAGATTATGTTTTTACCCCTGTTTGTCTGTTTGTTTGTTTGTGAACAATTTCCTGGCCACAATTTTACTCATAGAGCTGTGAAACTTTCATGGATTACTTGTTATGTTGAGACCTAGATGTGATTCAATTTTGAAAGTCCTAGGTCGAAGGTCAAGGTCGAGCAAAAGGTGGACCGAATTAACCCAAAGGCAAGCTGGTTTCGAGAAATAAGCAGCCGTGGCGGAGGCATGCACTCTCGGGTTGCTTTTCTGGTTTGGCAAATTATTTGTCTCTTGACTTCTTGTGTAGGATTTGGGACATATTACGAAAAATTATAAATTCTATTAATTGTGGAACACGATTGAATTGTCATAGTAATTTTGATGACTCAGCATTTTTTATCACTGGTATTCCTTGCTAAAGTATCTGACTGTTTGACAGACCAGAGGTCTACATAAGTACTCTTAATCCCATTTAAATCTCATCACACTTACCTTGATTCAAAGTAACTCATTAGTCAGAAATATATTTTAGAATTATATATTAAAATTTACATAACGAAAACAATAATTACCAAAGATTTTGACTTATAAGGTTTATGTATATTTACCATAGATTTGTAGGCTAAATAGAGATTATTGGTTCGAGAAGCCGTTGCAATGGAATGGTTAAATGTGTGTGCGTGTGTGCATATCTCTAGATATCTAACCGCCTTTTTTAACGGGTCGCGTACACTAGTTGATAATATGGACGCACCAACACCTTGTACTAAATGCACGTGATAGCTCAGCTGCTCAAGGGAACGCAGGTGGTCGAAGTAAATCGTGGGAGAATAATAGTCATATTACTAACTAGTGGAAATAATAGTCACTAAGGTATGCTTAAAACAACGCAGAAAAGGATAGTCATGTTACTAACTCCTGGAAATAATAGTCATTAAGGGAAATTTTAAGCAACGCAGAAAATAATAGTCATGAGTAACTCATGGAAATAATAGTCACTAAGGTAAATTTAAAGCAACGTAGAAAATAATAGTCACGTTAATAACTCATGGGAATAATAGTCACTAAGGGAAATTTAAGCAAAGCAGAAAATAATAGTCATGTTACTAACTCGTGGAAATAATAGTCACTAAGAAAAATTTAAAGGAACGCGGAAAATAATAGTCATATTACTAACTCGTGGGAATAATAGTCACTAAGAAAAATTTAAAGCAACGCAGAAAATTATAGTCACGTTACTAACTCATGGAAATAATAGTCACTAAGGTAAATTTAAAACAACGTAGAATATTGGTTAGAGAAGCAGTTGCAACATAAGAATAAATTTAAGATAACGACAAGATAAACTTGGATAAGGTTTACATTGCATTACCGCTGCAATTCTGTGCGTTTGACCATTTGTTTTGATTGCAACATTCAGAATCCCAGTTTGTTTTCTTATTCGAATGCGCCAAAGTCCCGATCGGAGTCGATGTTTTGATTTCATCGAAAAATTCAAGTTATGATTCCGAGGAAGATCACAATATGTGGACGGGGATACGAGGGGAAGGTTAAGAAAGGTCTTAGCTAGGTCATAGCGTTTACATTGATGCTCCAATTCTTTTCTGTTGATTTTTTTCTATGCTCAACGACTTTTATATTGATCATGTTTTATTTTTCTTTATTTTCTATCTTCAGTAGTAGATTCTTTCCGTGTCTAGGCCTATTTCTCTGTTGGTTTGTGTAGCTGTAATGGTTTAAAGGCCGCTCATGAATGGCGAAGGCAAGGGAGAGTGACATTGCCCTAGTAAGCAGGACAATACCCTAGAAACTGACCATATATGCATATGATCAGCATCCAAACCCCCTTTCCACCCAAGATAGGACCAGGGAGAGCTAGGTAATGGCTTCTGATGACTCAAGAGGTAGACTTATAGGCTCCCCCACACCCTCCCCCATCCTTAGCTCACAAGGATGGGGAGGTTGCAGACTAAAGGAACTAACGAGTTTGAGCGGGACTTGAACCCCAGTCTGGCGATCACCAGGCAGAGACGTTACCGATAGGCCACAATTTGTTCTTTACTACTAATAATTTTAATACATTTCTTCTTTCAGCCGTGTCTACGATTTATTGTCAATAGCTTTTTCAACTTTACGCTAAATAATTTAATTTTATTTAATATTTCAGAGTTAACTTGTTACGGTAAAGAATTTAATATTTAAAGTTAATAAAAAAAAATCTTAAGCCAAGTTACCATCTTACATAATATAATAAGTTAACGATAGTATCATGAGTTTTTGAAATAAACTTTAAAAAAAAAAGAAAAAAAAATCCCTATTTAAGCATGACTATCGCATTCAAGTTGTCGAAGGGAAACCATAATATTAGTTCCCATGATTTTGTGATTTTCGTTAATTCCAAAAAAAAAAAAAAAAAAAAAAATGTAATACTTGATTCAATTAGAAACTTATGAAAAATATATATTTTTTGTCCATTCCAAAAATAGATTATTCTCTAAGAAACTTATGGAAAATACATTTTATTTATTTTCATCCATTCCAAAGATAGTTAATCCAATTAAAAACTTATCGAAAATACAATTTTTAAAATTTTCTTTCATCCCAAAGATAACTAATTGTATTAGAAATTTATCTATTGTACAATTTTTTATTTACGGTCATTCCAAATATAGATAATTCAATTAGAAACCTCTATAAAACATACAATTTTTATTCTGAGAATGTATCAATGAAAAAAAAAATCTCATTGTACAATTTTTTATTTACGGTCATTCCAAATATAGCTAATTCTATTAGAAACCTCTATAAAAAATACAATTTTTATTCTGAGAATGTATCAATGAAAAAAAAATCTCATTGTACAATTTTTTATTTACGGTCATTCCAAATTTAGCTAATTCTATTAGAAACCTCTATAAAAAATACAATTTTTATTCTGAGAATGTATCAATGAAAAAAAAATCTCATTGTACAATTTTTTATTTACGGTCATTCCAAATATAGCTAATTCTATTAGAAACCTCTATAAAAAATACAATTTTTATTCTGAGAATGTATCAATGAAAAAAAAAAAAAAAATCTCATGAGCGTCTGCCAAGCCGTAGTCGAGATGATCCGATTTTTCCATCCACTTCCAATAATGTAAGAAGATAGGAATAAAGGATATGGAATGGGGAAGAGAGGGGGAAGGAAAAAATGGAGAATAAGGACTTAACGAACAGGGAATAGGAGATCGTCTCTAATTGCGATTGATTAGGCAAATAGATTGGATTTCAAGACGGTGTTCCAACAATGCGTCTTGCGCCATGTTTGGAAGATCTTAGGCTCCAGTTTTGATCCCGCGAGGAATCACTCAAGTCTTCTGAAATGGTTCAGGAAGTGGATTTTTTATTCTCTTCATAATCTTGAGTATTTTTACTTATTTGAATTATTTAACATGTTCTGGAAGTATATTTGTTTATTTTGATTTATGTGTAGTATTTTCATCTATTTCAAGTTGAGGATTGTTTTATTTAATATGTTTTGGAAGTGTTTTTACTTTTTTATTTATTTATTTATTTATTTATTTATTTTTTTTTTGTATTTTCACCTATTTCAATTTATGGATTTTTTTTAGATAACACGAAATTTTTAGCATCCTGTCAAAATAAGGTATAGAGTAAGGATTACAGTATATATATATATATATATATATATATATATATATATGTATATATATATTTATATATATATGTATACATATATATATATTTGTATATATATATATATATATATATATATATATATATATATATATGTATATATATATTTATATATATATGTATACATATATATATATTTGTATATATATATATATATATATATATATATATATATATATATATATATATATATATATATATATATATATATATATATATGTATCATCTCTTCCTACTCCTATTGATACAAAGGGCCTCGATTAGATTTCGCGAGTCGCCTCTACTTTGATCTTTTAATTCAATACTTTTCCATTCATCATCTCCGACTTCACGCTTCATAGTCCTCATCCATGTAGGCCTGGGTCTTCTAACTCTTCTATTCCCTTGAAAGTTAGGTACAGTATCATTTGATAATCGTGTGTAAAAAAATAAAAAAAATAAAAATTTGGCTTATTGAGAAAGTCCTACAAGATTTTCGATGATCAATCTATTCTGAAGAAGTGTTTTAATTCTTTCATTCTACCTTGTTTTGAGTATTGTTC
>NC_090739.1:4715168-4717668 GCF_036898095.1 Palaemon carinicauda
AAAAATAATGATAATGATAATAATAATAATAATAATAATAATAATAATAATAATAATAATGATGATAAATATGGAGAGTATTTGTGGTACCGTTGCGAATTGAAAAGACGGTCAGAATAAATAAATAATGGAATTAAATCTACACAAAACTCAAGGTATGATTGTTATTAGGTCAAGGACATTAGATCCTCCCCACCCAAATCATTTCATTGCCATTCTTTCTTTTAAATTCTAATCATTATTCTTGATTTCAAATAGATTATTTATACCTTCACCAACGAAGTTGGAAGGTTATGTTTGACCCCCTGTTTGTGTGTGTGTGTGTGTTTGTTTTGTGAACAGCTTCCTGGCCACAATTTTAATCGTAATGAAACTTGCAGATATTAACTGTTATGTAAAAAGCTGGAAATTATTAAATTTTGGAAGGTCAGAGGTCAAGGTCACGATCAAGCAAAGTGTCCAGTTCACGTAATCAGCCATACATTTGGAGAGTAATCATACCCTGGCGAGAGGCGGTATCCTGAGAGGAAAGAGGGAGGGGGTGGGAAGGGTTGAATCTCTGTGTATACATGTGTGTACATATCTTTCTAAATATTTAACCATCACTTTTGACAGGTCACGTACATTAGTAGGACACATTCAATAGATCTTTACTGTGAAACCTCCTATGGTTAATTCTGAACAACAGTGGGGCATCTTAAAGTGAATTATTTCATCAAAGTTAATGTTTAAAGCACAGAATCTTAAATGAAATCCTATTATATTAAATAGTTCAATTTTCATTTTTGATGTCAAAAATTCGCGTGTAAAAAAAAAAAAAATCCCACCTTTAGGTTCTGTTTTGATGTTGTCGGAGACTCTAAGGGGGAGTTCATTCAATTATGGTTCCTCCATATCCTTCGCTCTCGTTTTATTTTGACTTTTCTTCCCACCTTCTCTCCTTTATTCACATCTTCCCCAGTTTATGCTTTGTTCTTCTTCCCCCTTTTTATTTCTAAAGATATTTTCCACTCTTCACTCTATCATTTTTTATTTTTCGTTTACTTTCCTATCCTGGACTTTTCTTCCACCTTCTCTCCTTTATTTACATCTTCCTAAGTTTGTGCTTTCTTCTTCTTCTTCTTCTTCTTCTTCTTCTTCTTCTTCTTCTTCTTCTTCTTCCCCTTTTATATTTCTAAAGATATTTTTCATTCTTCACACTATCATTTATCATTTTTTTTTTTTTTCGTTTAGTTTACTATCGTGGACTTTATTTCCACCTTCTCTCCTTTATTCACATCTTCCCCAGTTTGTCTTTTCTTCTTCTTGTTCTTTTTTATATTTCTAAATAAATTTTTTACTCTTCACACTATATATATATATATATTTTTTTTCTTTTACGTTATTATCCTAGACTTTTTTCCCACCTTCTCTCCTTTATTCACATCTTCTCCAGTTTATGCTTTCTTCTTCTTTTTCTTCTTCTTTTTTTAAAATTCTAAATATATTTTTCATTCTTCACACTGTCATTTTTTATTTTTCAATTACTTTACTATCCTGGATTTTTCCCCCTTCTCTCCTTTATTCACATCTTCCCCAGTTTGTGCCTTCTTCTTCTTCTTCCTTCCCTTTTATGATTCTAAAGATATTCTTCATTCTTCACACTATCTTTTTTTTTTCGTTTGCTTTACTATCCTCTTATGCTTATATACGAATCCTTTTTCGCTTTTATTCCATGTTTCTTTTACATTTCCATTTCCTTCTCCCACTATTTGTCATTGTTCCTCTTATTTCACATAATACCCCACAATTCCTTTAGTTATCTTTTTTATTTACACGTCTCCCTTTCTTACCTTTTCACCCTACCTGGGAATTTCCCTTTGCTCTTCCAGTTTTCCAGTTTTCCATCTGGAGAATCAATGTTTGCAAAGAGGGTTGTGGTACTCTTCCAGTTTCCTCTTCTTGCATTCACCATTCCTTCTACTCTTTCAGGAGAAAGAGAGAGAGAGAGAGAGAGAGAGAGAGAGAGAGAGAGAGAGAGAGAGAGAGAGAGAGAGAGAGAGAGAATAAACATATTTATGATACGAAGGTGAATAATAGTAGGGGAGAGAATACAGTGAGAACTATGTGCAATTTCCAAATTCATAATATTACATGAAATAATGAAGCAGGCATGAATTGGTAGGGGATTTATTTCCAAAAATTGTAAATATAATTATGAGGGAAGAAAAAAAACTTATTTTTACATTTTTTAGCCATACGCCTTTTTTATCGAAGGGTGGCTCCAATTAGTGTTAGCTTTCCGTTCCTTGCAAACGATTTTGAGATAGCTGCTGCCTCTATGGATGTGGAAGGGATTTATATGCTTATGGCTTTTGGGATTTCTTCCGTGTTCCCCATCAGTATTTATGTATTTATGTATTCTTAGCTAAAGGGATTACAAGTGAAATGCTGAAATACATGGAAAATGAAGGGATTGACTTGCTGACCAGTATTTTTAAGGTATGTGTGGAAGAAGGAA
>NC_090739.1:4737668-4977668 GCF_036898095.1 Palaemon carinicauda
TAGTTTCTAGTAGTATCTGCAACCTCACCATCCTTGTGAGCTAGAGATGGGGGTTTTAGAGGAGCCTATAAATCTACCTGCTGAGTCATCAGCAGCCATTGCCTGGCTCTCCCTGGTCCTAGCTTATTGGAGAGGAGCTTGTATCATATTGCCAGTCTTTATGGCATTATCCTGTCCCTTGCCTCTGCCATTCATGAGCAACCTTTAAAACCTTTAAACAAACCAATTCAACTCTTCTTTGAGATGTCATATCATTAGTTATAAATTTTACAGATTGGTTTTATATTCTATGATTATATCTGTATTCAAACTCGTGTTTCTCTATTACCCCCAAGATCTTTTAATAGTAAATATCTATAAAACAGTTTCCTGTTTATAGCTAAACAAGTAAGTTCTGAAACTGCTGCAGTACATTGTTTGTAAAAGAAAATTTACTCTTGGGCTCAGGGCGTTATACCATTTAAACTGATCTACTTATCGTAGCCGTTGTGGGGCAACAGTTTCTTACCCTTTTTATGAAGGTTTTATTTATTTTTTTTTAGTCCAAGATACGATTTTCCCTATTAAATTACAGCAATTTTTTTTTAGCCCGAGATACGATTTTCCCGATTTAATTACAGCATTTTTTTAGCCCGAGATACGATTTTTCCGATTAAATTACAGCAATTTTTTTAGCCCGAGATATGATTTTCCCGATTAAATCACAGCATTTTTTAGCCCGAGATACGATTTTCCGATTAAATCACGGCATTTTTTAGCCCGAGATACGATTTTCCCCTATTAAATTACAGCATTTTTTTTAGCCCGAGATATGATTTTCCCGATTAAATTACAGCATTTTTTTTGCCCGAGATACGATTTTTCCGATTAAATTACAGCATTTTTTAGCCCGAGATACGATTTTCCCGATTAAATTACAGCATTTTTTTAGCCCGAGATACGATTTTCACGATTAAATTACAGCATTTTTTTTAGTCCGAGATACGATTTTCCCGATTAAATTACAGCATTTTTTGTAGCCCGAGATACGATTTTCCCGATTAAATTACAGCATTTTTTTTAGCCCGATATAGGATTTTCCCGATTAAATTACAGGTTTTTTTTTGCCAGGAATACGATTTTCCCGATTAAATCGCAGCATTTTTTTAGCCCGAGAAAAAAAATTTCCTGATTAAGTTGCAGCATTTTTTTTAGCCCGAGATACGATTTTCCCGATTAAATTACAGTATTTTTTTGCCCGAGATACGATTTTTCCGATTAAATTACAGCATTTTTTAGCCCGATATACGATTTTCCCGGTTAAATTACAGCATTTTTTTTAATCCCGAGATATTTTTCCCGGTTAAATTACAGCATTTTTTCTAGCCCAATATAGGATTTTCCCGATTAAATTACAGGTTTTTTTTGCCAGGAATACGATTTTCCCGATTAAATTACAGCATTTTTTTTAGCCTGATATAGGATTTTTCCGATTAAATTACAGCATTTTTTAGCCCGAGAAAAAAATTTTCCCGATTAAATTGCAGCATTTTTTTAGCCCGAGATACGATTTTCCCGATTAAATTACAGCATTTTTTAAACCAGAGATACGATTTTCCCGATTAAGTTACAGCATTTTTTTTAGCCCGAGATACGATTTTCCCGATTCAATTACAGCATTTTTTAGCCCGAGATACGATTTTCCCGATTAAATTACAGCCTTTTTTTTTAGCCCGAGATACGATTTTCCCGAGTAAAGTACAGCTTTTTTTTTAGCCCGAGATACGATTTTCCCGATTAAATTGCAGCATGTTTTTAGCCCGAGATACGATTTTCCCGATTAAATTACAGCATGTTTTTAGCCCGAGATACGATATTCCCGATTAATTTACAGCATGTTTTTAGCCCGAGATACGATTTTCCCAATTAAACTACAGCATGTTTTTAGCCCGAGATACGATTTTCCCGATTAAATTACAGCATGTTTTTAGCCCGAGATACGATTTCCCCGATTAAATTACAGAATTTTTTTACCCGAGATACGATTTTCCCGATTAAAGTACAGCCTTTTTTTTAGCCCGAGATACGATTTTCCCGATTAAATTACAACATTTTTTAAACCAGAGATACGATTTTCCCGATTAAATTACAGCATTTTTTTAGCCCGAGATATGATTTTCCCGATTAAATTACAGCATTTTTTAGCCTGAGATACGATTTTCCTGATTAAATTACAGCATTTTTTTTAGCATGAGATATGATTTTCCCGATTAAATTACAGTATTTTTTTTATCCCAAGATACGATTTTGCCATTAAATTTCAGCAGATAATAATAATAATAATGATGATGATGATGATGATGATAATGAAAACAGCCAGAATGGTATATATAAGGAAAAGTCTAAATATAGGAAATACAAAGATGAAGAACGTATTAGATAGAAACTTCATTTTTTTAAAATGGTCACATAAGTACCACTATGCCGATGCTCCCCGAAATTAAAATTGATGTTTTGATAACGTACTAAAAGCTTCTTGGGGGAAGGAAAGCTGTGGAAAGAAAAATATACCTCTAAGGTTTGGAGAGGTACTTTGTAGAAGAGATTATATGAAAGACTAAAAAAGGCTCCTGCAGAATTCTGGGTTATTCTAGGTCAAGATGCACACACACATCCATACACACACACACACACACACACGCACATATATATATATATATATATATATATATATATATATATATATATATATATATATATATGTATATATATATATATATATATATATATATATATATATATATACAGTATATATATAAATATATATATATATATATATATATATATATATATATATATATATATATATATATATTTATATATATATATATATATATATATATATATATATATATATATATATATATATATAAATATATATATATATATATATATACAGTATATATATATATATATATATATATATATATATACAGTATATATATATATATATATATATATATATATATATATATATATATATATATACAGTATATATATATATATATATATATATATATATATATATATATATATATATATATATATATATATATATCTATCCCTTTCTGAGTGGGGATACCTTAACGTGGTGAACGGGTTTGCGTATCGCCATGATCAGCAAAGCTGTACTAGTCTGTGCCACCCGTACTAGGTTGGTTTGCAGTGAGCGCTCAGACCAAAGTCTCCCACCATCACCTATCAATAATTAGCCTGCGTGGTGATTAAAACTGGCCAAACCTCAGACATGAATAAGGACATATCTGAGGCCTTTGTCCTGCAGTGGACTAGAAATGACTGAATTTGTGGTTGTTGTTGTTGTTGTTTTATATATATATATATATATATATATATATATATATATATATATATATATATATATATATATATATATATATATATATAAAACAACAACAACCACGATATATATATATATATATATATATATATATATATTAAATATGGGTTAATTCATATTTCTAAGAGTACCTTTCAATTACTGATTATTTATGCTGATCTTTTCTATTTTTCTCTGTATTGGTTTTCTTCATTTAATAGGAAGTAGGTTGGCCAGGGCACCAGCCTCCCGTTGAGATACTACCGCTTGAGAGTGATGGGGTCCTTTAACTGGCCAGACCCTACTACATTGGATCCTTCTCTCTCGTTACGATTCATTTTCTCTTTGCCTACACACACACACACACCGAATAGTCTAGCCTATTCTTTACAGATTCTCCTCTGTCCTCATACTTCTGACAACACTGAGATTACCAAACAATTCTTCTCCCAAGGGGTTACTGCAACTGTAATTGTTCAGTGGCCACTTTCCTCTTGGTAAGGGTAGAAGGGACTCTTTAGCTATGGTAAGCAGCTCTTCTAGGAGAAGAACACTCCAAAATCGAACCATTGTTATCTAGTCTTGGGTAGTGCCATAGCTTCTGTACCATGGTCTTCCACTGTCTTGGGTTACAGATCTCTTGCTTAAGTGTACACTCGGGCACACTATTCTAATTTCTCTTCCACTTGTTTAGTTAAAGTTTTTATAGTTTATATAGGAGATATTTATTTTAATGTTACTGTTATTACAATATTTTATTTTTCCTTGTTTCCTTTCCTCACTGGGCTATTTTCCCAGTTGGAGCCCCTGGGCTTATAGCATTCTGCTTTTCAACTAGGTTTGTAGCTTAGCAATTAATAATAATAATAATAATAATAATAATAATAATAATAATATTTTTTTTCTTTTTTTCAGTTTTCTCTTTACTTACAAATAGAAATCTATTTGTAATTTTTCTTCTATCTAAGCTTCCCTTATAAATATATGGTCTTTTCGACTTGACAGATTTCAAGGTATTATAAGGAAATATCAATAACAAAAAATCTTGTGATCACAATCAATATTAGCCTTAATAGTCACCATTGTAATTGCCCATTAGTACATCCACTTAAAGGTTTAAAGGCCGCTCATGAATGGCAGAGGCAAGGGACAGTAACATTGCCCTATCAAGCAGGACAATGCCTTAGAGACACCATATATACATATGATCAGCGCCCAAGCCCCCTCTCCACCCAAGCTAGGGCCAAGGAGGGCCAGGCAATGGGTGCTGATGATTCAACAGATAAACTTGTCGGCTCCCTGGAAACCTCCTCTCCCCATTCTTAGCTCACAAGAATTGTGAGGTTGCAGCGACCAAACAAACTACTGAGACTGAGCGGGACTCGAACTCCAGTCTGGCGTTCACCTGAAGGCTGTATCATTCTAGTGCCACCCCTTACAAATTAATGAAGACGTATGTTGAATTACACACACACTGTGTGTGTGTGTGTGAGAGAGAGAGAGAGAGAGAGAGAGAGAGAGAGAGAGAGAGAGAGAGAGAGAGAGATGTGCGTGTTTTTGTACAGTATATATGCGTGTGTAATTCTGTACAACAGTCCTAAAACTCAATTATTTTCCTCACAAGAAAATCGATAAATTCATTATTAGTATAATTATTATTCAGAGGGACGTTACCTATCAAAGTTTGTCCTGCACAATTTTCTCCAAATTCTTCGAAAATGTAAGCAAGGAATCTCAACAGGAATTTCAAATAGAAATTGGATTTTTTTTTTTTTGCACGTTTATTGTGGTACTAATTGAATTTGTATTGTTAAAATTACAAAGTGCTTCACAATATGCACTATTTCATGTGGTACTTTTGACCGTAAGTCCCTGCATTGCCCATATTTTGCATGTCCTGTGAAAAAAAAATTTATAAGTGCATGTACAGGACTGTAAGTAAATCTAGAAAAATCTAAAATTTCAAATTTAATCCACGAATTTTATTCCTTCAAATTGCCCATTAGATTTTTATTAAGACTGTAATTTAATCTGTATTATTATGCTCCCCCATTGTAATCTAGAATTGCATAGTTTAAATTACAAAACTCAGCACAATGTGTGCTATTTCTTATAGTACTTTTGACCGTGAGTCCCTGTACTGCCCATGTTCTGCATGTCCTGTGAAAATTTTTTATAAGTGCATGTACACGAATTGTAAATCAAGTAAAGCATAAAATGTCAAAAGTTAATCCAAAACATTTTTTCATTCAAATTGTCCATTAGCTTTTAATTAAGACAGTAATTTAATCTGTATTATTATGCTCCCTCACTGTAATTTAGAATTATTTAATTTTCGCATGTACAACAATTACAATTATTTGTGTAGAGTAGAATTATAATTGAAAATATTTTTTCAGTCCATCTTAAAATCAGATGTTTTTTTTTTCTTTTTGTCGTCTGTAAATTTATGGTTTTTTATGTTTTGCAGCACCTTTGCAGCTGTGCTACGGGATCCTTGGAGTTTGAGCTAGACAAAGGTTAAGACAGGCCTCAGTAAAGTTAGCTAATCATTTGGCAGTTGTGACTGGTAGAGTAACGTTAGTGCTGCAGCAGAAAGTGATCTGTATTTTAGAAGCTAAAAGCCTTTTGGATGAATTTCAAATTTCAGTAAGTGGCTGTATTATTCTTTCAATTTTGTTTTACTGTACTGTGGTAATGTTAGATTGATTGAAAGGAGCAACAAGTCTTTCCTTTAAATGCAGTATGTGAAAGACTTACTTTGGGTTATGTAGCCTTACACCATATAGCACCACCTACTAGGGTAAATCAGAGGTAATATATTGGTTTACTAATGTATCCTGGCAAGGCAGATTGAGATTAATATCAAGACATAGTCGCCTCTGAAATTAGTAGTATGGCACTAGGGTGTGAAATTTTAGGTCCACAATGTTTGACCCCATGTCCTTTTGGTAGGCTACTTAACTTTCACGAATAGGTCCCAAAACCTATATTACTTTTATCTTATTGAGAAAATTTGTGAGGTTAGTGAGGACCCAGTCCCAGGGTAGGTTTGCCTCCACCCCCTTCTCTTATACAGTACAGGTAGTAAGAGTGCAGTCTTTTTCTGAGGTAAGGTAGATTAGGTTCAATTTTTCCATTGTCATTTAGAAAAATGTTGCCAAACATGTGTTAGCATATTAATCTAAACTGAAGTACTTTCATACAAAATAGTGCAACCAATGGAACAAGTACAGGTACCATTTTCATTTTTTTTTTCTTTTTGTCTACTTTATTGTAGAACAGTGCAATATTAGTTAAGACATTAGAACTAGCATAATTAAATAGATCTTTGGAAATGCATCATTTTGCATCCCATATACTACTAGGGAAAACCAATATTAACGAAGTTACACGTTTTAATAAAAAATATCAGTTTTGCTCCTATTGTCATAGCACAGGCCACAGGAGTCTCCTTCCACCCAGTAGTTAAGAAAAAAAATGGTAGGTGGTGCTTCTGTAGTAAGGTACTTGTCCGAACAGAATATAAGGCCCAACATTTTACATTTTAAACTTCCTGGTTATTTGTTTTCAATATTGGAATATGTAATGTAATTACAGCTCTCATTTTATTTAAGAATGAAAAGTTAGTGTAGAAATGTTTGATACATTTAATCTGATAATGGGAAATGGAAGTAAAGCCCATGTTCGAACAGTGGCTGGAGCGCAAAACTACTGTACAACTTGCCCCCTTAAGTGTATATTCACCCCTTTAAGCTTGTATAACTGAACTAAGAGGTTAATTAGATAAATAAAATAGTCAGAATTAGCCCATGAGGCTAACACGTGTAGTGAAATGTATAGTGAAATATATTCCTCTTGCCAGAACATAGAAATGATGAGATAATGTTAAATTGCAAGCAAAGTAAGCTATGCCACTGCAAAAGCCTTTTGAACTAGATGATAAATTAGGTAAATAAAATGATGCCAAAGTACTAGCCCACAGGTCTAACGCAAATAGCAAAACATGTTCTAATTGCCAAGACAGGAATAACGAGATAGTATTTCTGGGAGCGAAGCAAGCTATGGCAGAACTAAAACCAATGAATATAAGTAAGGAGGTATTTTTAGTACGACGAACATAGCTACGAATGACTCCATAGAAAATAGGATTGAAAAATAGTTTTCTATGCATCAGTAAGTCCAGGCAAACAAAAGAATCAGTGGTTTGATTGTGTTTCATTACTAGGTTTTGATTATGGTAGCCTTTTTTTTAATTACTTTTTTTAATTACAATAACTGGTTTTTCATGATAACTGGTGGAAACTAATTTTTAAAAAGTCAATTTAGATATCATACAATTAGACAACTATAAACCCATAGCTTTTTCAGTGATGGTAGTAGACCTCCTATAACTCAAAAACTCTGGATTTCCAGTAGGAATTGTTATCAAAAACATCCAAAATTCCACAAAACAGACTAAATGACAATAACTTTCTACAAACTGTTCATTGCACTGTTCTATAATTTTATTGAATTGTCTTAGTCTGAATATCATAAACATGCTAAGAATATATCGGATATTAACGATTACTGTACTTTTGACTTATTTGGTTGTGTATAACATTAGTCAGTCTTTTTTTTTTTTTTTTTAAAGTCCAATAAGATCTGAACACTGCCATGTGATGGTGCTTTAGATCAAATTCCAGTTTGTTGTGATGTTTTTTGGTTAAGAAAATTATACATTTTTTGTTCCTACGCATATACAAACTTTCGTCCATTAAGATAGGGAAATGTATTCAAGCAAGCTGGACCGGCCATTGAAATCTTCAACAGCAGCTGGTGAGTGTGAGCAAGTAGCTATACCTGCCAAAGCCTTTCTTTGGCTGCAACGAGTACAGATGTACTGTTATGACCTATTCAAGTTTGTTAAATCTTTTTTTCTTTGTTTGAATCTTCAATGGAATGAAGTAAGAATGCATGCGTGTTGGAGCTGCATTAGCTTCTGGGTGAACTAGCGAGTGAGAGTCCCACTACTAAGAAGCGTAATTGAACGTAATTATCGCTTTTTACTTGTAGATCATGGCCTTCCATCAGGCTGACGTATTCATTAAGGAGCAAGAAGTCATTTTCAGTGTCATTTTGGCAAGCCTATGAATTGCTGGAAGTGTGTTTAGCACTTTACACTCCTTATCGAGTTCCATTCACTAAAGTTATTGTGTAAATGCCCCAGGGTTAGGCTTGGGGGATTATCTTTAGGAGCAAGAACTCTGATCCACATTGTGGATTGTTTCAGGTTTTGTGGAGAGAGTGGGTAATCACTGCACTCCAACATGTGATGGAAGTTCTTTATTGTAAGTAGGCCCGCAATGTCTTTATTAATGTGTGGGTAGCAAAGGCTACTTTGCCCCCTGACCCTAGTGGTGATCCCTTTATACAATGCTTTTCAAATGTCGTCCTTGCCAGTCATCCCTGACCTGGGGCCCTTGGCTCCCCTCCTGTCCTTGATTTGGTTCCCATCCCCTGTGTGTGTGTTTCGAGGGCCAGTGAGTATGCCTGCTGCTTCCCATGTGATAGTGCCCCAGTGTTGGTTCATGACAGGGCAACAAGTGTGCACTCTCCCCTTGGGATAGCTTTGTCAGCAATGGATGGTCTGACTTTTACCACTCCCTGCTTGGATGCTGTCCATTGAGGAGGTCCAATAAGAAAAATGATTTCTGCAGGACCAAGAAGGACCGAGTTTAGAGACACTGAAACTTGGTTTGTGGAATCCCTAGACTTCGGCTTTGGACTCCGTCCCGGCTGTCATCTGCTGCTTTCATATCATCCTCCTGTCCTGTCCATCCTTCTGTGTTTCCGCGCCAATCCAACACACATATATATCTTCAAATTAAAAGATTCAGCGATTTTTATCCATTACACCTCTTTATACAGGCTGCCAGCACAAGAGCCCGTGGTTCACCTACGTGTCGGGCCAAGGATATGAGGAGGAAGTTGGTAAGCGGAATAAGTAATTTGTCCACTTCCTCTTCCAACAGTTTTTCCTCTTCTTCCTCCTCTCTCTTTTGATTCTGACGCTGCTTCTGAGAAGAATTGGTAGTAGTAGGAAGAGTCCAGGAAGGCCAGTTGCAGTCACTCTTGATGACACAGCCTCTCCTTCAGGGCCGGTGGTGGATAATACCCAAGTGGTTCCCTGCCCCGCCCAGTGTCATAGCCCCTGGGACTAAGACTTGGGTTCCCCTGTCCACTTAGTAGGCAGGTTTAAGTTGTCAATGCTTCTATGGTGCTTTGAGCAAACTTGCCCCCCCAGTTGGAAGTAGATCACCACCCTGGAACATCACCAAAGTTCTGCAGCCCCTGAACTGAGCTCTTTACAATCCATTAAATTTAGTCTCTGACCAAGACATAACTCTTAAGACAGTCTTTCTGCTCGCCCTGGCGTCTGCTAAGAGGGTCGGCAAGCTGCTTGATCTTTCATACGACATTGCCCATTCAAGGGGTTAGAGGCAAGTTTCATTCAGCTTTGTCACCAAGTTCATTAGGAAGACTCAAAATCCAGCACTCTCAGACATAGGGTTTTCTTCTTTTCAGATTTTGAGTCTTCAGGAAGTAACTGATGATCCCGATTGGCTCCTTTTGTGCCCTTTGAGAGCACTAAGGCGCTATCTCAAGTGTAAATGGGGAACTCGCCCCCACACGAAACACTATTCATTTGTACAGGGAGGGTCAACAGGAAGGTGATAAGGATGCTATCTCTTCTTGGATGAGGCATGTCATTGACCAGGCCAATAATCCTTCCCCTTCTCGAAAGGAAGGGCGCAACCCTGAGCTCATGATATCAGGGACATAAGCTCATCCGTTGGCATTCAGAAAGAACATTTTTTTGATGCAGGTACTACAGTCAGGCGTATTGGGGCGCCAAACTACCTTCCTTGCCCACTACCTGCAAGACATAACACACAGGTCCCTAGATAGGTTTTCTCTTGGCCTTGTGGTAGCAGCCCAGCTAGCGTTATAGCTACCTTTTCTCCCTTACAGGGCTATTAGCCGTTGTTTGAGGACAGAGGTTAACATTTAGTCTGGGGTAATGGATAAAATGACTGGCCTTTTTTCATCTTCTTCCCCTCTCTTGGGTACAGCATCCAACTTCCTGTTAGCTGGAATTTGTTGATGGCAGGTAAACCCCATGTAGCCTGTAGCTATTTCATATATAGATATTCTTTGTCCCTATTCTCCTTGCAAGGAGATGGGATCTGAGTGAACCACTGTGTATATTTGTAAACCTTTTGCTTGTATTTTGCCTAAGCGGTATGAAGCGGGCCATTAACCCACTGGCAGTTTCAAGCCACAGGTTCCTGAGCTGTCAGAATGCTCATCTCTCACATTTTTCATGCTTAGATGAGCAATCCAGGGTAAAAAAGCCAGTTAGAAAGACGACTTCCACCTTCTATAGGGTGAGTCTTATGTAAAGAACTAGGGTATGTATTGATGTAGGAACAAATGACAAATTTGGAAGTAATTTGTACATTTTCTAACTATACAAACCCTAGTTCTTGAGGCAAATGACAACCTGTCGTCACCTACCCCAGGAAGCCCTGTCTGCAGTCAAATTGGAGTTGTTGTGAGCAAGTGGGGAGGAGGTAACTGGTAACCAACAGTACAGTTGTTGTCATCTTGTTAGAAATTTTATAGCCATGTTCCAGCTAGCTCTGTTTCCTTCTCCGCTGTAAAGAACTCTTGATTTATTTGTATAGTTAGGAAAAATACAAATTACTTCCAAATTTTTTTTTCTTTCTTCTTTTAGGGGTAACTGGTAGATCCTGGATTTTATCATATGCCGATAGGATTTGTGTTCATTCCACTTTATTCATTTCAGTTTAACATTATTGTTTATTAATTGTTATTTTTAATTTTATGATGTAGTGTCTTAAGTAGAGCAATACTGAATTTTATCTGGAAAAGATATTTAGTTGAGGAATGATTCAGATGATTTCATCATAAGAGAGTCATTTCCTCTAACCTTATTCATTATCTACTTTCACAAAGCAATTTAGTCGTGGTAGCAATTTTTTTCCTACAGTGTGAGACACTTGTAGCAGCACAATGGATAATATTTGAATAACTTGATTTGTTTTGAGGAAAATTGAATGTTTGAGATGAAGTGTCTAAGGAGTATGGCTGGTGTATCTCGAGTAGATAGGATTAGGAACGAAGTAGTGAGGGTGAGAACGAGTGTAAAAACTGAGTTAGCAGCTAGAGTGGATATGAATGTGTTGAGGTGGTTTGGCCATGTTGAGAGAATAGAAAATGGCTGTCTGCTAAAGAAGGTGATGAATGCAAGAGTTGATGGGAGAAGTACAAGAAGGCCAAGGTTTGGGTGGATGGATGGTGTGAAGAAAGCTCTGGATGATAGGAGGATAGATGTGAGAGAGGCAAGAGAGAGTGCTAGAAATAGGAATGAATGGCGAGCGATTGTGACGCAGTTCCGGTAGGCCCTGCTGCTTCCTGCGGTGCCTTGGATGACCGCGGAGGTAGCATCAGTAGGGGATTCAGCGTTATGAAGCTTCATCTGTGGTGGATAACGGGGGAGGGTGGGCTGTGGCACCCTAGCAGTACCAGCCGAACTCAGTTGAGTCCCTTGTCAGGCTGGGAGGAACGTAGAGACGAAAGGTCCCTTTTTTTGTTTCATTCGTTTGCTGTTGACTACCCCCCCCCCCAAAAAAAAAGGGGGGGGAAGTGCCTTTGTATGTGTATGTATGGTGTTTTGAGGAAGCCCCAAGTTTTTAACAAATACTGTACAGCAAAGTTGAAATTTGAGTTTGCTGTTACATACCATATGATTTTTGAGAGAAGTTTAATTCATCCCTCCCCTTCTAATTATCCTTTGTGTTCCTAATGTGCTTCTCTTTTTCCGAGATGTCAGAGAGATTTAATTCGTTTCCCCTTTAACATTTTTATTTTTGGAGAAATAACATACTTTGAGTAAAATATGCCCTACCTTACATTTTAGTCTTCTTTAGGGGGAAATAATAAACTTTGCTAGTAATGCTTTCCTCTCTCATATTTATGAACTTAAATAATTGCATTTTACACCATTTAATCCTTTTTACTCAGATATATTACATTTAAAAAGTTTAATAAAGGTTACCTTGTTAAATTATGTAGAATGATAACATTGATTTTTTTTTTCCAGAGTGGAATGTGTGAATGAAAGAAGTCTAGCATGTAACAAGGAAGTTCTGTTGCCGTGGAAGTTCTCTTGTAATGGAAGTTCTGTTGCCCTGGAGTATTTTTAGCTCTTAATTCAGGAGAGACTTCAAATTTGTGAACTTCCCGACTGATCTATGCTACTAAAGTAAGACATTTTGGTTTTTCAAATCAGTTCACTTTCTCAAGAAAAAGTCAGACAGGACGTACATAAATTATTGATATATAAAACCCTTTATCCTTGACTTCTCTCAATTTTGCAAGAAAATATACTATACATTTCATGTCTATTTAGTAAGAGAAGCACATAGTTTGGTCATACCTGGATTAAACCCTATTGTATTAGTATTAACAAAATCAGTGTTAGATTTAAATCAGTGTGTTTGGTAGGTGTTGGGAAGTATTCAATTTAATTCTTTCCATGACTTTTGCTAAAAGTTGAGAAAGTAAGGTAGAATAAATGTTAACATTGTGAAATGCAAAAGGAAAGGATAATTTAAAGGAATTTCCATGGCTTCCAGTGTCTACTTTCACCTGGAAGTAAAATAAAAAAAGAATAGGTTTGGTAGACTTAGTAAATTTTTGAAGGCAAGAATACCTTAGATATATACTGCATGAAAGTAATTAGGTGAAAGTACTGTAATGGTACAGTTGTCTAAAGTTATTGAAATTACAGTGTATAGTCATTCATGGTAATTCATTTCCAGTAATCTTTATAGATTCATGTGCTAGTCCTTCTTAAGAAGGGAGGGATCTGAAAATGTCTTTGACAATACTGAAATTTTTCTCAGATAGTGTAAAAGGCTTCTATCTCATGGTAGATTAGCTGGAATAATGATTCCAAGTGAAGACCTGGCTAGGATTGGCCTCTTCTTACCTAGATTGATATTTAAAAATAATTTCTTTTAAGTCACAACTCTCAACAAGTCATTTTGTTATTCTTGGTTTAATTTCTTTTCATTGTTTTATTATTGGCTTTGTATTCACCTCCTTCCTTTTTTGAAGCTGGTAAATCTCAGGACTTAGATTGATTTTTTTTTTGTGGGTTGAAAAGTAATCTTTTTATGGGAGTTATCCCCCATACAAATGTACTATATTCTTCTTTGAAACATGTCTTTCATCATTTCAACTTTTCCACTTAGCATTCACTCAACCGTTGACCTACTGATAAGTAAAATGGTAAGCATGATGATTTGTGTGTAATGTAATGCTATGATTAGTTAAAAGCCAAGTAGAAAGTTAATTAAGCTGTTTTCACTCTTGTTTACAGTTTGGATAAGAGTTGTTTTTAATTTTCATAGTTTTTGGCTCTATAAATCAAATATTGAAGTTTTTTCCGTAACTGAAATACAAACCCCGCTATTTAATATGGGTGACAGTGAAAGATGGAAATGGAAGGTTGTTCAAAGGAGAGGAGGCAAGGAAAAGGTGGGTGGAATATTTTGAAAGTTTGCTGAATGTTGAGGATGATAGGGAGGCAGATATAATTGCTGTTCCAGGTGTTGAGGTGCCAGTGATGGGAGATGAGAATGAGAGAGAGATTACAATAGAGGAAGTGAGGAGAGCACTAGATGAAACGAGAGTAGGAAAAGCATCTGGTATGGATGGTGTGAAAGCTGAGATGTTGAAGGAAGGGGGTGTGACTGTACTTGAATGGTTGGTAAGATTGTTTAATGTGTGTTTTGTGTTGTCAATGGTACCAGTAGATTGGGTCTGTGCATGTATTGTACCACTATATAAGGGTAAGGGAGATGTGCAGGAGTGTTGTAATTCAAGAGGTATTAGTTTGTTGAGTGTACAGTAGTTGAAAAAGTGTATGGTAGAGTACTGATTAATAGGATTAAGGATAAAACAGAGAATGCAATCTTGGAAGTACAGGGTGGTTTTAGAAGAGGTAGGGGTTGTATGAATCAGATTTTTACAGTTAGGCAGATATGCAAGAAATATTTAGCAAAAGGTAAGGAGGTGTATGTTGCATTTATGGATCTGGAGAAAGCATATGATAGAGTTGATAGGGAAGCAATGTGGAATGTGATGAGGTTATATGGAGTTGGTGGAAGGTTGTTGCAAGCAGTGAAAAGTTTCTACAAAGGTAGTAAAGCATGTGTTAGAATAGGAAATGAAGTGAGCGATTGGTTTCCAGTGAGAGTGGGGCTGAGACAGGGATGTGTGATGTCGCCGTGGTTGTTTAACTTGTATGTTGATGGAGTGGTGAGAGAGGTGAATGCTCGAGTGCTTGGACGAGGATTAAAACTGGTATACGAGAATGATCATGAATGGGAGGTAAATCAGTTGTTGTTTGCGGATGATACTGTACTGGTAGCAGACACAGAAGAGAAGCTTGACCGACTAGTGACAGAATTTGGAAGGGTGTGTGAGAGAAGGAAGTTGAGAGTTAATGTGGGTAAGAGTAAGGTTATGAGATGTACGAGAAGGGAAGGTGGTGCAAGGTTGAATGTCATGTTGAATGGAGAGTTACTTGAGGAGGTGGATCAGTTTAAGTACTTGGGGTCTGTTGTTGCAGCAAATGGTGGAGTGGAAGCAGATGTACGTCAGAGAGTCAATGAAGGTTGCAAAGTGTTGGGGGCAGTTGAGGGAGTAGTAAAAAATAGAGGGTTGGGCATGAATGTAAAGAGAGTTCTATATGAGAAAGTGATTGTACCAACTGTGATGTATGGATCGGAGTTGTGGGGAATGAAAGTGACGGAGAGACAGAAATTGAATGTGTTTGAGATGAAGTGTCTGAGGAGTATGGCTGGTGTATCTCGAGTAGATAGGGTTAGGAACGAAGTGGTGAGGGTGAGAACGGGTGTAAGAAATGAGTTAGCAGCTAGAGTGGATATGAATGTGTTGAGGTGGTTTGGCCATGTTGAGAGAATGGAAAATGGCTGTCTGCTAAAGAAGGTGATGAATGCATGAGTTGATGGGAGAAGTACAAGAGGAAGGCCAAGGTTTGGGTGGATGGATGGTGTGAAGAAAGCTCTGGGTGATAGGAGGATAGATGTGAGAGAGGCAAGAGAGCGTGCTAGAAATAGGAATGAATGGCGAGCGATGGTGACGCAGTTCCGGTAGGCCCTGCTGCTTCTTCCGGTGCCTTAGATGACCGCGGAGGTAGCAGCAGTAGGGGACTCAGCAGTATGAAGCTTCATCTGTGGTGGAAATGTGGGAGGTTGGGCTGTGGCACCCTAGCAGTACCAGCTGAACTCGGCTGAGTCCCTGGTTAGGCTGGAGGAAAGTAGAGAGTAGAGGTCCCCTTTTTTGTTTTGTTTCTTGTTGATGTCGGCTACCCCCCAAAATTGGGGGAAGTGCCTTTGGTATATGTATGTATGTATGTATTACTTCGGCGTAGCTAAAATGACGAGCCATTAGAATTTTAACAAGGGTTTACTACCCCACCGCTAGTTAGCGGGGGGGTAGGGAGGGGTAGCTTGCTACCCCCCCCCCCTCACATACACCTGTGAATACTTCACTGCTTTTGGCTCGGGTGATGAACAGACTTGTCTGCTCTCACCCTCACTTGACTGCCATTAATCTATTTTTGCTTTCTCTTTTTCTACAGTGTGTGTGATGCAGTTCCTGCTATAGCGCGCAACCGCTCGTCTGTTCCTGCTACAGCGCTCAAGCGCTCTCCTACTCGTCAGCACTCACCAGTGCCTCAGCGCACTTCTGGAGTTAAGCGCGCAGTCGCAGTTGTTCCTGATACGGCACGCCAGCGCTCACCGCCGCGCCAGCGCACCCCTACGTTCCAGCGCGCAGTCCAGGAGATACCTAAGTTAGCGCACTGGCGCTCACAGGTACCCCTGCACTCTACATCCAAATTGCGCACTCGTGTGCGCCCGAATCCTGTTGCGTGCGATGCGCTCCCAACTCAGCAGTGCACACCTGTGCGCCTGAATCCTGTTGCGCGCCCTGCGCGCCCACGCTCTCCTGCGCGCCCAGCATGCCTACGATCTCCTCATGGGACAGTTCCTGCACCACCTGCGCGCCAGTGTGCAAATTCACCTTTGCGCTATCACGAGGCTGCGCAATCGCGCCGTCGCCCTGTGCTTCCAGATACGCGCGCTCCACGCCCACACGCTAGAGACGTTTCTCCTGCGCACGCGCACCCAACAGTCTCGCCCGCACGGGCTCTTCAGCAGGTTCCTGCGCGCCTGCGCGATCAAATGATTGCTCACGCGCAAGCGCCCATCCAGCCTTCATCCCCGCCCCACGTTCCAGCTCCTGCGCGCCGCACGCCCTCGCCTTCACCTATGCGCGCCCGCGCCCACGCACCCTCGCACGAAATTCCTAACGCGCGCGATCCAGGGCAGGGCTCGGCTCGGCTCGGCTCATCGCGCGACCATCAACGCTATTTGCGCCGCGATCGCCAGCGCGATACTGCACGCGATTTGACGGGGCTTCAGGCGGACAGGTCATAGTCTCCTTCCCCTCCTCGCAAGCGCAGAACAGCGCGCTCGCCGGAGGAGTGGATGTTTCCGGACAGGTTTAAGGACACTTTTTCTTCAGCTGCGTTTCAGGCGAACCCTCGTTTGTCGACTCCTCCTAGGGATCGATTGATCCCCTTCCCTCCAGAGGGAGTGTCTGACAGCGCGACTGTCAGCCAGCAGCCCTGGTTTGGGACCATAGTCAGAGCTCTCGTGCAGGCTTTTAAGCCTGTGTTCTCTGAACTGGGTCACAAAACAGTGGCGGCTTCTCCTCCCCTGAAGAGGAAAAGAGGAGTCGCCTCCGTGGTGACTTCTCCGAGGGCTAAGCTGTCTCTTCGGAAATCCTTGCACAAGGCTCCCTCTCCCCCCAGACTTTCTCTCCCTCCCCTGCGGAGGGGAGTCGGACGAGCCGGTCCGTTCCCCCATCGCACCAATTGGGGAAACTCCGCCTCTCCTTGAGAAGTCTTCTCACACAGGTAGAGAAGAGCCTGCATCCATCGTTACTAGAGTCCTGTATCCCTCCCAGGAGGGAGCCGAAGGACTCGAAGACTTAACTTGTCTTCGGAAAGGATAAGACAGGAGCCCAGGAAGAGCCACTGGGGATGGGAGACTTTGCTGCTAGCCCTTCGGGAGGAGAGCGTCAAGAGTCAGAAGATGCGTTCTGGCAAGTTCTGACCCTCATGAGAAATCTCAACGGGTTTCCGGACCCAGAGATTCCTCCTTGTGAGGGTAAGGACATGGTCTTGGACCGAGTCTATGGCATCCAGAAACCCTCTAGGGCCAGTGCAGCTTTGCCCTGGTCACAAGGGATGAAGAGTGCCAGAGACAAAGTCGAAGGCCAGCTCTCTGAGCTTGCAGCCTCCAACAGATCCAGCGCCGGTAACAAGCTCCTCCCTCCTCCTCGAGTCCACCAGAGGAGGTATTTCGAGATCTTAGAGGAGACTTGTTTGGGTCTTCCTGTTCACCATTCTGTGGAAGAACTCACTGGGGGAGTTCCTCTAGAGAGAGACTCCAACCGGCATGTTTCGTATTCTGCTACTGAGATCCTAAGCCAGGAGAAGGTGGCGAAGTGTGCCATGCAGGCATCCTCGTGGCTTGACATCTGGCTGGGGTCTCTGGGCATCCTGGTGCGGTCTGAGGATCTGTCCAAGGAAAGCACCAGGAAGGCACTGGAGACATTCTTACTCTCAGGCACGCGGACCATCGAGTTTCTGGCCCACCAAGTCTCGAGCTTGTGGGCAATACGATCCTGAAACGACGGGACGCAGTGGCTGAGAGATTTCACTAGAAGGTCCCCAGTTCCGACGTTAGCAGGCTCAGACATTCTTCCGTACTCGGTAAGAGTTTGTTGAGCCTAAGGACTTGGAGCTAGCTGCTGAGAGGGGGAGGAAGTCCAACCAGGATTCCCTCCTCCATAGGGCCCTGACATCGAGGCCCCACAAACCTCGAGCAACTCAACAGCCCCGTCCAGCTAAGAATGCGAAGAAGACGATAGCAGCAAAGCCAAAGGTGTCTTAGCCCTTTCTTGTCAAGGACAGGAAGGGCAGAAAGTCCTCCAGGGGAGGTAAAAATCCTAGAGGGAGTGGCCGAGGCTGTAAACGCTAGGATTGGCAATCCCCCTTCATGTCCACCAGTGGGGGGATGCCTACAAAGTTGCGCGACAAGGTGACAGCAACTCGGGGCAAATACCTGGACGATTTCCGTGATCGGTCAGGGATATCGCGTCCTGTTCACAACATCTCTACCTCCCCTGACAGCGAAGCCAGTGTCATTGAGCTCCCTTACCATGGGATCGGTAAGGGGCAAGCCCTCCGGGCAGAAGTCGAGACCATGTTGAAGAATGACGCTCTCCAAGAGGTGGCAGACGGGTCCTCAGGCTTCTACAGTCGACTCTTTCTCGTAAAGAAGGCGTCTGGAGGCTGGAGACCAGTCATCGACCTCTCTACCCTGAACGGGTTTGTCAAACAGACACCGTTCAGCATGGAGACGGCAGACACGGTCAGACTTGCAGTGAGACCACAAGACTTCATGTGTACACTGGACCTGAAGGACGCGTACTTCCAGGTCCCAGTCCACCTGTCTTCAAGGAAGTACTTAAGATTTTGCCTAGACAACAAGATCTACCAGTTCAAGGTGCTGTGCTTCGGTCTCTCCACAGCTCGTCAAGTGTTCACCAGAGTGTTCACCCTAATATCATCTTGGGCTCACAGGATCGGTATCCGTCTACTCCGTTACCTGGACGACTGGCTGATCCTAGCAGACTCGGAGGCAACCCTTCTTCGCCACCAAGACAAACTTCTCGAACTTTGCCAGGATCTAGGGATCATGGTAAATCTCAAGAAGTCCTCTCTGCAACCCTCTCAGAAACTGGTATACCTAGGCAGGGTCATAGACACCAATCTCCACAAAGCCTTCCCATCAGACGACAGGATAGCAAGGCTGAGGAAGGTCGCAAGGCCTTTCCTCAAACGAGAAGAACTTCCAGCCCAAGCGTGGTTACGTCTCCTCGGCCATCTCTCTTCCTTGGCCATCTCTCTTCCTTGGCCATCTCTCTTCCTTGGCCCGTCTGGTTCCCAATGGTCGCCTCAGAATGAGATCTCTCCAGTGGCGACTCAAGTCTCTCTGGAATCAAGGACACGATTCCCCGGACACTCTGATCCCTATGGGTCCTGCAGAACAGACGGACCTAAAGTGGTGGGTGGCAGACGAGAACCTACGAAAGGGAGTGGATCTTCTCGTCCTTCCCCTGGATTTGATGATGTTTTCGGACGCATCAAAGAAAGAGTGGGGGCCCACGTTCTGAACCGCAGGACCTCAGGCCTGTGGTCAGAATCAGAAAAGTGGCTCCACATAAATTTGCTTGAAATGAAGGCCGTATTCCTGGCTCTTCAGAAGTTCCATCAGGTCCTGGCGGGCCACTCTGTGGTGGTTATGAGCGACAACACCACAGTGGTGGCTTATATCAACAAGCAGGGAGGTAGCTTTTCAGAACAGCTATCCCATCTTGCAGTAGAGATACTGAGATGGTCCGAAGTCCACTTGGTCACAGTATCGGCTCGCTTCATTCCAGGCAAGAGGAATGTGCTCGCCGACAGTCTGAGCAGAGCGACGCAGATAGTGAGTACCGAATGGTCTTTGGATCGTCAAGTAGCCAACAAAGTCCTGACTTTGTGGGGTTCCCCGACTGTGGATCTGTTCGTCACAGCACTGAACTTTAAGCTCCCACTGTACTGCTCTCCAGTCCCGGACCCCAAGGCTCTCTGGCAAGATGCCTTCCAACAACGGTGGGACAACGTCGATGTATACGCCTTTCTCCCGTTCTGTCTGATGAGGAGGGTGCTCAACAAGACCAGAATATCGGTCAATCTATTGATGACCCTGATAGCTACGCTATGGCATCACGCAGAGTGGTTTCCGGACCTTCTGCAACTCCTTATGGAGCTCCCGAGAGAACTCCCTCCACGTCACGAGCTACTCAAAACAACCACACGCCAACATCTTCCACAAAGCCGTAGCTTCGCTTCGACTTCACGCCTGGAGACTATCCAGCACCTCCTCGCTGAGAGAGGATTTTAGCAGCAAGTTCCGAATAGGATGTCTGGACACCTGCGCAGGTCATCCGGAGGGGTCTACCAGGCGAAGTGGCGAGTTTTCTGTGGTTGGTGTCGTGAAAGGGGTATCTCTCCACTCGATGCCACTATTCCAGCAATAGCGGAGTTCTTCGTGTATTTGCGGGAAAAAATGCGCCTTTCAGTCTCGGCAGTGAAAGGCTATCGCTCAGTCTTAAGTCTAGCCTTCAGGCTCAAAGGAGTGGACATTTCTTCCTCGCTGGAACTTTCTCTACTCATACGGAGTTATGAACTTACCTGCCCTCAGTCGGAAGTGAGACCTCCTCCATGGAATGTGGTTCGAGTTCTCAGGTCTCTGAAGAGACCTCCCTACGAACCATTACGCCAGGCTTCAGATCGCCACCTGACTTGGAAGACGGTGTTCCTGCTAGCTTTGGCTTCGGCCAAACGAGTCGCGAACTTCATGGTCTCTCATACGACATCGCCCATTCAAGGGGATGGGGGGAGGTAACGTTCACGTTCGTCCCTGAGTTTGTTGCCAAGACTCAGAATCCGGGAGTGCCGGACCCTCGGTTCGACTCTTTCCAGGTTTCAAATCTTCGTTCTGTAACAGATGACCCAGACCATCTCCTCCTATGCCCAGTAACGAGAGTCTGAGGATGTATCTTAAAAGAACAGCTGCAGTTCATCCCCAGGTGCAAGCCTTGTTTGTGAGCACTGGGAAAACGAAGAAGAGGGTTACTAGGAATACCATCTCAGCCTAGATTCGCAAGGTAATACACCTAGCCTTGAATCCTGACCCTCCTCCGTTATGTCGCGCTAGAGCACATGTCGGGCATAGCTACGACCCTGGCCTTCAAGAAAAACTATTCAGTGACGCAGGTCCTGCAAGCTGGTGTGTGGAAGCGTCAGACGACCTTCACAGCCCACTACCTGCAAGACGTGACACACAGGAGACTCAATACGTTCTCTATCGGCCCTGTGGTGGCTGCACAACTGCTGGTCTAACCTCAGGCTCCTTAATGAACAGGTAGCAGAAGGTTGAGGGCATTGTTACCCAGTTTTAGTCTGCATGAATGAAAAGGTTTGTCTGGCCCTTATTCTTTTCTTCATCCTCTCCTCCCTTGGAGAAAGCAGCATCCTGGGTTTTCTGCACAGCTGACCTCAAACCACTGCAGGTAAACCATGCTTCCTTGTGTTCCTAGTATTAAAGTTAATACTGTCACGTCCCCATACCCTGACGAGGTGGTATTGGGAGAGTCCTAGCCTAGAATTCCATCTGAAGAACTCCAGGTCAACTTCCTAGGACGAGTCACACTTCTCACCTTCACACACAGCTTATGTAGGCCGCAGCAGTTACACAGCAATGCTAGCGAGGCGCAGGGACTCCTTATTTCTTGAATACTTACACACTCAAATATTGAGTCCCCAGGCAAAGCCAAAGCCAGTATGGCAGGGACTTACCACCCTTCCAAAAGGGCGAGTCACCCATATTAAATAGCGTGGTTTGTATTTCAGTTACGGAACAAATGACAAATTCGTAGATAGTTTGTATTTTTCCTAACTATACAAACCTTAGCTATTTAATCAAACTTGCCCGCCAGCCCTGTCCCCTGTGAAGTCCTACCTCTAAGCAAAGTGAATTATTCACAGGTGTGTGTGAGGGGGGGTGTAAGCAAGCTACCCCCTCCCTACCCCCCCGCTAACTAGCGGTGGGGTAGTAAACCCTCGTTAAAATTCTAAGGGCTTGTCATTTCAGCTACGCCGAAGTAATAACCCATATTAAATAGCTAAGGTTTGTATAGTTAGGAAAAATACAAATTATCTACGAATTTATCATTTTACTTAACTGGTTCCTATTTTTTACACGTTTGCTTTCTAAAGGGTAGAGAGTCGTAATTTTTAGGATATTTGGAGCAATTTGTACTGTATAATATTACATTCTTCTTTTTTCGTTTTTTGTTCCTGAGTTTCTGAGCAAAAAGAGTTAGAGAAGGATTTTGCTTTACTGTTAACCAGTATCATTCATTTAGTTTTGTTTGAACTGTGATGGTTTTATATTTCAATAGTTTGAATGTTTTATGAAGTAATTCACTGCTGTATAAGGTTTGCAGCAAATTACAAGGTTTATTTGGTGTTATTGTCTTTTTTGTCTGCAGGATCGAGAGAGAGAATTTTTTCTTTCCATTGGTTGGGTTAATGTGCTGTGTAGTCTCTTAAGAACTTCCCTTTGAAAGGCTAGAACTGGGGATCCTAACCGTTCATAAAAACTACTACTACTACTATTTTTTTTCCCAGAGGTAGTGTGTCATTGAGGAGTTGAGGTTATAAATTTCAAACTATATTCTAGATTTTGTTTTGATATTTCCTATTCTTTGTGGGTTTTCATGGTGAAATTCACATAATTTAAGTAAAATATTGGGTTTAATGTTAATCATACAATCCTATTACCTCCATAGGTATTGATGCCCTGGTATATAAAGGGAGTTATGGAGGCTCCTTTGATAGCTCTATACTCATTGCTGCCCATACTAGTCTCATATGTGATGCGGAGTTTGTTCCTAATGTATCTAAAATGTTCCCTAGTCATTTTGATAATTTGATGTCTTGAACCTCTACGGAGATGGTCTCGACATTAATTTTTCAGTCACTTGTGAGGAACAATGAAATTAATTGGATTTTTGACAGTCAGGCTTACACACATGTTGAAAAGATCCAGATTTATTTATCATTTCACCAATAAGTTTAAAAATCTTTGCAGTCTATCCATACCACCATAGAGGATTCTGGAAAATTTATTGGAACTCCTTTTCTAGTGGTAATGAACCAGTTACTCATGTTTTCTAATCTGGTCCAATATATCTCAGGATTTGTTTAGTTCCACTTGCTCCTACTGCCGGTTCCTGGTACCCCTTGGAAGATGATGAAGTGCAAAGTCATTACAATGATTTGCGAGAGTTCGATATGCTTCTGTGGCTATTTTGTCTTTTAATTGTTCTTCACCCGATCATTTTGTATTGCAGTTTTTATTCAGAATGGTTTTCAAGTGACTTATCACTTTATCCAGGCATTGTGATGGTCCCTGATGTTCCTGATCTTAATATCTAAGCCTACTTGAAGTTGGGGCTGGGCAATGTCTTTTTCTGAATCCAAGTTATGACATGGTTCTGGCATTATCACCAAGGCTATTTTTCCTATGCCAGTTCCTTCAGCCTCAGCATTTTAGACTTGATTTCCTTTAGTAGGGTTTGCATAGCTTCAGCATTGATTATTTTCATATATATTAGTTATCCCTCCATCATGTATCACAGCATACTGTACTGTATTTGGTTCATAAACATATCGGAAGACCGGAGAAAGACATACCTTGGTAATCTTGCTATAAATATTACCACTGGGTAAAAAAAACAACATTTTAAAAATGTAAAAAACTAAAAAATGAGGGCACTCTTAATAGGTAATGTCATCGAATGTAACAAATTATTTGAACAAGTTTGCATGCCTCTTAGAGGTTGTTGGCACATGGTCAGTCACTATTTTATCTATAATGTTCTCTAATATTCTCAGGAGCAGACCATGCCTGTTCTATTTGTGTAGGTACTGTCATTTCATTTTGTGCAATGCACAACAGTAATCCCTTGGCTATTGTGGGTGTTATGTTCCCTTCATTCCAACTTCCTTTCTTCCGTCTTCCTGTCCAACTTTTCTGATCATTTACATCGTAGTGCAACTACAGAATTTATCCTGCTGCACCATGGTTCTGAAAGGTCTCCCAAGCTCCAACATTTGGTCATATGGCCCAAATTCTTATCAATTTATTCCAGTTGTATGCAATGCATGACCTATCACTATTTCTCCGGTTAGTTAAAAAGGGGTGTCTCTTTCTCTTCAGAAGTGGTTTTCGACACTATAGGCATTGTTTTATATGCATGTGTGGAGCAAAAGTCAAAGTGGCAAGTAAGTTTAGGATTTGTGAGGTTACCAACATTGGTTCTGTTGGATTTTAGTGTATTTATTTGTACTGTATTTCTTGCCTGATGTCGGTGGCACTGGTTATGGCTGTTTCTTCCAAAGTGCCCTTTTGTCTTGGGCGGTTAGCGTGTTCTGTAAGGTTCTGACAACACTAATATTCCATCATTGCGCTTGCTCCTAGTTTATCTTTGAAGATGGATCTGGGTGAGTTAATGGCAATAATATGTGGTGGTTTGTTTAACAACGGCTTTGCGTACATAAAATGTTTCATATCAAAGGGCGTAGGTTTATCTTTACTTCTGTAGGCCTTGAGTATATATTATTGTTGGCTTTCTTGATGTTCAGAGGCTTTATATTAATTACCTCCCTTGAGCATAGTAAAACTAAGTGCTTTTCATGTATAAGGAGACATTCTGAAGTAAGATTTTGTAATAGTTCTCTCTCCAGCATATAGGGTATTATGAGGTGTTTTACTGCATTGCTCTACTTGATAGAAAGTGTATACTTTTTAAATAAGGATGGGTTTAAGATTTACCTAGTTGTTTTCCTGATTAGCAGTTAGTCTTTGTGGTGAGATAAGCAATATGATAATGGTACTGTACTTGCATTTTTTTTAGCTGTCTATTTTAACAATGTTCTGATGGTTTACTTTTATGGTCTAGTACATTAATCTTGTATTATTCTACTCTTCATGCATTGGTTTATACTACCAATAATGTCAGTGAGTTTTATTAATACCAGCGCAACAAGTTTGTGCTAGATTTGGGAATTTTATTGCTGATGGTAAGCTGAACCTTATGAGGGAGCTATACAGTTACCATTAGCATGGTCTATTCAGTTGAGTACATACCTGTTCTTAGGTGTCCACGTGTCTGTCACTAGTGTATCTTATATTCCACATCTAATATTTGTTCGTCAATTTGAAAGGACCCTTCTGTGGGAAGCAAAGCCTAGTGTATACATATAGTACTTGTCTTCAATGTATTTATTGTTTCTGTCCTTGTGTATGATCCCCTAAGGAAGGTAGCACCATCAGTGCTCCTCATGCTGTCCACTCTAGGCATTAATTAGGGATTTTGCAGTATTCTTTTGACCCCTAGTTGCAATTGCTTTATATCATACTTGACCTCTGTTCCTTCTTTCCTTATTGCTATCCAACCACTTGTATCTTTTACTTCATAATGCAATCGTTGGGTTGAACTCCAATTTCACTAGCGTACTGAGTGGCTATATAGGCCCAAGCACTGCGCTGTATAGCACAGTTTCATAAATCCAATCCAATTTGTAATAGGATCTTGTTCTTCTTCAGTGCTTGCTTTTCACTGTTGTTCTTTGTTATATGTGAGGTGCAAAGGAGCAGTCTATATCTTTGACAGACTGATTTGGCTATAGGTCTGGTTATTTAAAAAAAGAAAAAAAAAAAACTGTAGAGCCATCACATTTCTGTCTGGGGAGATATTGAAAAGTTTAAGACGACTTTGTTTTATGTCAACCGAAAAAGTTAGGGAGCTTATTTTTGTCAGTAAATTATTTCCAATGTATTGCCTTGGATTATGATACCCCTGTTATATTTATAAAATTGAGGCCTGGCAAGATCTTTGTTGATAATGAATAATGATCGTTCTAATGTTTCTCCTACTCTAGTTCTTTTGGACCTGATTTTAGTTTTTAGTTCATATTTTGTCGCGTAATATCAAAGGTTAGACTTCTCGTATGTAATTTCAGATTACATTAGTTTTTATTGCTTCAGAGGGTCTATTGGATCTTTAGCCTCTTAATATGCTAAATTTTTCTTTTGATTGTAGGCTTCTGGTTTACTATGGACCAGAATCAAATACACTGCTACATTATATTTTACTTTATTCACTATCTACACATATACATACAATCACCTACATTGTTTTACCTATAATATTTATCTAAACCCTAAACCCATCTGTTAGCAATAATTTTTTATTCCACCGAGTACTGTACTCACAACAATGGAAACATTATATAAAATGCAGTAGTTACCCAAGCCTATCTATCTTGTCTACCATGGCACTTCCCCCAATTTGCAAGGTAGCAGACATAAAAAAGAAACAAATGGAGAATTTTTTCATGGATCCCCTTTGCCTGACGAGCGACTCGGCCGAGTTTGGTTGGTACTGCTAGGGTGCCACAGCCTGTTTTCCACCACAAATAGCAGAGCTTATCACAACTGTTGCACTTGCTTGCCATTCATTTCTATTCCTAGCATGCTCCTTTGCCTCTCACATCTATCCTGTCACCTGGGGATTATTTCTGCACTCCATCCATCCACCCAAACTTTGGCCTTCCTCTTGTACTTCTCAAATCAACTCTTGCCTTCATCACCTTAAGCAGACAAACATTTTCCATCCTCTACGTGGACAAACCTCAACACATTCATATCCAGCTCAAGCTGCCACTTCATTTCTCACACCTGTTCTCACCCCCACTACTCAATTTGTCTCCCCGTCACTTTCATTCCCCACAACTCTGATCCATGCACCACAATTGGTACAATTACTTTCTCATAAAGAACTCTTCACATTCATTCCTAAGCTTCTATTCTTTACTACTTCCTTCACTGTCCCCAACACTTTACATCCTTCATTCACTCTGATGTTCATTGCTTCCATCATTTGCAGCAACAACAGAACCCAAGTGCTTAAACTGATCTACTTCAAGTAACACCCCATTGAACATGACATTCAATCTAGCACCACCTTCCCTTCTTTTACATCTCTTAACCTTGCTCTTAACCCAAATTAACTTTCAACTTCCTTCTCTCACACACCCTTCAAACTGTCACTAATCGACACAGCTTCTCCTGCGAGTCTACAGTCAATACAGTATCATCTGCAAACGACAACTGATACACCTCACACATGATTTCTCTCATCTATCAGTTTCAATCCTTAACGAAGCACTTGAGCATTTACCTCTTACAGCTCCATCAACGAACAAATTGAACAACCATTGTGACATCACTCATCCCTGTCTCGGCCCCACTCTCACTGAAAACCGCTCGCTCACTTCAATCCCTATCATAACACATGCTTTACTGCCTCTTTATAAACTCTTCACTGCTTGTAACAACCTTCCACTAATTCCATATAACTTCATCACATTCCACATGGCTTCCCTATCAACTTTATCAGAAGTTTTCTCCAATTCCATAAATGCAAAATATACCTCTCTACCTTTTGTTAAATATTTCTTGCCCATCAGCTTAACTATGAAAATCTGATCCCTACATCCCCTATGTCTTCTAAAGCCACCCTATACTTCTAAAATTGCATCCTGTTTTATCCTTAATCCTATTGACACTACCATACTCTTACCCAACCACACTTAACAAACCAATACCCCTAGAATTACAACACTTGTGCATATCTCCCTTATCTTTGTATAGTGGAACAATACACATACACACACACACTCAGTCCACTGGCATCATGGACAATGTAAAACACATGTTAAACAATCTCATCAACCATTCTAGTACAGTCACACCCTCTTCCTTTAACATCTCTGCCCTCCCACCATACATATCAGGTGCTTTTCCTGCTTTCATTTTATCTAGTGCTTTCCACTGCCTCTCTTGTAATATATCTCTCATTCTCATCTCCCATTAGTGACGGCTCAACACTTGCAGCAGCAATTATATCTGCCTCCCCATTATCTTTCGTCATTCCACCACTCGCTACCCTTCCTCATGCTGTCTCCAACAATCCTCTTACCACATACACCACTCTCAAGGCCAACAAAATTTTCTTTGCCTAACTGCTACTACTCCTAAATCACCAGCTTCTCACTTTCTCTCTGTCATATGCCACTTCTAACCTTCTTGGTATTCACTTTTGACATGTTTTTTTTAACTCTTCCACCTTCAGTAACTCCCTTTTTCATCCCCATTCTATTTCCCCACTCTTTTGCTACAACTAATTTTGCTTGAACCAAAAAATGATCAGACATGCTGTTAACCACACCCCTAAACACATGCACGTCTTTCAAACTTCCAAACATCCTTCTTGTTATCAACATACAATCCATCAATGCCCTTTCTACCACTCATCCATTTGCCACTCTTGCCCATGTATACTTGTTTATATATCTCTTCTTGGAAAACTACTACATATCACCAGCTATTGTGGAGCGTACATATCTAACAGTCTCTCACCACTCATTTTCACCTGGTACACCATACTTCCTAGTGACACCTACCTCTCCAGCACCCACTCTAGCATTTAAGTCACCATCATAACTACATAATTTCTTCTACTCAATCCCTCTACACATCTAATTAACTCATTCCAGAATTGATTCTGGTCTTCTTTTCTCACAACCTGCCCATATGCACTAACAAAATCCCAACATTCCCTACCCAACCTAACTCTTACCCACATTAACCTAGATTACACCTTCTTCCATTCCACTACTTTACCTATCATCCATTCACTCGGCAATAAAGCCACACCCTCTCTTGCTCTTCCTCTTTCAATCCCTGACACACTACCTGTCACTTCACCAAACATCACTTCCCTCTTCCCTTTTATCTTTCTCACACAAGGCCAATACATTCATCCTTCTATTCCAAAACATACATCCAATCTCACATCTTTTATTCTATTGTACTACAACCACGCACATTCAGACGCCCCAAAAGTAGTGCGGTGAGCAATCACTCTTTCCTCAACTCCTCTTTATATCTCAGTAAAAAGCCAACTAAACTAATTATCACCAGTTTTCTTGCTTATCTACAAGATGTTACATTTGAATACAGTATGAATATACCATAGGAAGACACTAACACTATGAACTGGAACAGACAATATATGTATCATAACATGGTACTAAATTTTTATCATACTATGAGGGTTTACTCTCCTTGTAGAAGTCTTATTCCACTGGAAAATACAGCCATATAAGTATAAAAAAGAATACATTACTTACAATATTGTTTTCACAAAATCATCAGTGTACAAGCAAGCACAGTACTTTTTAATTTCACAAGCATCAGTGTATAAGAAAGTACAGTACAGTACTGTATTCAAACTATCACTTATGTTTTTCACTTTATTATACACAGCTGTAACAGATTTGTATTCTTATTTCTTATTTTTTACTCTAAAGCTTTGACAAAGTTCTCTCTGTTTCACTGTCACTTGCATCCAAATTCATCTTTACTGTATATTTTTTTTTCTGTCTCTACTTTTAGTATTTGAGAGATGTGAACGTCATGATCACTGCCATTAGATGGTTCTTTTTTTCTGATTTCTATGATTTCCATCAACATCTACCTTTTTCTTCACACACTACCCTTAATCATTGACATGTTTTTATATAGTTATGGTGTTGACATTTACATCTTTCTAACTACCAGAACACACACCATTAGGTCTGGTGTCTTGAAAACAACAGGGGAAATTGAAGAGAAGTCACCCCCAAACATTTGGATCCTCTAAAATAAAAACAAGAAAAAACAGGTAGATGAGAGGCAAAATAGATTTATTTTAATGAAAAGATTTAATGAAAAAAAAAAAACTGCTACAGGGTTTCTTACCTTTTTGTTTTAAGATAAGTGTATACAGTACAGTATAGTACTTTGGCTTACTTTTGATATTTACCCCCCATTAATTTTAAGAAATGGCTTTTATCTTGATATTGTCAGTTGTACAATAGAAATTTTTGGTTGGTTTGTTTGTAGATGTTTCATCATTGTTTGTGCGTCCTTTATCTAGAGGTGGTGGTTTTGTTTGTGTATGCTCTGTAAATGTAATTCTCTCTCACAACCCTTTGAAAAGAGTTTTGGCTCCTTACATTCCTTTGTTATCATTATGCTGAAATGAGTTTTAAAGAAAAAAAATTACACCATGCTTTGTGTATTGACGTATCACGTGCCCTCCATCCACTGCTGTGGTGTATTCAGCACATGAATCTTGGGCAAGATTCACTGAAATCATTTTAAAACAAAATTATTTCCACCTTACCCGAGAATTATTGATGATCCCTCCTGTTTTTTTTGTTTCACTTTAGTGCCTCAATTGAAAGTTCCTTTCTCTTCTTGACTTAGAGGGAATGAAGTTCTTTAAATGTCGGCCAAGGTATGATTAGGCAATCCATGCCGAATCCTTATTCAGTCGTGAGTTCACCTTACTGCGGGGAATGTAGGGGCATAGTAATAATTAGAGAAAAAAATTCTTTTAGAGTGAATAGCACATGAATCTCTCAAGTATTTCGAAAATTAAGGGTCAGCTAAAATTTCTCCCTTTTGAAACTTTATGCTTTGAAGAGAATAAGGAAGTTTATTTGATATTTTACAAGAGATTTTAATGTTATTTTAGATTTTAGAATAATTTATCAGTTAAGAAGAAGTTTTGGAAAGAAGTGAAGAGAGTAAGGAAGGCTGGCTCAAGAATTGAAGAGACAGTGAAAGATGGAAATGGAAGGTTGTTAAAAGGAGAGGAGGCAAGGAAAAGATGGGCAGAATATTTTGAAAGTTTACTGAATGTTGAGGATAATAGGGAGGCAGATATAATTGCTGTTGCAGGTGTTGAGGTGCCAGTGATGGGAGATGAGAATGAAAGAGAGATTTCAATAGATGAAGTGAGGAGAGCACTAGATAAAACGAGAGTAGGAAAAGCGTCTGGTATGGATGGTGTGAGAGCTGAGATGTTGAAGGAAGGGGGTGTGACTGTACTTGAATGGTTGGTGAGATTGTTTAATGTGTTTTGTATTGTCAATGGTACCAGTAGATTGGGTTTGTGCATGTATTGTACCACTATATAAGGGTAAGGGAGATGTGCTTGAGTGTTGTAATTCAAGAGGTATTAGTTTAAGTGTAGATGGAAAAGTGTATGGTAGAGTAATGATTAATAGGATTAAGGATAAAACAGAGAATGCAATTTTAAAAGTACAGGGTGGTTTTAGAAGAGGTAGGGGTTGTATGAATCAGATTTTTACAGTAAGGCAGATATGCGAGAAATATTTAGCAAAAGGTAAGGAGGTGTATGTTGCGTTTATGGATCTGGAGAAAGCGTATGATAGAGTTGATAGGGAAGCAATGTGGAATGTGATGAGGTTATATGGAGTTGGTGGAAGGTTGTTGCAAGCAGTGAAAAGTTTCTACAAAGGTAGTAAAGCATGTGTTAGGATAGGAAATGAAGTGAGTGATTGGTTTCCGGTGAGAGAGGGGCTGAGACAGGGATGTGTGATGTCGCCGTGGTTGTTTGACTTGTATGTTGATGGAGTGGTGAGAAAGGTGAATGCTCGAGTGCTTGGACAAGGATTAAAACTGGTAGACGAGAATGACCATGAATGGGAGGTAAATCGGTTATTGTTTGCGGATGATACTGTACTGGTTGCAGACACAGAAGAGAAGCTTGGCCGATTAGTGACAGAATTTGGAAGTGTGTGTGAGAGAAGGAAGTTGAGAGTTAATGTGGGTAAGAGTAAGGTTATGAGATGTACGAGAAGGGAAGGTGGTGCAAGGTTGAATGTCATGTTGAATGGAGGGTTACTTGAGGAGGTGGATCAGTTCAAGTACTTGGGGTCTGTTGTTGCAGCAAATGGTGGAGTGGAAGCAGATGTGCGTCAGAGAGTGAATAAAGGTTTCAAAGTGTTGGGGGCAGTTAAGGGAGTAGTAAAAAATAGAGGGTTGGGCATGAATATAAAGAGAGTTCTATATGAGAAAGTGATTGTACCAACTGTGATGTATGGATCGGAGTTGTGGGGAATGAAAGTGACGGAGAGACAGAAATTGAATGTGTTTGAGATGAAGTGTCTAAGGAGTATGGCTGGTGTATCTCGAGTAGATAGGGTTAGGAACGAAGTGGTGAGAGTGAGAACAGGTGTAAGAAATGAGTTAGCAGCTAGAGTGGATATGAATGTGTTGAGGTGGTTTGGCCATGTTGAGAGAATAGAAAATGGCTGTCTGCTAAAGAAGGTGATGAATGCAAGAGTTTATGGGAGAAGTACAAGAGGAAGGTCAAGGTTTGGGTGGATGGATGGAGTGAAGGAAGCTCTGGGTGATAGGAGGATAGATGTGAGAGAGGCAAGAGAGCGTGCTAGAAATAGGAATGAATATGCGAGCGATTGTGACGCAGTTCCGGTAGGCCCTGCTGTTTCCTCCGGTTCCTTAGATGACCGCGGAGGTAGCAGCAGTAGGGGATTCAGCATTATGAAGCTTAATCTGTGGTGGATAATGTGGGAGGGTGGGCTGTGGCACCCTAGCAGTACCAGCTGAACTCGGTTGAGTCCCTTGTTAGGCTGGGAGGAATGTAGAGAGTAGAGGTCCCCTTTTTTGTTTTTGTTTCATTTGTTGATGTCGGCTACCCCCCAAAATTAGGGGAAGTGCCTTGGTATATGTACTACCCTTTTCTGACTAGAGAAATTGGGTTATAGTGTAGGTACAGTATTGAGCATGAATATTTAGGTATCAGACTGATAACTTTCTGTATATAATAGGTAAAAGCCATGGCATTTAATTTGTAATTTTCAGTTTAGAAAAACTTTGTAATTATCAATTATAGAAATTATAAGTCACTTCATATCATTCTGGCAGTGATAGTTTATAGTCAAGTATCCAATTTATTGGTTAATTGATTTGATTTGAGCATAGGTTCCCTTCACTTTCTAAAGTCATATAACGTCTAGGTCTTCAACCATCCCGTTTTGGTATATTCCTAGTGTTTCTTAGTGAACTGTTTCCAGGTATTAATTTTACTACTATATTTGACTGTTGTTCCCTTTTCATTGGGTGGTTCTTCCCTTCTAGTCGGATGTTTAAACCATATCATTTGAGTTCTGTTTTTAATTTCTGGATTTGAATTATTTCTCCCACATTTTGTCAATTCATCATTCATAATACAATCTCTCCTTTATATTAGAGCTATGGAGTATTAACAATTTAAGAATGAAGTTGATAACAATCTAAGGTTGGCACTGTTCAAAATTTTCATCATCATTGCCTGTGTTTGTGTTGCATACTGTATAGTAGTTCTGGGTGTATGTACCTATCTAAAGTACTCTTTCTACTAATGAGGCGTTATTATTGGACAATTTTATCTACTAGTACATGCTCTTACTGAACGTCTTCCAAAACTTGAGCAGCTGTCTCTTTTGTAACTCCTCTATAACTGCTGTGCAACAAACATGAAAGAACACAATGCTGATCGTTGATGGACTTGCAAGAATCATTTCAAACTCTGGTGATGCATCTGCCACTGGTTGCACTCTTAAATATTGTGTTATGGCAGTGTAACATTGCTTATTAAATGAGTTTCTATTACCTTCTGCTTTTATAATGCCCATATGATTACAGTACCAGTACTTGTCTCAGTACTTTCAAGTAACTTTTCTAGATCAAGTTTTTGGTAAAAACTTTATCATTGTGTGGTACATTTCAAGAACAGCTGTTGCTTTTGATATACTGTAATAGCATTAAGTTAAAATGACAACTGTTTTACTTTTGGCTTTTTCTAACTATTGCTGATATATTCATAGGATGTTCAAGTAATCCTATTCCTCTCTTAACTTGCACATTGCAGTTAATACTTGTTTATATACAATTACTTAAGGGCTTTTTTTTCCCTCATTTATGTTCATCTTTTGTGTTTCATAAACAGTACCTAACAACTGTAATGAATGACAAGCTCTTCAGATACTTTTATGTCTCTTGTCTTGCCATTTTTCATTTTGTCTGGAAACTTTTTAACCTAGCTAATTTTCATTTTCTACCATACGCAGTTTTAAAAAGTATATACTAACTTCTTTATTCCTGTAAAGTTTGTTGAAATTATTTCATCTTGTATGTAATTCAGCCAGTTTGATAGTCTATTTTTTACTTTAATTAGGCTGTTGAAATTCTGATTCCATTTAAGGTACTGATTCTATCCTTTCTAACAAGTTTGTTCCTGGCTCCCTCTCATATTTTTTCACCTTTTCACTGCTTGTCCATTGTTATAACTTGGTTTGCTCCTACATGTATCCTGGTGGTATCATAATTTTCTCTGGTGTCCTGAAGTTATCTGAAACACTTTAATTTTCTCACCTTACAAATATCCTCTGTCTGTGGTTCCCATTGACCACTTATTAATGCAATGTTTGCTGGTATATTTTCATTATATAATGCATTTATTAGTTCTCGAACAGCTCTTTTCAACTCTGTTGTTAGAATAAACTGTATGTAGTTTTAATTAGAAGATATAAGATCCATGGTTTGGATATATCCTGATGATAAAGTACTGTATTGTAACAATTTATTAAAAAAAATTTGACCATTGTAATCTTAAATGTCTTTTAAATCTTTAATTTCTTTTAATATATTTTTCATTCCAGGAGGATAAACTCGATAACAAAGAATTCGTGTTTGGAGTAATTTTGTCAATGGGTGAAACCTGAGAAAACACAGTTTGTACTGCAGTTCATTCATTCTACCATGTATTGGTTATGCAAGATTTTCTTGTTGCTGCCTTGAGAAAAACTACACATCCACGAAGTTGTTAGTGGTTTCAAGAAAGATGACGATGCCAGCGCCCCATACTGGGTTTCAAGAAAGACGACGACAGCGGCCCATACTGCAAGTTTCTCATATCTCTTCAACATTTAGTCTACCTATTTCCCAAGTTTGTCATTTGTCACATTTCTCCTCCTTATACAGATAAATTCCTCTCTCCTTAACAGCATTAGGAAATTCTCAAATGTTAATTTCGTAACATGGTGAAGGAGAATTGAATTTGTCTATGTAAAGAGGGATGTGAGTAAGGATAGACTTGGGGAATAGGTAGGCTAAATGCTGAAGAGATTGGGGGACTAAAATGAAGTTGAAAAAAAGAGGCTAAGCTAGAATTATTGAGAGCGAGGTGTAATCCTTGTTTACAACTATCTAGCAACTCTTACTGTCAAGTTCCCAACTTTTGAATTTTTTTTTTTTTTTTTTTTTTTTTTTTAATAAAAGAAAACTTCAGTTAATAAACTTCTTCAATTTATATATTTTATTTTTGTAATTTTGTACAATAAAAGAAACTGTTTTACTCTGGCGTTTTTATCACTAATTACTACTGACATGAGTGAACAAGAAGGTACATAAAAGTATCATTTTTGGTGTATCTTAGAGGTTATACAATAATGGATCTTACATTTATAGCCATGAATTTCAGGCTCCTTCAGCAACCTTATTAACTAACATGGTAAAGTCTAGTTAGTTACCATCTAGACCTCTGTATTTGAAATACTCTGGCAGTTTCCCAACATCATGCATTAACACTTGTAACGTTCCTATTTACTTGTGCTGATTTGACTTTGTACTCACCCTCAAGGAAACTTTTAATGACTAACCAAGAATAACTACCATATGCATCATTGAACTGGTCCTACTTTGAATATGAGGAAAACAAGTTTAGTTATAATATACTGTATACATTGAATTCCGTGAAACGGAATTCATTGTCACCATGGTGAACTGAGAAATATAACAGGAATGCAAAAGATAGGTTAGGTTAGGTTAGGTATGGAGAAGACATTTTTTCAAATTACCGTATTCAACATTGAAACTGTAGTGAATTTAATGTAGGCAATTAAATTAAGGATACTTAAAAAATCGATCAGCCATTTTCATTGATATTACAGTTCTGTATTTTGAAAATGTCTTCTCCATATGTAACCCTTCTGTTGTATTCCTCTAATTTTATTTTTATACTTATGAGTCTGGGAAACTTGACAAACTGCACACGGCACACTACAAATGTACCATTGTACTTAGTGATAGCTTTTTATTGCTTGGAACCAATAAGGAAATTTAATTCCTACTTCTGAAATTATTAAGTTTCATTAGATTACATACAAATACTACTGTAAATACTTTTAATGGGGGATGCTTACGAACAAAAGTTGGGTGTTATGGGTTCACTTTCTCCTCCCATTTTAGCTAATTATGAATGAAATTGAATTAGAATATCTTGTCAAAAAGGGTTGTAGGTGAATGGGTATTTATGACATCAATATAAACACATTTTTGATAAGTTAAAGTATTCTTAAAATTCACAACAGTTTTAAGGAGAATGGAATATTGCAATTTTTAAATCTCATTTCACCATGGTAAATATATTGTTTCAATGTATATTTTATCATAAGTACACTGACCTACATCTACTAGTCAATTTCTTTTAGCTAGGCATATTTGCACCGACTCGCAGTGCTGCCTTTTTAGCTCTGAAAAGTTTCCTGATCGCTGATTGGTTGGACAACAATTCTAATCAATCAGCAATCATGAAACTTTTCAGAGCTAAAAGGGCACCCTTGCGAGTCTCTGCAAATCTGCCTCGTTAAAAGAAATGGACTACTTTTACTTTACCTCTCATTCAAACCAGTTCAAGGAAAATTTAATAAATTCATTTGGCAGGGTATACAGGATGTGTGACCAGTTCATTGATGCAAAAATCAAACATCTTAGGTTTATCAAAATAATTTCTTGGCCTTAAGTGACTTTGTACTCTCCCTCAGATAGAAGAGATCTAAAAGGTTCTGTTCTAAGCTTTGTTAATGTAAAGATATGCCGAGAGTAAATAGGAACATTGACAATACTTCTAGGTACAACATTGACATTACTTCTAGGTACAACATTGACATTACTTCTAGGTACAACAATACCAGTAAGTGAAAATTAAGTAAAAACAAAGGCAAAAAGAACACAGGAAACTGTACCGTGTCATTCCATGTCAGGATTGTAATAAAAGATTAACTGCTAGAGCATTGAAAGTTAATTCGCAGTAACACAAGAGCTTGCTCTATTGGCTTCTAAAACTTGTTTTGCCCAAGATCTTTACTATAGAATATAGATTATGATGATATTGAAATCTAGACTTGGATATTGGTTGTAGGAAGGTAGCTAAAGGAACCATGATTTATGCAATGGACACTTTTGATATTAAACTTATTAATCAGTTGGACTGAATTATGATTGAGAAATTTTTAAAACCTTTAGGCAATCATCTGCTTCATGCACAACCTCAAGGCATTATTGCAATTGATCATAGCCATGATGCCGACACCTTGAGCTACGTTTACTAAACATTAGCACAACCATGTGGAAAATAGACTTGCCACCAAGACTATCAGAAAGAATTTGTAATAGGCTACAAAACAGATGGCAACTTTTAACATCAAGACCGTTCACTCATTGGCAGAATGCCTTTTCCTTTCAATTTTCTTTAGCTAAAGCCTCCTACTTTGATTGTAAACTTTCAATTTTCAGCTGAATTGAGACTGAAGAAAGTGTGAAAGCAGTGTTTTGAATATACACTATAACTATGGATTAATACCCCAGATTCTTAAGATACATTTTGGGATTTTCTTCCAGCTATAAGACCCTAAGTTACATTGAGGTTAGACAAGAAGTGGGAACAGAGGTAAAGTATTAATGTATGAAAAAAAAGTTCCTAAGGGGAAAAAGCAACAAGACAGATTGAAGTAATGCCTTTGAATTTTGGCTTGGTAACCGTTTCAAGGAGGCCATTCAGAGCCCCGTAGTTGCAACATTTAGTTATGTCCAAGAATTTGGACAAGTAATTGTAGCTAGTAGTCAATAGGCCTGCAAAGCCCTTAAAATTAATCCCTTCTACAATGCACGACTCGTGATGCAAGGATTATACTATTACTAAGGGGGTCAATGAGGTTTTAACTATTCATCTACTATTAACATCCAATTGTAAGCTTCACTAGGGGATATTTGCAAGAATCCTTCAATTCCTAACTGTACCCACTTTCAAGCCTATACCTGCCATTTTATAGCCCTATACTTTGCTGAGGAGCCAAGACCCTTTCAATTGCCCTTTAGTCTCTCGTGGTATTTCTGGGGTATATGATAAGGTAATCAATCATGTGCAAATCACAAAACTAGACTTATTATTCAGGGGCTTACTGTTGAAAAGCTAATTTATTCAATAAGAACTTACTATTCTTAAAGTAGGACATTATATTATGAGTATAACTGATTATTTTACCTGCATTTCAATTTCTATATACTTAAGTATTGCAAAACAGTATACTGATGATGCGACCATAGTAGGGATTAGTGCAAGCCCATTCTTTAAATCTTATTTTGATCCATTGAATTCCAGCTACCCTTATTTCTTTTCAACCTGTTAATACCGCACAGTAATTATAATGTGCAACTACGGAGTTCCCACATCCCCCTTAAAAGTTTTTTGTGCACTAAACTGCCTCTGTCCCTGGAACCTACAACCATAAACTTAAGGACACTTACATTTTTTTCCTATAACAAGGGGTCAAATTAAGAGCATTCAAGCAAATTAAACAATTTAGTTCATTCACCAATATTAAATTGAAACCTATACACACTTTTGTCTTTAATTATTAAATCTCCCTATCTACTTGCTCCTCACTAGGATTAAAGACACTTTGCCAAATGGTTTCAAAAGTAAGGAATTTTTACTAGAGGTTTTTTTCAAGTAAACAATCCAATTAAACCATATAAATTTATTTAACAAGACAGACAATACATTTATATATAATATAAAAGTTATCCTTAAATTTCAGTACAAAACAATACAGTAACAAAAACCAATACAAAAAAATTACTTAAAATGTACAATAGTGTAATTAATAAAAATCTTGTGGCAAATTTCCTACAACAAAGTATTTTCTGTCATCAGGACAACCTGATGAAAAGCACTCAAGGGAATTAAAGCATTCAAGAGTTTTTAATTATGAGTAAAATTAATCCTGGTACTCCATATCACTATAAACTAGCAGGTCATTAAGTTTTGCAAGGTAAAATTCTTCAACCAGTAAATTTCTAAAGTAATTTTTACACTAAGTTCACACGCAACTCATCTGCAACTAATGCAAGACTAAAATTCTATTCAAACAATCTGCAAGATTGTTATTTGTCACTAAGTTATATTTTACTCTAAGCTACAGTAATTATTAATCATCATGTGAGCATGTCTTCACTAAGACACCTACACACTAAACCTCTAAGTTTTGGTCAATGCCTTCATTTTTTTTATTTATGGAGAACCACCAACAAAATCCAATTGCAGCCACAAAGCTAAACGTTAAACTGAAATTTCTGCTACTCTACACCTGTTCTGCTTAGACTTCAATGTTACTTTAGTCAAGCATGACCTACCATTGCTGCAGAAGTATGAAATACAGTATACAATTGCTTAACTAAAGTCTGAACCAGCAATGACTGCCTATTGCTATAGAAATAAAGAATTGCTTGCCTAAATTCTGAACCTATAATTTGTACCAATGGATTTCCTACATTAATTTTTGCCAGATTTTTTTTCTGCACATTGTAGTATTCTTAAAATGCAACAAGATTTGTAAAGAGGAAAAATACCATACATACTGATTTTTCATCTAACAGCCAAATTAAAATATCCCTATAACAAAGTTTTTAGTACTAAATACAATTAAAACTAAGTCCTTTCTTGCCTAATGACTTTGGTTAGCATACAACAACATGGAGTGACTCATTTTCCAGAACCTGGGTTTTTATTTTCAGATTAATCAGATTTCTTAATTCAAAGAACTTAGTGAGATGTAATTTCTATGACTAAACTATTCAATACTAGAAATTACCATCTTAAAATTATTTTGTACCCATTCTAATGTCCATGTTTTGCTCGGGTAACTAAATTATCAAAGCTGAATTTGTAATAGCAAGTAAAAAATTAATAGCAGTAAGAGGATATCAATGGAGAAAAGCTATACAATAGAAAGCTAGGACAGGGTTTCAAAACTTGTTACACTACCTGTGAGACTATCCATTTACCAAATTAAAAAGTTGAAGACCAGAACATAGGCTAATGGAAAGGCTGGAAGCATATACCGAGATGTGCCATTATGCTAACTATCAAAGGAAGAAAAACCTAATTATGAAAAGTAAGGAAAACTAATCTATGAAAACCACAGATTAGGAACACCAAGATTTAATCAAGAAAAAATAACTAGACAGAATAGAGGAATTTTGGTAATGAAGAAATTTAAACATGTATGGGAACTAGTTATTAAAAACAGTCCAAGGAGATACCTAAAAAAAACATTTTTAAAGTTTGGGATTATTTGTACAATGGGGTACTTCTTACAGCCGGAGAAATAGTATTCATTCAAAAAAGCACTATTACAGCAAAGCTATTACTGGCAGGATGCAGGCAAGTTGTATAAGGGGACAAAGGTACAAGGTCTGAAGACATTAAAAAGAGGAAATGTTTCTTTACATGGACAATTAGGCTTGGAAGGCAAATAGCGTGTATGATAGATGTTCGAGAATAAAGCCTATCAAGAAAATATTAAGGAAAGAACATTGTACAACAGTACCAGGAATATAAACTGAATAACAGCAGCAAGTATGAAAAATTATGTAAATAATAACTTGAAGAACATGCGACATTGACACAAACGATACAGGTACCAGATGCGAAGAATTTTACACAAGAGGGTGCAAAATTCAGCACTTAGCATGGTGGTGAAATTGTACAGTATTTTAGAAGAGGGAGAGTAGGAAGAAGGAATAGTGTGTGGAACACTAGAAATGCTAAATAAAAATTTAGGCATAAGGAGGCAAATTTTCCATTTGCCAACACACATCCATACAGGTCAAGACGAGAAAATGTCTAGTACATATCCGTTAGGAATAGGAACTATGTAAAGATTTGAAAGATATAAGAATAAAGACTCGAGATGAACAAAAACGTTCCACGACGTTGAGCCCTGTTAATCAAGATTTATATTTGAATCTTGATAAAGCTCACAGGGAAATAAGAACCAAAATTTACAGATCAATAATGTAGCCCAGTAAGAAAATTATGAAATTCCTCAAAGACTACTTGCCAAAGCAGAATGATATAAATAAAAAAAAAAGACATATGAGGCAAAGTATTGAACATCAATGCAGGCGGCAAATTGACAAGAGAAGATCAAATAATTCATTGATAATCAAAGAAAAGTAAAAGCATTAGTAAGTAAAAATTATCCTCAACCATAAAGGGATATTATGTAGAAAGAAAATGTGAATAAGAGAAGGAACGCAAGCAATAAAGAGGAGGCAAACAAACCCAGTACGTACAAAGTGCAATGTAAACAAGAAATTACCTATCACAAACTACTGGAGAGGCCAATTATGGAATAAAGTGAATTGCAAGTCAAAGATAATGTTAAGTGAATAAGAAAAGTTGGGACCTTGCAAAAGATTAAGGCTAGTGGTACAGCCAACTGGCAGTCTAGAAAAGATCATGGTAATTTAAGGAAAATTATGCAATCTTAAAGAAACAATTTAAAATATGAAAATTTTTTTATAATTCTGTTTGGCCTTTAAACTTTAAACAGCAACTGGAAAAAAAAAATAAATTCAGATTCTAAGTTAAACAGGTACATGTAGTGGAGGGGAGTTAGAAAAATAAATCAACACTACTCGTATGGAGTTTAAAAGTCAAGAAGATAAGGAAAGGACGGACTGCTTAAACATCAAAACATCCATATAAAGTCCACAGAGATAAAGGATTGTTTTATTGATGTTAACCATAAGTTATAAAGTTTAATATTCAAAATATTAAGGAAATGAAAAGCGTAGTGTAAGAAAAGGAAAAACAGAAGTCAATTTTAATTTAACCCACGAGAAAAAATTTGATTAATCTAGGAAATGAGATTAAAAAAGGATAAGCACATGATCTATGAACGAAGCAGCAGAGGAGATAAAAGCAAATGGAGGTATGAACTGTCCTTCGGAAACAAAAAGGGAATTAAAAAACCCGATAACTGTACATCCATCATGGCAAAAAAAGAAATTAACTTTAATAATGTGAACAATTTTATGAGACAGCCAGAAACAAGTAAAGAGGAACTCACGGTAACTAGATTAACACCCAGTTAGATGAAGTGATTAAGATCTGGCAAAGCAGAAATATGTTAATATAGGAGCCATTGTAAAGCCTATAGGACAAGTGACAGGACAGAAAAGGCTTAATGTTAAATGAAAATGGTAAATGTAACCTCTTGTCCTACAAAATTTAAATATCCATCCCAGAACAAGCATTTTAAATACATAAAATATGGAGATTGAAATCGAAAAGAGAAAAGGCTTAAGTGTACAATTGGTTAAATATTTGAGAAAATATGAAGAGTTTATATCAAAGATTATAAAGCACAAAGTGAAGGCATCAAAGCCAAGTCTACTGTACATCATATGAACAATGTAGTAATCAGCTATAATGCTTAAATGGGGGTATCTACAAAAAGTGTCTCATCAAAACTTTAATAAATTAGATCAAAGATTCTATTAAATGAGAAAAACAATTTAAATACCACTTAGGAAAATTAATAAGAGGCTTAACAGTTTTAACCATCCTGTAGGAACTACAGACCATTGAGTGAAGTTAAGAAAGACTAGGAATTATCTTTACCGAAGCCATGCAGAATAGCAAAAATCTAATACGTGTAGTATAAAAAATACAACACTAATAGGAGTATCTAAATTTAAATCTTTATAATTATAGACTGCTCTCACATGAAAGAATGAAGCAGCAGAATACGCTAGAAGTTAATACAAACCCAAAACCTTGAAATGTACATAATGAAAAGGAGATTAGAAAAAAAGATTAAGAACAGGCCAGCAAGTAGGGCTAAGAAGTATCTAGGAAAATGAAAGACATGAAGACTGCAAAAGAAAAGCCTAAGTGTTGTGTATATAGTCCAAGAAATATCTAAAGGAGGACTTTGAAGTAAAAAAAAAAATAATTTACCAAAAATATTTGCTAATTTATGGAGTAACATTAGCGATAAATGAATTAAAGATCTAGAAAATATAATATGAAGATATAGTGTATGTATGTACATCCATCAAGTACTGTACTCCATACTGAGGCTTCATTGAAAAAATTATCTGTCTTAGAATATTGTATCAAAAATAATGTAGTTCCATAACATCAAAATTGGTAAGATTGATCAGGGACCTTGATACAAGATCAATTGCAAAAGCCCTTATTACAGTGCTAGAGCAGCCACATTCAAGAAATTTGTTACAAATAAAAGTAAATTAGAGAATTTATAAAACAAAACAAAAAAGTATGAAGGAAGTTAAGACAGTAAAGAATGGTGCACCTTAGAAACGGATACTGAAATGCTAGTCATAAAAGCATGATTATCCATTTTCAACATGCAAGTTTCAAAGGAAAATGCAGAAATATTTGTGACTTGTGCAAAGATTGCACAACATTTTCTGCCAAAAACTATGAAAATTTAAGAGAATGATATAGAAGAGTGGATGTTTGTAAGATCCATGCAGAAGTCTGGCAGAATACAAAAGGCCAATAGAATAAAGGGTAAAAATACTACAATAGATTGCCAAAACTGAGGGTATTATCTAGACCTATTTAAAGGTAGAAAGGAATAAAAGCAAACTTATTTTCTTTAAGATTGTAATTTTTTCTTAGCAAATGGTTGAATTACATTGCAGTATTTAGTTCCTAGCACCTATCTATTAATTGACAGTATGACGAGTCTTGTACTGTGTGTTTTGCAAAGTGAGAAGTGTAGAGCCAAGAGTCAACGAGTAACTGAAGGGTTATGAGAAAAATAGAGAAATTAAAATATTGAAAAACCCATAAGTTAAATAAGATGGAAATGGTCACATACAGGTAAAAGAAAATAGCACAGTAATGGGGGAAAAGTGAAAACTAAGATTAGATAAAATTAGCAAGATATTTCTAAAACTAGCAAATACAAGTCTATTTGGAAAATCCAACCCAAGATAGTTTTAATCTATGCAATCGTTTATTATAAGCATTAGGAGGAACCTTTATCATGTATGATTTGGAGATTAGTTTAAATGCTTTGACAAAACCAATGTCAATAAAGAAGTACAAGAAAATTATGAACTTCAATATTTTACCCTTATTTCAAGAACACTAAGAATTTAGGACAAAACCCCAATGCTGTAACCACGTCATTCTAGAATTGTTAGAAAAGTTACACTAAGGATTCAAGGATAACTTTTTGTCTGCAATTTTCACAAGCTCCAATTTAATACTCTCAAAAGACATTTGGCAAGATTTGAAATATAATCCTATCTGACCTTTAAGCGTACATTTTGAATAGGTACTAGTCTACCTTCAAATTTTTCAAACTATACATAACCTAAACTTATTAACCAAGTCATTTCAAAGTCACACTATTGTGTAACTTAAAAATCCAAGTTTCCATGGACTAAACTAACCACTTACTCAAAAATTAAAAGCCTATTTAATTACCTACAGTAATGCTGTGTAGCTTCAGTTCCATAAATATATAAACATTCCCAGACTTATGATAAAGAGCAATAACAGAAAATAACCTCAGAACAACTTACGTCTTCCTGCATAACTCATTCTATTTGTATTCACTTTTATAAAATAGAAATAATTATAGGCTTTTTCAAGCAGCTGTAACAAAATGCCTAAAGGACTCATCTCAAGTGGGATCAAATACTCTGAATGAACTCTACTGTCAAGGCAACTTTCCAGGCGTACTGAAGACTGTCAGGTTGACTTCTGCTGATGGACAGTTCCCTCTCCCAACTCCTGCAATAGAAGATTTTTTTTAACAACCTTTCCTTTAAGCGAAATACGAGATTATCAGGTTCCAAAAGAATACATTTAAGAGTAACTTTAAAGATACACAAGTGCAAATACAGTAATGGGATACAGATTCATGTATAAAAAACTATAGAAGTTCTCAAAGATTTCTGGAAACTTTACATTCAATTAGGATATTCTATAAGTAATGGCCAAAAAATAATATACACCAAGCTAACCCGAGCTTCAAATTTTAATACTAAAGCCTATAGTTAGGTTAATCTTTCACTTCAATAAATTTCAAATGTGAAAATTTTAATGCATTTAGGGCAATGTTAATTCAAATTAATGGATGAGTAATCAGATGCCCAAGGTTGTTAAAGCCAAAAAACTCATTCGTTGCATTTTTAAATTAAGTGTCCCCCCCAAAGATTAATACTTAACCTTATTGCACTATACAGTATTATGAAAAAATATGTTAACTTGCATTAATTTACAATTGAATGAAAGCTAGGCTATACTATACACAATATGGTTTATATAGCAAGATTATTGACAAACTAAGCTTTGTTCCAGCCCTCTTAGCATTTTATTTCAGCAAAAATAGTTAATTCAGCAATAAAAAAAATCTAGACTATAGATAATAAACTTTGATATAACTTTTGGTCAATTGTTGAGATTTCTTTAGTGTGAAAATATAAATTAATCTCCACTGGAAAACCTAAAAATAACTAACTGGATATTTATACCTGCCACAAAAACTGATGTTAAAAATTATAAAAGTTGTGGTTAGAGCTATCAAAATATTGGTATAATCTCTACTCATAACCACAAGTATTTTTAATTACTAAAACTAATGGGGGAAATTTCCAAAGATCCATTAAGACTGCATGTCTGCGACCATTTCAACTTTCTGCCTTAATATGTTTTCAAATTATCTTTTACTCAAATTCATTCAAAGCTACTGATAACTTGAGATTGAGACTACGAAAAAGTTTCCCATATATTCTCCATTGTACTTATTTCCATTAGTAACTTTTAGGTACCCTTCTGAATGCTTTTAAAACTGGAAAAATTTTTTGTAACCAAATCAAAATATAAAGCCACATTTCTTGAGACTATTCTGGTTTCCCCCAATCATACTACTAGATCAAATATCAAATATTTCAAAGGATTAAACTTTTAAAATACCATAACCTTAAAATATAGGCTAACCTCTTAAATACTTAGCAAGTTTCATATAGATATGTAAGATTGAGAATGCAAGGTATTTCATTCTAACTTTACCTAAATCAAACTTAAAATCTCTCCAAGGGTACATTAATACCCGGCCAGTTGCTTGAAAGCATAACCAGCACTATTTTGATTGTAATAAATTGCAACTATGCCCACACCTTACTGTGGTGTACTTATTAGGACTGATTCAACCACTAAACCAACCTAGTTGAAAGTACAGTAAAGATACATGGGTACATAATACTATTAACATTTCACTACTGTACTGCTAGATATATAACATGCTTTGTCTTCATCCACTTCAGACTAGTATTTAGAAATAAACGGATTTTGAGCGAAGTTAAAAATCGGTTTTTGGGTGAGATGGCCATGACGTCCTGATGGAAGGTTCCTTTAGTAGCTTCCCAAGGGTATATATGACTACAGTGATATTCCCAGAGAATCAAACCAAAGGTTTCACAGAATTCTAACTTCTGGCACGAGTACCCTTAAAATTACTCTCAAGGATATCGTATATAATCGGGACGTATTTTTGACACGCCACATGGCAATCTGCACCCCGAATAGCCTTTACGCTTCGAGGGTTATAGGTGACAGAATTAGAAGGGTAGCCACAATAGAGGTTACCCTGATTCCCCTACGACTATCTTATCACAACCGCACCAACTCCCTCTGGCAGTCATTCCTTGTAGCGTTGAGCATGGTGCTACAGATACAATAGTTCAAGGAGGGAAACCGTGAAGATCTTTTCATAGAAAAGGGTGGTTTCATCAGGACATGGCCATCTCACCCAAAAATAGATTTTTCGCTTCGCTCAAAATCCGTTTTTTGGGCTCAAGCCATGACGTCCTGATAGAAGCATACCAGAGAATTAATGTATCTGGATTTTCATCAGTGCCTTAACCTTGGGACAATATTTCTACGGCCAAGAGGGCCAATCGAGACAAATGACGTTACCGTTATCCGTCATTATCATTAAGCATAATGTTAGTGCTTCTTGCCCCCCTGCAGTGAAGTAATTTTTAGAAGTTAGAAAAGGGGCCTCAAAGTAGCATATATTGTATGAACAAATATAAGTATACACTGAGAATACAAACGGTCTCAAGGCTTGTATATATTGCGGAACCATTATCAGTGTCCTCATTCGTTGTTTGTAAGCATACAATGATATGAGAAATACTGTACTTACATGAGTAAGTCAAGGAACTCTGGCATCTTAAACATGCAATTGTTGGGCGAATTAGGACGCAACTGCATTTTAATAGACATTCATTCCTAATAAATGACTACATGCTAAATGAACGTAGCGAGATAAGGAAATTATGCAAGAGATACACAAATTAATGTTGCCTTTTTTGAAAGGTGAAAATTGATTTGTGCCACACTCAGACTGAAGAAAAGCTCTTTTAACAAGACTTTTCTTTATAATTTCTGTACATGAAATAGTCTAACACCACCGTGTACTAAGTACAAACGGCACTAGTGGTATCCGTATAATTTCACACCTGAGATTCTGAACAGATTTGGTGTTACCATGGCAACACTTATTCAAAGGGAGGTCAAACGAAAAATGCTGACCCCTTCTCCTTTTAATTGATAGTCCCAATCAATTTACTGTTCATCACAGAGCTAGACGACAGGGTCCAAAATAGCACCTGCCGCCACCACAATGCTTCAATCCATTGACTTGCTTAGCATAGTGTCTGTAAGACACACTGGACAACCTCCGATCAGTAAATGAGCGAAGAGGCTGAAGTCCACACACTGAAAGGTTCAGTGATGAAGCAACTTTTCTCGGATCTTTATCTGCAGGAGTACTGTCAGGATCCGCTCCGCGAATAAGGTAGGTGAGCTTCGCCCTCAGTTATAGGGATAGTTTGATCCAAAGTTTTCTCCTGTAAAGAGCTGTTACTCCTGAAGTCTGAAGTTCTATAAAGATAGACCTTAGACACACTAGCAGACCTAGAGAGACATCTTCCTTCAGAGGGCAAATTCCCCAGGAACCCCACCTCTTAGTGGGTAGGTCGTCCTTAGTGACAAAGGTTGGATCAGGAAAGAGATGCAGTTCTCCCACTTAATGTGGCCCTCATCCCCAGATAGGGCCACTATTTCACTAACTCTAGCCCCAGAGGCTATAGCGAACTGAAAAATAACCTTTTAGGTTAGATCCTTGAGGGACAATCCTCATTGTTCACAGGTGAGGCATAACGTAGGACCTTGTCCAAAGACCATGAGATGGGCTTTAGTGGCGCTGCAGGCCTAAGCCTACACGTTTTCGGAATCAAAGATTTAATTCGTCAGATCCATTTAAAGGGCATGTAGAAGAGGTCTAGTCTGGGCTGACCTGCACATAAATATTGGTCCATGGATCCAAAGATCCAATCAAGTGACCTTTCTCACAAAGTCATCCCTACCCTTAGTGCTTACTCAAGGGTTTATATGGGGACAAGACCGAAGAACTTTACTTCTCTTAGTATCTAAGGATACACTGCCTCCTTTCTCAAAGGCCATCGTTCTGTTGGCCACCAGACCTTGAATATAGAGGTGGACAGAGAAGGACAGGCAGAAGATCATGAGATTGCTTTCGGTCCCTATTGCTTTACAAAGCAACTTTTCCCAAGACGACTTTTCTTGTCTTCTAGTTGACTAGACTCTTATTCAAGGAATTCTAATTGGCCTTTTGAGATCCCAGTCTTTTTCCTAACCGTTAAGGGCAAGGAATTCATAAGATGAAGGGATCAGGTGAATTGTGATAAATCGAAGGCAGAGAACTTCTGAACCTCCTGGATAATCCTAGGTGCATAACCAGGACCAGCCTCAGTCCCTTCATTACAGGGAATGGGGTGTTCTTGGCTACCTGGGAGCCAACAGAGCCCCTCTTCCCTGGAAGGGTCTCAGCATGTAGAGGGCCTTCCGGAGGAAATTTGATGGGCTGAACAGGAATTTTTAAGTCCTTCTATTCTAGACACATGATGTCTGTTACCTATCCTCGTATGGGGCTATATATCAAGATAGTATCTTGACCTCGTGATGAAGAGAACGATCTGCAGCTCGGGGACTTGTTCCCATCTGGGAGGGAATGGATCTGCGTCCGTGTACCATTCCAACTCTATTGGGTTGAACCCGAGAGGAGCATCCACTGTCACCTTGCGGATCATTTATAAACTAGCTGCTGATAGGCGCAATTCCCTTAAGGAAGGGATGGCTAACATTCCCTAATGAAATGAGATGTCCCTTATCCCTGACAGTTTCGACGCCTCATTATCACTTCGATGCCCCAGATCAGCCTGAGGAGGTCTGATCTATGTGGACAGTTTCTCCAACCATTACAGGGCTAAAATGGCCTACGGGCCCGTGGCCTTTGGTCATTGTGGATAAGCGAAGAGGGAATGACCATCATTGGTCCTATTAGATCTCTTCGAGCGTTTGATGAGTATCTTCTCCAGCCTCTTAACGCATCTTACAGCTGTGCACATAGCACTGGGTCTGTCATTACCGTGAACTGGAGTTCAAAACTCCTCCCTGTTAGCGTCATGGAATCCTGACTGATTACAATAGTCTCTTGACAGACCTTGCGATCTCCTTTTACATCCCCAAGGGAAAGGAGCGTTAGGGTGACCACAGGTTTCAACGATTTTTTTAAAAACATAAGCCCCGAGCTGGAGAGAATCGAGACTTGAAGTTATTTTGCATCCCCAATGTTCCGGGGACGGATCATCTCCATGATGCTCATAGTCGTTTTGGGTGCTGCCCACCCCAGCCCATCGTCCAGGGCCATTGTTGCCTGAACACACTCTAGGCTTGGTTTCGCTTGACTGTCTGCTAATTCCGTGAAATCCTAGGACTGAATCTAGTCCAACGAGAATCTTGTCTAGGATATATGTTATCTTCTGTAACTTGGATCCTAGTTAGGAGGGGAGGGGGTGACTGACTGGAAGTTGCCGATAGACATCTTTCAGGTCTGGCCAGACTGTCAACACCCCTTACTGAATAAGGTTCTTATGTTGAGAAGGATTAAAATTCTGAACTTGCTGTTTTATTGGAACTTGTTGAGTGGCGCCAAGTCCAGAATGACTCGAACACACTCTAGGCTTGGTTTCGCTTGACTGTCTGCTAATTCCGTGAAATCCTAGGACTGAATCTAGTCCAACGAGAATCTTGTCTAGGATATATGTTATCTTCTGTAACTTGGATCCTAGTTAGGAGGGGAGGGGGTGACTGACTGGAAGTTGCCGATAGACATCTTTCAGGTCTGGCCAGACTGTCAACACCCCTTACTGAATAAGGTTCTTATGTTGAGAAGGATTAAAATTCTGAACTTGCTGTTTTATTGGAACTTGTTGAGTGGCGCCAAGTCCAGAATGACTCGGAGTTTTCTTGAGTCCTTCACATGAATACTAAACAGCCTTCCTTGGAAATAGATGGACTACTTTCCTTACCGCTAGTATGCTCTAGAGCTCTAAGGTATACCCTTCCAGGGGATTTGGAATGTAGGAAGAGTTGAGGAAAGGATGGTGGAGGCATGTCCATTTCCATTCTAGTCTCATCTTGGTTAGGCCTTGGACCCAAGGATCGAAGGTCCAGCGATCCAGGAGGAACTTCCCTCCTACCAGAAGCGTATGTTTGCTTCACATGATCAGAAGGTGTACATATCTGACCGTCTGTGGAACAACGGTCATTGTAACTGTGGGATGCTGTTTAACATCAAGGAGAACTAAGAAACCTTCCCGTCGTCCTTTTAGGTCATACCTGACAGTTTGTCTATATCAGCTCAGTGTTTCACTGTAATAGAAGATTCCTTTCTGTTGTATAAAGCTTAGGATAAGTACGCTGGAAAAGAATAGGAGACATACGTGTGAATCCTTCCAGCCAACTGCTGTGGCCCTCCTAATTGATTCTAGGGCATCCCCTTTTAAGAAGGGCCCAATGGAAGATTCTAGCCCATAAGGATAGAGTAGCGTAAGCAGCGCCTACATCCAGGGAATTAATAATGAGAATCAAAGAGGCTGATGAGTCAGCGTAAGGAAAAAAAAAGGGGGGGGGAGTTTATCCCCCAAATCAGGTAGGTCTCAGCAAGAGATTGTGCTTAGAAGCACAGCATACTGGAAAACCATTCTATTGTATGGTTATGTACCAAAGGTTTCTGTCTGATACGGTCCTATACTACAGATGTACAGGGTATTACAGTGAACCCTCGCTACTTCGCGGTTCGACAATCGCGGATTCACCACTTCGCGGGGTTTTCCCATAACCCATATATATATACATATCGCGGATTTTCCGGAAAATTCGAAAATACCGCGAAATCTGAAGATAACCAAATACGATATTTTGTTACCTGTAATTCCATTAATACTGTAATTAGTAATATCTGCTCTTACTGATTGTTCATTGCATTACATATGATATATAATTCAGCACAGAAAGAAATAAAACACGAAAAGAGAATGTGATCATACGATAATTCAGTACGTAGTAAAATTAAATCGAACATGAAACGCAAATCAGATGCAGTCATACCATATTAGAATGGTGTGTACTGTAATGGATGTGCTTCTTTTCCATGAATCTTTTGTATGTATACGTACGTAGTACAGTACTGCATCCAATAATATTCTTTGTTGCAAAAATCACATTTCGAATACTGTAAGCGTACGAGAGAGAGAGAGAGAGAGAGAGAGAGAGAGAGAGAGAGAGAGAGAGAGAGAGAGAGAGAGAGAGGCGTAAAATAGCGTACAGTACGTAAATTTTTATTATTATTGTTATTATTATTATTGTTGTTGTTGTTAATAAAATTATTATTGTTATTATTATTAATCATTATTATTATTATTATTACTGTACAGTATTATTATCATTATTTATTATTATTACGGTACTGTATTGTACTTAATCTACGTACGTTCAGTATGCGCGGGGGCATCTTCTATGAGTAACCAACGCGCCATAGTACTAAGACGGGTTGTGATTGGTTCAAGCGCTGATAGATGACGAATCAAAACTCAAGTTTTGTTATCTAGCCTGTGATTGGTGTTTTGCCCGCATCTTCTACCCGCAGCATCAAAGTTCTCGGGGCTGCATCGTTCACTTTCTCTTTCCGCGTATTGCTGAGTAGACGTTCTTAAGTTTGTGAAGTTTAATCTGTGCTGTGTGCGACTGTTTTAAGTTGAACTTTTTGTTGAACTTTCTGTTACAATGCCTCCCAAGCGTTCTGCTTCTAGTAAGGCTGGTAGTGAGCTTAAACGCCACCGAAGAATGATGACGATAGCTGAGAAGGTTACGCTTCTCGACATGTTAAAAGATGGTAGAAGTTACGCGGCCGCCGGCCGCCATTTTGGCATCAACGAATCCACCGTTCGCTACATCAAGAAGGACGAGGCGAACATTAGAAAGACTGCTGCAATCACCTTTAGCAGATCAGCGAAGCGAGTCGTTACAACGCGTAATAAAACGATCGTACGCATGGAAGGTGCTTTAGCTGTGTGGATTGCCGACTGCCGGAAGAAGAACATAGCGTTGGATACGAACACCATCCAAACAAAGGCTTTGAGCTTATGAGAATTTTGCTGCAAAGGAACCTAAAGAGGACGACGGCAACCATGCTGAAGATGATGATGATGCAGATGATCCTCAACCAGGGACATCCACTGATTCCCAGCCTCAGAAACGTTTTTCCGCAAGCAAAGGATGGTTCGCGAAGTTTCAGAAACGCTTCGCCCTGAAAAGCGTTTCCCTGCATGGGGAGTCTGCTTCCGCTGACACTGCCGCTGCTGAAACTTACGTGAACCAGACTTTCAAGAACATTATCGCTGAAGGTGGATACAAGCCGGAACAAGTCTTTAATATGGATGAAACCGGCTTGTTTTGGAAGAGAATGCCGTCGCGAACTTTCCTGTTCAAAGAGGAAGCCAAAGCCTCTGGCTTTAAGGCATTCAAGGATCGCGTTACCCTCGTGATGTGTGGCAATGCTGCTGGATTTTTGTTAAAGCCGGGGCTTATTTATAAGTCGAAAAATCCTCGCGCTTTGAAAAATAAAAATAAGAATCTCCTTCCCGTGTACTGGATGCATAATCAAAAAGCATGGATTACGAAGATGCTGACCTCCAACTGGTTCCACCAGTGTTTCATCCCGCAAGTCCATGAATATCTCTTAGAGAAGGGCTTGCCATTCAAGATCCTTCTCCTTATGGATAACGCTGGTGGACACGCAACTGACCTGTCGCGTGAGGGCGTTCAGGTTGAGTTCCTGCCACCCAACACCACGTCATTAATTCAACCAATGGACCAGGGGGTTATCAGGGCGTTCAAGGCCCTCTACACGAAGAATACCTTGGCGGACCTCGTTGCGTGTGTGGATGCTGCCCAAGATGATGAGGATGAAGACTTCAACTTGAAGGCGTACTGGCGGCAGTACACCATAGCCACGTGCCTGCAGAATATTCAAAAGGCACTTCAAGAGATGAAACCTGCAACCGTAAATGCGAGCTGGAAGAAGCTGTGGCCCGATATTGTTTACGACGACAAGGGATTTACTCCGTCGGAAATCCAACACTCTGCAATACGGAAATCTGTGCAGTTGGCTGCCATAATTGGGGGTGACGGGTTTGGCGACATGACGACTGAAGACGTCGACGAGTTGTTGGACTGCCATTCCCAGCCCCTAACTGACGCAGACCTCGAAGACCTGACGAAATCGGCAAGTGAGGAAGAGAGTGAGGGTACCCAGGAAGAGACCCAAGAAAATGTCGAAGAAACGGGCTTAACATTAGAACGGCTTGCCAAGTTCTGCAACCATATGAAGGAGGCGAAAGAAATGTTACAAGAGTGGGACGAGGATATGGTTCGCTCGATGCAATTCTGCAACAAGGTTGATGACATCACGACTCCCTACAGGATGCTCTTGGATCGAAAAAAGAAGCAGCGGCAACAACTTCCGATCACAATGTTTTTTCAGCCTCGCAAAAAAGAGCCAGTTCCTCCTGCTAGTACGCCTTCGGAAGAAATTGAAGAAGTTGAAGAGGTGTCCCAGGAAAAGACACCTCCGTCTGAAGAGACGTAAAATACTATCATTGACTGCACAGTAGAACACATCATCAGCTTCATCATCATCATTTCTACTGTGCAGCAAATTCATCGCCATCGTCATTCAAGTTTTTCTTGAACTTCTTTCGTGGTGAGTACAGTAACAATCTTTATTTTTTACTTTAACCAGTTTTATAGTTTAGTAATGTACGTACTGTATGCATTAAGTTAAAGGGAAGGTTTTAAAAGTCTACATGTTGTAACCTATCATATTTTTTTTGTTTAAAATTTACATTTACGTACGTAAAACACTCACACACACTCTCTCTCTCTCTCTCTCTCTCTCTCTCTCTCTCTCTCTCTCTCTCTCTCGTAAATTGTTTTCCTGCTTTGCTACTCTCTCTCTCTCTCTCTCTCTCTCTCTCTCTCTCTCTCGTAAATTGTTTTCCTGCTTTGCTACGTACAAGTACTGTATAATTTATATTTGTAAGGTAACATTTTGTAAATGCTTTTACTGTAAATACTGTATGTACTGTATCATTATTTATCACTATCATCATGCGCGTTAAATGCCTTGTTTGTTCTGAGCGTGGTTGTTTACTGAGCGTACACGCCGTCGTTTCAGGCGGCGTCATAAAGAAAAAGATTTCATTTGGAAGTCCTAAGAAAAATACGTAAACTAAAACATTGGTAATAAAAAAATCAACATACAGTACTGTATAATCAATATAATCGATGCAAAAACTAACCTATACGTACATATATGTGTACACTAAATGAGTTTGTTTCTTCATTATGATCAGAGATGAACGTAAACAAAACATTGGTTGCCATTTTTTATCGTGCTTTTTAGGTGTTTAGGAAACACATGATATAAAATCGCCTTTAATATTTGTGCCTGTTTTAGTTTAGGGTGCTGTAGTACATGCATTAAGTGTTCTGTACATTAAAGGGTGGTTTGTTAACAGTACTACGTACAAGGGAAGGTTTTAAAAGTCCGAATATACATGTTAAATAAATAGGTAAATATGCTGTCACTACTTCGCGGATTTTCACCTATCGCGCCCGCGTCTGGAACCTATCTACCGCGATAAACGAGGGTTCACTGTATATACACCTATACAACTGGCATATTACCGTCAAGGCTAATACTTGGGGGTAAGTTAACTGGCACAGTACTTCAGTACCGATATGGCTAGCAGTTCTCCGGCATGTCAGTGACTTGTTGGCTGTCAGCGGTTCGCTGACTTAAGTCACACCATCCTAGCCAGTATTCGATGCGACTGGGTAGTGGTGAAAACTATACGCATAGTCAGCAGCCCTCTGAACCATTGGCGACCCCTCGGGCTGTCGGCAGTCTGCCGGTTATCGGCGGGCTGCCGATTGAAGGCATACCAACTCTGCTATTGACTGGGTGATGACCAAGGGCACACACTGCCGGCTCTCGGCAGCGGAGTCAGATGCGACGGTGAATCAATGACTGCCGTCGTTATCACTGCAAAGTGTGGCCTGATTGTAATGTGCGCGCCTGGTGTTTGCCAGTCGGGGGTTCGAGTCTTGCTCAGATTCATTAGTGCCATTAGTATCTGCAACCTTACCATCCTTGTGAGGTAAGGTTGGGGGGTTTGGGGGGAGCTTGAAGACCTTAAAACCTTTAGAAGGAACACTAAATTGCCAGTTATCGCAATGAATACGTGAAATCTTCGGTCCAATTCCCGTAGTTTCCGTAATTTTTTGCGAGTTAGCAACTGAATCTTATTTTTGTGATAACTTCTGAAACCAAACCAACCGTAGTTCAACAGCTTGAGACTGCCATCGTGTATGCACTGGCAGCGAGAGGGGGGGGGTACCCCCGTCCTCACCTCTCCTCGAACTGGAGTGGAGAAGGAGGGATAGGGGACAGGATGTCATTTGGGAAGCTGTAAAATAGGTAGGTATGGTTTTGGAGAGATTTTAGACATCTCACACCCAAATGTGTAAATGTTAAGAGCTGTATACCAGATTCTATTAACTTGGGTTTTTCGAGACCTTCGACAGTAAGGTCTGGCCTACTTACAGGTCAGAGGGTCTCAGATGGGGTTGGGGATTTGGAAATAATATTGCTGAGGGCATGAACCTGCATGTATTATGTTCGTGAAAATACTCTTTATAACTGCAAAAGACTGCGATGCATCATCTGGTGTCCCTCCTGTAAGGAAAGGAGAACAGTAATGAGTATTCAATTTACTATCACACTGATAAACAATTTGCAAAAGTCATCTTTTGACAAAAATAGCTTAGGACAAAGCTATAGAGATAGTGGGAGAGACATACCCGTGTATCCCCTGCGAACCAATGCTGTTACCTCCCCTCAGTATTAAGATAAGGAAATTCCTCCAACTGGGGAATTCCCGGTAAATAGGGGGTCGAACACCTAGGTGTAAGGAAGTGTACAAAGCACTGTCCCCCCTTATACTTAACACTGAGGTAAGGAGGACTGATTTCACAATCAGAGTATCAAAGGAAAGTCATTCTTTCGATATAGAAGCGGTACCAGCAGAAGCTCGCACAAGGGTACCCAAGATATGTTGATTAGAAAAGATAAAAGACATATATTTGTGTATCCCAACCAATCTATTTGTTGTGACCTCCCTTACAATATTAAATCAGTTTCCTGATCAGGGAAACTCGGGGATAAGGGCTCTCCCCTTTAAGGGTTAGAGGTGTCACACCACCAGCCCTATACGAAATTTAATATTGTAGGGTAAATGGAAACTGATTTCAAATCAGAATATTGACAAAATATTTTTTCAATATAGGATTGGGTTCAGCAAATACCTGGGCAGGGATACCCAAGATATATTGGAAATAACTACTAGTATAATATAGACGTTAGTTTTCCATCTGCCGTATATACTATACTGCAAATATACTGACTACTGTACCTGTATAGACATACTGTAGTTCAGCCGGCATGTTGCCGGATTAGCTAGCTCTTGCCGGAGCATCTAGCATGCTAGTTAAGAGAGAGGGAAAGTATGGAGTGAAGGCTATCTACTACTGTGTATGTATACAGTAATAAAGGATGTAACTAAATTTTACTGCCTTTTTCCAAAAAGAAGGTTCAAATGGAAGGGGAGAATGTAACATTCAGGCTTTCATCTAGCCACAGTACTATTGCCGGCTTACCACTGTAGGCCAGCCTCCGGCAGCACTAGTACAGTCGGCATGCTACCGACTGAGTCAGTACCTATCTGTGCCGGTCTACTGCCGGCCAGAGCAACATACCGACAACAGAAGTTGTGGCCAGCAGTTCAAGGGAGAACTGGAGAACCTTAGTGACAAAAGGGACCTCCCACCCACAGCCGTCATGGCCGCCGGAAGCCGTCAGTCGCCGACGGTCGGCTGAGGAGAGGCGGTCTGGCCGGCTCCGGTGACCCACCGGCAATGGTAAGGTTGCAGGACGCCGGCTCAGGAAAGACAATGGCTCGGCCATCGTAAAAGAACAGGGGGGGGGAAGGGTCCTATATGAGGTATGGGAGGGGCCGGCAATGTTGCCGGACCTACACACCTTGAAGAAACACTGTTTTACTACCGGCACAACCCCAAGTGGCAGGAGAATCTTCTATTCTCCAGCTTAGGAGGTGCTAATACAGTTAAGGGGACGACAGTCCATGCCGTTCCACTCAACAAGGGAGAAAGTTCCAATGCCGGCGAGATCATAGGCCACTAGAGTATACTACTCTAAAGCCTAAGGTCTGCGAGCATAGGACTAGTCTACTAGACCACAGGGAGAAGGTGGCGGCATCATGCAACCACTTCAGGTGTAATCTAGGGAGGGCTAGCCTCCTATGCCGGCAGGGGAATGCAATCACCCCGCCGACCAACTGCCGACAAAAGACTAAATACTTTGAGGTTCTGATCGAATCCCAAAACTTGCTGTCTGCTGTTAAGGGACGAGACAAAAAACTCTAGGCTAGTTATGCCTGAATTCGAAATTCAAGGCAGACTCAGAGTTGTAGCCTAAGGCTACTCTCAGAGGGAAGAGAGATTACCCATAAATCTCTATCAGAGACTAGTAACGGCTAATAATTCCAGGAGATATCAATCTCCAATGAATGATAACCGATACACAAGGGTAACCGGGGAAATGTTGAAAGTATATGTTGTCTAGGTTGGGTTACCTAGACAAGGCGAGATCTGTTACCTAAAATCATCAAAACTCTTGACATATACGATCGACACAGAAAAAGGGAAAATTATGCATATAAATATCTTTACAATATAAAATGCCTAAATAGCTTTCATAACAACAATGCTATTTAAACCGGAAATGTCATTCTGCTAACTAAATAACACATGCCCAATGAACGACGGCGCCTATGGGGACACCGGTGACCGGCGTAGATCCAAACAATTACACTAATTTCATTGTGAGGCTGGAACTAAAATACATATTGTAAAGAATAAATACTCTACTTTCTGGATGGAGAAAGAAGCCGTAGAAAGCATTAAGATTCCTAGAAATCGATCGAAAGTGTCAGATCAACAGGGAACACCACCATAGCGAGTCTCTACAAATAAAGGAATGACCGCCAGAGGCAGTTGGCGCGGTTGTGATACGATAGTAGTAGGGGAACCAGGGTAACCTCTATTGCGGCTACCCTTCTAATTCTGCCACGTATCCCCCTCGAAGCGTAAAGGCTACTCGGGGTGCAGATTGCCATGTGGCGTGTCAAGAATACGTCCCCTGATTATATATGATACCCTTGAGAGTAATCTTAATGGTACTCTCACCAGAAGTTAGAATTCTGTGAAACCTTTGGTTTGATTCTCTGGGAATATCACTGTAGTCATATATACCCTTGGCAAGCTACTAAAGGAACCTTCCATCAGGACGTCATGGCTTGAGCCCAAAAAAAGGCATCTAAAATTCAAGATACACAGATTACGTTTATCTGACTATTTAGGATAGAAATTTCTTTTTAGCTCTTTAGTGTAAGATAAAGATGAATTATATTACTTTACCTTAGCACCATTAAAATATTTTGTGCAAGTGGTAAAATGAATAAAAATTCTTTGTAAAGAAAATCAACTGATATCTAGAAATTAATAGCCCCATTTGCTGATTAGTTCAAGATCATCAATAACTATGCAAATAGACAATTACACAATTTCAATTGTGTTGACTTCAAGCAGCATAGAAGTGATACCAATCTGAAAGGCATTAACCAACTAATTAATCCTTGAACTGAAATTTATATCTGTTGAACACAAATTTACAGAAACTCATAAAACTTTAAATGCTTTAGTTTGTCAGTTTCTAAAGTAAAGATGGACATTAGCTGAAAATATATCTGTTTTTATACTTTTAACCTAACCCTGTGAGGAGTTAACACCAGCATTCCTTAAAATCCCTTAAAAGAAACTTCTTGATACATCTTTCTAGTCAAGATCTCACTTTCTTGAAGTATACAGAGGTTTCACTTAGACTAACATCAAACAAGACAATTAGCCACTTCTGTGTTAAACTCACCTCATGAAAAGTCATCCTATTCCTGTATCCATTGGGTACTTCATCATTCCGGCAAGAGCTCCCCCGTAAATCATCACAAATCTGGAAGTGAATTTCCAATATGAATAAAAATATTTGCAAGTGCATTTATGGCTTGTCTAAGCTTCAACTGGAGAACTACATGTGCTTAAACATTTTGGTAGAATTATCTGACCAGGCCTGCGTCATTATAATAATTACTACAAGTAAAATACCAGTGTCACTAAACACTGGTCTTGAAATATAGTATAAATTAAAATTATATAATACAGATTATTAAGGATTAAAGATTTTGTAACTACTGTATACTGTACTATCAAGCAAAAATGCTACCTACTAGGACAATATTTATCAAATATTGCAATTAACTTTTGCTGAGATTTCCTGCCTTTAAAGGAATTTAAAGGTTTCTATGCAATCAAAGACAACAGTTTTTCCTTTTTAGGTAGATAAAACAAGCGATCAGTCTCCAAGAATTATTTTTAACGGTAAAAAAAACTTTCGTGTTAGTATTAATAGAATTATTGATAGCTAGCTACATTGAATCTTATCCTCAAATTCAACAACTCTGTTCTTAACACCCCAAATCAGACAATTAACAGCAGAACCAGATTGTATTTTTTCAATAAAAGCCTACAGTGCGCCATCACAAAACACGCAATTAGGCCTCAGAAATTTAAGAATCTTATACTTTTTAATCTTAATATGAAACTACCATTACTGTATAAGGAATAAATTAAATAAGCAGTTACAAGTTACCTATGAAATGCTAAGAAAAAACTGTGCCAATGACAAGCAAGCATAGCCATCTGAATATGTACCAGAAGGGAAAACTATCGTCCAAAACTCTGGTGGTCGAGTGATGTGCCAACTTTCACTTAACCAAAAAAGTTTTTAAAACAGCTAATATCTTCAGCACAACCTGGAACAGCCATTTAATACTTAATGAGGTATTGACTTGCTGCACATAAGGCCAAGTAACCCAGACAATCCTCAACAAACTTCACTTTAGATGACCTCCTAAGGATTCAGAAGGATGGCTATGGTAGTAAGTTGAACTAAATAGATTAAGGTTGCATAGCATGGAAAAATAACACTTTGCGTAAAATGTTATTTGTTCCTTAACGGACCGTATACAAAACCCTTTGTCCTTTACAATAATCCCTAGAAGTTTAACTGAACGGACTGGTTCTTTTACTTCCCTGGAATATTCAAGTCTCCCTGGTCCCATACCGGAGCATGAGACTACAGTACTTCAATCTTCTATCAGCCCATCTGAGGTATGAGTAGGATCGTAAGGCCTGGCCTATCCATTGTACAATACTGTATGTACCTGGTATGTTGTCAAAGGAATCCTCCATCTGAGGGGAGAAAATCCCGAGTAAAATAATTGGCATATGATATGGGTTTGATATTCACTCCATCATCCTCCCTCCTTAAAGGATGATAGGGAGAACCTTAAACGATAGGGAGAACTAACTTTACGTCTAGTCTATTAAGAATGGTACTCATAACCAGCATTAATGTCAAATCCAGTAAATAACTAGTCAAGAGTAATTGAACGCAGTTGTGTACAATAAGTTGGGCAAGTCAACTGGCAGAGCAGTCTCCACCTTACCACATCTTGCCACCTCTCATGGTCTTATGTTTGCATCACAGTTGTGATAGCTTGTGTGGTACTGTTTTGCTTTTGCTACTCATGTCACCTCAAGATGGCAGAAAAAAGAAATTTATACTACAAGGATCTCCTGCCAAGAAGCAAAGAAAATCTATGGATAACATGAAAACTAAGATCATCAAGCATCATGAAGGAAAAAGTTCAAACCACTGCTATTGGTAGTATGGGCTTAGTGCATTGTTATACAAGACTATTCTTTGTGTTTCATACATAAACAATTGCAGTAATGCGCTCTGTATTGAACATGCAAATAGCTTATATACAACAGAAAAATAAAACATATTGACATAGGAAAAATATTTTTGGGCGAGAGCCATGTCATCCTGATGGAAGTTCCCTTAGAAAAATAACCATATGGAAATAATATTGCCAGCTGGTGGACAAAAGCTATTCAGTGCAGATATTCTAGTATAACATAGGTTTTTAAACCTTCAAACTTCCACATAAGAACATTTGAACTGAAGGATCTACTTTCATTGGTACCTTGCCAAAGTCCAGTATCTAAGGGGTAGCAGAATCCAGAGTACCCAGATACCTTGCAGGTGTAGAGGGTACCACAGGCCGCCCTAGAGATCTACTTGAAAAAAATGAAAAATAAGAGAAAATACGTATACTGTATATGAAGACCAAAATTACAGTACCTTCAACAAAATCTGTTCTGATGACTGACCAGGCCACTAGCCCTAGGGGGCAATGGCAACCCCTGCCCCATGAATCAGCCCCAGGTTACTTCTGCCAAGCATATGGCAATCTTTACCACAAGAAGGGGTTACAGGGAGTGGGTCTATCCAATTCAATCCGTGGAAACCTTTACCGTCAAGGATGGGGAAGAGGAATAGCAATATCACACTACCTTGCAGTCTCATCACTCTTAAGAGGTAGAAAAAAGCCCAGGTCCAACCTCCTAGAATGCCAAGGTGATCCCCACGGACCGCAGCAGCAGTCAAGAGGTAGCGAAGGGCCAAGATCAAATCTACAAGTGTCCTGAGATGCTTCCCAGGGACTGCTGCTCCAAGTGTTGAACTAGCTGGTAAGAAAGCAAGCTACTTTCTCCAACTCATGGCCCTGCATAGTGGCTTGTGGCATAGGCCATATGGGTGTGTAGATCCTAATGTGATTACCAAAATTGCTATTTGGACTATGTTAACAATAGCAGAATGAATCTTATTTGGGGACAGGAAAGAAATGGAAGGAAGACTGAGGGTGAATAGAGTCCAAATTATTACCTTGGTCTGACTGATTGCGAAGGGCTGAGCACCAAACTGAAGGTCCACCTGACAACAGGAATCAACATGGTAAAATGTGGCATCAAGCCTTACCAGGTAGTCCTTTATAGTTAAGATCAGCTAAAGCATGAAAGAAACTTTCATAATGCACAGCCCAAGTACCATTCCAAAATTGAAGAAAACTCCATAGGATATTCTACGTGAAAAAGTTACGTCCCGATGGGGTTTTTAAGTTTTTAATTGCAAATCTAAACATCTTGAGAATGACTAGCAAAATTGAACTAAGGATTGTCTAGAAAATTTATCAATAAAAAATTAGAACCAACAGTATATTGGATCCATAAAGACCTGGCTGTAGTTATAAATAGCAATAGCATACTGAAAATTTATATTTATAGTAGTTTTACATAGTGAGTAAAGGCAGCAAAAAATACAGTATGGACAGTAAATAATTAAGACTAAATATTTACTGGACTAATAGCACTATACCTTTCATATTCTCAACCTTAAGGGTAGATCAAGGCAGTAGCAGCCTAAACTTTGTTCCAAGCCTTTCTTTAAGCTCGCATTACGGGTAAAAATTTATAAACGTAATGTATAAAGACAGCCACTATCCTTAAAGGGACGTGACCCTTAAAGACGACTGCATGCTTGATCAGGGATTTCTGTAAAGCAGTCAAAGATTCCACTGTTGCCTGCACAAGAGAACTAGGAAGCAGAAACCTTGCACCCACCTGACTAGTTCAACGAAAATGCCACCTCTGTGGTACCCTGTTTTACTGCCTGGCTCACCAGGCAGGTGAACCTTTCCACCACAAGACTTCTGCAAAGCCTGCAGGGTTGACAAGTCTTCAACTTTGAAAAGTACGTCTACTCCTGACCACTGGTCAAACCAGGAAAGTATCAAGGACAGGGCCAAAACCTCCTTGGTCACCAACTTAAAAGAGTAGGATGTGCCTTCTGCCTTTAGTCTCTCCAACCAGTCACCCTACCATCGGTCCTCGCACTAACGTGTCAACCTGCACAGGCTGCAGATGCAGCGTTTTCCCTTGAACCTCCACTGCCTGGAATAAGGGGAGACAGGATCTTTACCAATTGAACTAGAATTAGAGTTCAGAGTACAGATCTACAGCTGCAATCATCTAGACCGAGAGCCAAGTTTACTAGATACAGGACAGGTTTTCCTGACCGAGGTGTCAAGGTTGTCTCCATCCATGCCATTGCACTCATGGATGAGGGAAAGGACCTTCACAAACAAACTTTCCGACTAGGTAGTTTGCTTCGGCAGGCACTGGAACATGTTACAGTGTCTGACATCCTAACCAAAAGCACCCTCATACCTCGCCAAGGATGAGGCAGCATGCTGCAGAAATTCCCCCCCCCCCCCCACCTAGGAAAAAACCCAAACCATATTTGAGGCTGAAAGCCCAAGCAAGCCAACTGCTATGGGAGTAGAATTTCTGGAACAGCACCTGGCAGAGGGACGAAGTTCCAAGTAACACACTGTGGATCAGACAGGTCACCTGTGGCTCTGTGCTCTATGGCTCTACCCCACCACACTTTTCTTGGTCTTCAAGGCCTCAAATTATACTATCTCCTCTACCAAGCAGGAACCACTGTGTTAGACTAAGGAACAGGCATCCAGGGTCCTAGGAGGAGGAAGACTGAGGTCACCAAAGCTCCTATCAACCTTTAAAAAAAAAAGAGCGTACAGGACCGTAGAGACACCTGCCAGGCTAAAAGTTAAACCACAGCCGTTCCCCGTACAACAAAACAGGATCATAGCAAATTCAAATAAAGTCTTCTAGCTGTGACTCCAGACACCATGGGTCTGGAACCAATCTGGAGCTGTCCACCCCGCTTGAAAAGTTCTCTCATCGAGCTCTATCTTTGCAGCTACAGCTGGCCTCCCTGCCCTGTACTACTATAACCTCTTTCTCCTCATCTTAGAAGCAGTGTTAGCATCAGTGAGGAAGATGAAGAGGAAGGAGGGAGCACAGAACGCAAGCTGCTGCTTTCTGGCTTTGCAAGCAGAGCATGAGCTGTGAGTGACCAACTACAATGCTCCATCAGAGGAGAAACAACATTGGTTGCTTCAGTAAGAGCCACAACACTGGAACTGTCACAGGAAAAGGAAGGCACAATGCAATGAGCAGGGCTAGAGGTCACAGGCCTTAAGACTAAAGGGTCAGGGTAACAGGCCCAGGGGAAGGGTTAGTAGTAATCACAGGTGCCAGGGTAGGGTAACACCACCTTTGACCTGGCGACCTCCTTACGCCCACCTATGTGGCCAACATCTTCGACACTGGCACCTTTCCTGCCGGCCTGGGAGCCACTTCACAGACCCCTTAAGCATGAGGAAAGGCAAAGTGAGAGAACCACCATGCCTTTCACCACTGGCATCACCAGGATCACTTCAGATACTTGCACTGGGACCAAGAAAGAAGTAGCTGTTATGTATTGTAATAATGTACTGTATTACCTCAATTGTTACGTGTATTGCGCAACATTGCATCATATTGTATTTTGATAAAACATTTGAAAGAATGTATATAACTGAAATGATGTATTTTGATATTAGGGTTCAAGCATTTATTAATTACCTCAAAGATAGATGAGATTCCTTTTACTTTTGTACTGAAGTAGGATTTTGAGTCTTTTGAGAGTGATGCTCTATTATTCGATCTGATGTTTTGGTTCTTGAGATTGTTTATAAGACGCTCGACGCTTAGTTGTGGAGAGTTGGTTGTCAGAGCCAGAGCAATGAAATCACAAGTCGATTAAATGTATTTTAAGAATACCAACGTATCATTGAACCCCACCGAGAAAAATTGGCGACATCTGAAGGGATTAATTCATGGATAATTAATAATTCTTCCCTCATTTCAGGTGAGTAATATGCTGAAATCACTAGACGATTACAACATACTTTATGGTAGCCTTGGCTACTAGCTCCTTCAGCTACAAAAGGCCTACCTGGCAGACCTACGGAAGTCAGACTACTTTACTGTAGGTCAAACTTACTGACAACAGCCTGCACCTCACGGATGGAGAGCTTCCAGCTTCCGAATGTGTGGGGGGCAAACACTGGGGGTTTCTCCCACACCAGTAAAACCTGACACCAGTAAAACCTGAAAAATTCTCTGGCAGATGCGAGGGATCATAGCCCCTGGGGACAGTCGGGATTGGCAAGAGCATCCACACATCTCAAAAGAGAAGCAGCGCAGTCTTTTTGGGCATTAGAGTCAGACCACGATAAAAGCTTTGCATGCTTCTTCCACTTTGGGGCATATGGCTACCACTGCACAAGCCATCATAACGTGCTCTGCACATGGGGATGATTGCGAACAATCGTGCCTCTACATGATGCACATTATAGATCAACAGCCATTAAACCGGATGCAACGTCCAACCATCTCCCAACAAACTTGCTACTTGCTTCCATTCCATTATGACTGCCAATCACATGAAAATTAATGTTTAAGGAGCTGACAGTACATGCACACTTGTCAGCAGCTGAACCAAAAGTGAAGACACTTCGACTGGAAAGGGGGCAGGACCTTTCGGCCATCCACCTTCACCAGCTGAATAAAAGCTCATTTTCAAGCTTTTTAAACTTCTCCAGCTTGCTCTGAAACAACTTTCCTTTACTACGGAACGAGGGTTCGTATGCAACGGAGGAACAAATTGAAACGAACAGTAAACGAGACAACTTTGAAAAACACTGAACATTGCCTATTATACATGGCCCTCTAACTTTGCACAACTTACAATAATCTTGCGCACTAGCAATTTATTTGCCTGACATTTATGGGTCAAAAAGTTAATTTGTCCTATTCTATATAGACTAGCAGTACCAAACTAAAAACACTTTCTATAATTACCCAAGATCTCCATCTATATATGGTTTTGGGATGAAGTGAAATTTCAATAAGATTGGCCTGAATGTATTAAAGAATTGTGCAAGATGGTAGATAATGATGCTATGAGCAAGATACGCGAATTGAACGAGCAAGTTGGTCCTGACTCCTGTCCATAACGAGTACTGTAGTACCATGACTCCCCCGTGAGTCCGTAACGTACTAACATCTGATATACAGATTTGCGATAGAAGGAATGTGGGATGGGACTTTTGGCCCAAAATTAAGTTCAAATGCTGCCGATAATGTTAATGTTATAAATGGGGAAGACAATCGCCGTTTTTTAATATTCAAAATGGAAGCCCTGACGTATGTTTGATGTATGCTTATATAATCTTCTCCAGTAATAAAAGAAAAGTAAAAAAGCCCATAAGCAACTTCCATTGTGGAAGAACTCGGGTAATTTTCAGATATCGCCAATTCGCAGTCCTGTGTTTGTAATAAGAGGATAAGATTAACAATGCACAATGAGAAAAAGATAATATATTTAAATGGTATTCAGAAAAAAAGTAGCACTATTACAGTCTGAGCATAAGTAAAAGGGGAAGCAGAAATAGAACATTTGAGCAAGAAATGAAATATATGAAACTTGTTAATGTTTGGAAATATAGACTCGTAAAATTTAAGTATACAGCACAAGAGTATGAATGGAAAGTTTTAAAAAAATGCAACTACACCTTATTAGGGGTTAATAGTGGAATCGGGAATATGGCTAGTTGAGAAAAAATTTGGTACAAAAAGGTGATAGTTTCATGACATTACATCAGATAAATGGTCATAAATGGTTATAGAAAGATAGTGGAAACCTATAGAAAGCAAAGACTAAGAAAAAAATATTGAAATCGTGACTCATATAATAAGCTTTGACCTAGTTGTGCAGAAGCAGATTATACAACAAAATTTTATAACTATGCAGAAAAATATTTAGAAACTTTACCATTAAATTACGAAAATTAGAATCGTCAACTAAATGTTACTATAGAGCAGACAGTATATTTATGCAAACTAATGACAACTTTCAGCAGACTGCAACGCTTTGGTGTTCCCGCAATTAGCATAGTGATGGAAGGTGAACACGAACAAAGCCGATTTTCACTAGATTAATGTTAAGATAATCATGAAATTCAGAATCTGACTGGTTGAAGATTTGTTCTTCGGATAGCTAGATTGTAGTCAGCTTTGGTGAACACGACATTGGTAACTGAATATAAATGATTGATAAGACATAGTTTTACGAAGACTATATTCCCATGACTAAAATTAGTAGTATGACTAATTTATAGCCAAATACATAAACATTCCTCTTACTTTTATTCATTTCTGTTCATGAATATTGGGCAAAACCAGTACACTAACTGCATTATTTATGGGGTTCCTGATTCCTAATTGCTCACTTCGCAAAATAGAGGGCAGTATCGCATTGTTGATAGGTGAAAGGCTTATAAGTTTACTCTTATTGTTATAAGATTATTTTACCTGTAGGCTACCATGAATAAATAATTCAATCTATTTTAATCCCATACTATCTTGAAATCAGCTAGATCCTAGGATAACAGCTTGCTATCAGTTTTGGCAACCTATTGTGGTCAGTTTATTAGTTTTAAATTCTTTCATATGCATTGCCCTAACTTATTAAAGCAACCAGATCCCTGCTAATATCTTGCAACAAACACCACCTATGTCTAGTTTCATTAACTGTCTTGATTATTGGCATGGAAAATGTTTAGTATCATCTTTGCTAAGGTCACAAATCTGCATATTTCCCCCTCGAAATTTGTTTTTGAATCATGTGGGTAAAAAGAATTTTGGGTGGGGAAACACCAATAACTAAATCATAACAATGTAATATTCAAACGCATAATAAGCAAGATAAATGGTTCTGATATTATTCATGCAAATTGCGTGAAATAAAGGCATAAATATCACTCCATTCAAAATACGTTACGCCGTGAGTAGATTCGCGAACAAATAAACTACCTCAATGCTAAGGCTTAAATATATTTACACCTTACTCGTTGCAAAGTACGACAAGCTGTCAACACAGCAGCAAGCCAATCATATGGGTGGACAGCTAAAATAATTACATAATGAATAGTGCGTTTCAAATAAATGACCGAAGTAGATTAGATAACACTATTTAAAAGCTCGAGAGACTGGCGAAATCTGACACTAAAATATTCAAAAGGGAAAAAAAGATCAAGAAATAATAAGAAAATGTAGTATTAAAGAGAAACAAAAGACAAGTCCAAAGAAATTAAGGAAATTAATGAAATTTTAATGAATCTTGAAGAAAATTTTATTTATCTTGAAGAAAACTAAGTTCAAGAGAAGAATTAAAGTACAAGAGAGCCTCGTCGACATTTAGAAGAGAAAAAAAGGGGGGAAGGTTTAACAATAACCAAGGAAGTAGAAGAGATCAAAGCAAAAGGAGGAATGAACAGCACAGCCTTCTGGGAATTCAAGATGTTAATAGAAAAAACACCAGCAACTGTACAGCAATCAGAGGAAAAGGTCGAGAAATAAGAGGAAGTTGAAGAAATAAATATGAACAATTCTACGGAGATTTATTTAAGCTAGATACTCCCCAGGGTGCAGAAGAGGTCTTGTCAGAATAATAAACTTGTTTGATGAATGGCTGTCAGTGAGATCCAAAAAAGAAAAATAACTTGAAGTAGAAGACATCGTTAAAAGCATGAAAGCCAAGTACACAATGGACAGGCAAGGATTTAAAAAAGTTAATGATTAAAATGATGGGAAAAGAAATGGCAAGTGACGCTGATACTAGCAGAAATAGACGAAAACATATGTACCCCTAAAGAATGGGAAGGGATGTGAATACTCTCATTCCACAAAATGATTAATAAAATGGAATTAGAAAATAAAGCATATTTATCACAAGCACAAGTAGCAAGATGTGAGAAAATAAAGATTGGAAGAATTTAACAGGTTCAAGAAAGATGCGTAGGTTACAGTGTGGAGACAATGAAATAAGGTCGATAATCTGCTAACACTGAATGCAGTAATCGACTATAATGCCTATCTATGAGGATCAACATGTGCACGGTATTGTGACGCATACACATGCTTCGATGAGCTAGACCTGAAGGATAGCATTAAATAGGAAAAATGATAGGATAGAAGGAAGCATTGCTAGTTAAATGAAAAAGGTAGAGCAGCCATCAACTGTCCAGCAGGTAAAACAGTTAACAGATTGAAGAAAAAGTGAGAAGGAATTAGACATGGATCCAAGCTATGCAGTATCGTGACAAAGTAAATAGTTTTAGAAAAAATATTACATTTATAATGAATTGAAATTGAATTTCTAGTATTTGTAGAAGTTTCCCACAGGAAGAAAAGAAGGAATAGAATAATTGTCATAGCTTGGAGATCTTGAAGTTCACATTCAACACTAACCCCAAAAATCGGGTGTATTAATTAACAAAAGAATAAGAAAGAAGGGGAGATTAAAACAAAAGTGACGAATGGTCCAGTAAGTTTAAAGAATATAAGTATCTGGGTGAATGGTACACAGGAAACAAAGAATGGAGTACGAGTCGCATATATTACCCAAGAAATATGAAAAATATTGAGATGAGAAGAGTAGGAAAGATGGCATTGGAAGAGAAATATAAAACGGTTGTAGTACTAACAATATTTACCAATGTGGAGACAGTGAAATAAAGATATGAAAGATCTGGAAAACCTTCAATATAGGATAATAAGGAATATGTTTGAACAACCTGCAAGTACTCCATATTGGGGCATCCTTGCAGAAACAGGAATATGGCCGGCGTCTTACAGAATGGAAGACAAAAAAAAAAATTAATTCTCTTCCATATCAAACAACAGATAATTAAGGCCAGTTGGACCCTTATGGTAATTTCTGGAGTAAGAGCATAGAAGAAATCTGTAGTAAATATGGGATAGAACTTTATAAAAATTTTGGGGAAAAAGTCCTTGTAAAATGAAATCAAGGAAAGAATCATGAAAAAACTTGAAAAAAAAAACTGAATAAAAACGATGAAAAAATATTTTATAAAAGGAAATGGCCCACAGCCTTGTATCAAAAATGGATCTGGATAAGGCATCCCTTGTAATCAAGACAAGATTAAATATGCTAAATTTAAAAGCAAATTTCAGGGGAAAATATGCAGACAATTTGTGTGACCTTGGCAAAGATGATAATACTGAACATTTATTTTCATGCCCAAAATTAGAACAGTTAATTAAACTAGATATATATGTTGGTTGCAAAATCCTAGAAGGGATCTGGTAACAAGTAGGACAATGCTCATGAAAGGAAAGAATTTAAAAGTCCAAACTGACCACAATAGGTTGCCAAAACTGATACAAGGAGTTATCCTATCTGATTTCAAAGCAGAATGGGATAAAAGTAAAGGGTAAGAATTTCATATTTTTTATGGTACAGGTAAAATAAGCTTAGAATAAGAATAAGCTTAGGTGCTTTACATCTATCTATAAAGTGATAGTACCCGCAAACTTATTTTGCGGAGTGAGCAATTAGGAACTAGGACACAACCATATAGGGAATGTAGGGAAGAAACCTTAAAACATACAAAAATAGGTTTAAACTGAAAGCTTTAGAAATTATAGAAACCAAAGACTCAAGAAACAAAACTTTAAATCGTGACAAGCTCAGACCGCGTTGCACAAAGAGGCAGATTATACATTTGTTTAACTATCCATAATTAAGGAAATTTAGAAACGGTAGCACTGGATTAAAATCAATCTACAACCAAATGTATATAGTACAGAGGTTATGTTCGTTAAAAAAATAAAAGGTATGCAAGCTGTGCTATGTGTAGAAAATAACTAATGACAACTTTCTGAAGATTACAACGCTATGAACCTACAGTTGTGTCCTCACAATCAGTGTAGTTAGATTAACCTGATCAAAGCCGATTTTTTACAATTTAGATTAATATTTTAAGATCAAATTTGTGAAAATTAAAATTGGTTCAACCAATTGTAGCTTAGTAACGGACAGCTAGCTGTAACCTATGCTTATGTCAACTTGACATTGGCAATTGAACAAATGATTGATCAACTCCATAAATTTTACGAAGACTACTCCCATGACTAAAATTAGTAGTATGACCAATTTATAGCCAAGGACATGGACCATATATTTCTACTCATCTTTTACTTTATTCATTTCTATACATGAATATTGGGCGAAACCAGTAAATGAGTAACTACCTAACTCAAGTGGGTAACCAGAATTTTGAGTGGGGAAACCAATAACTAAATTGTTAGACAATATTTACACGCATAATAAAACTAAAGGTTCGGAAAATATATGCTTTATGTAAATGGCGTGAAATTAAAGTATGCAATTCAATATCACGTCCCTCAAAATGATGCATTCCGCCGTGAGTAGATTCACGAAGTAGATGAATGGAGAAGTATTCAATTAAAAGCTCAAGATGGAGATTGGCGAAATCAAACCGAGGCCCTTTGCGTCAATAGGTGTAGGAGGAGATTATGAAAATCTATTACAGTAAAACACGGAACTGGCTTTATAACAAAATTTTGGAAGTTTCGGGTATTTGAAAGCTCTTAATTGGTTAAAAAGTCCATCCAATAACTGCGTCATAAAAAAAAGGCCGTCAAAGGCGAATTAAAACGCAAAGGCATCAATCCACAATCTTTCAAATGGAAACTTAAAATTGAATGATTTCAATTTTAGTGGATCGATACCCAAGTCACCATTACCCAAACCCAATTTTTAGAAAAACGACAAATGGCTCTTAAAACAATTTTGGAACTTTCGCGCATTTGAAAGCTCTTAATTGGTTAAAAAAAAATTATCGCGTCACACAAAAAGCAAAGCTGCCAAGGCGAATGAAAACTTAAGCGCATTCATCAACAATCTCTTTAAAAATGATACTCCGAAAATTGAATGGTTTTCATTTTACTCGATCGATACGCAAGTCACTATGCCCTAGACCCATTATTCAGAAAAAGGACAAAATAAGCACTTCCATAGCGAATTCGTTTCGCTAGAAACTAATCCCATAAAATTGTGGCATTCATATTGGTATGAAACAATGGCCAAAGCCTTCATTGCATTTATACGATTGGTCTAATTGAACAGAAGGGCTGCAGTTTAAGCTATATGGGGCTAACAGAAAATTGTAAAATTGGAAATTCAACATTTATGGCTAACGGCATACGAAAGCCACAGTTTATGTGATATGATATTCAATAATAGTTTCATTTTAAGAGTTGTTTACCTGGCTTATCAGTTCACACAGCCACCGTTTCCTACAGGACATATGAATAAAGTTTGTGTTACATTCTCAGCAGGTATTTAAGAGTATTATACAGCGTATTCCACGTTAGGCAATTTATCGAAGCATTTACAAGACGAGAAAGATTTCAGGTTGTTAAAGCCTTAATGTCGTCGGTGTTAATGTCCAGTGGGAGCTGGTACTAAGTAATAGGGACGCAGATTAGGAAGCCCTTTGAGGTACAGCTTAGCTCAATTACTTTAAACCAATGGCTACATTACTTTAAAACCATTGGCTACATTACTTTAAAACCATTGGCTACATTACTTTAAAACCATTGGCTACATTACTTTAAAACCATTGGCTAAATTACTTTAAAACCATTGGCTAAATTACTTTAAAACCATTGGCTAAATTACTTTAAAACCATTGGCTAAATTACTTTAAAACCATTGGCTAAATTACTTAAAACCATTTAACTATTTTCATGTATACAAGATTGGTTGGCTGCCCGATGCTAGAAAACCATGAATAATAAAGTATGCTTAACCTTTGCCATAGTTTTCTTGCAACTATTTACATATCTAATTTAGAAAATTTACTTTAAAATAAATATTTCGCGTCTGCGCTGGTAAGAGTATATCCCTCCTTTAACACCAGTTAACGGCAAGTTTAAAAAATATTCTAAATCCCATTAAGCGGTATTCAAACTTTGGCCGATTGGTTCTACGTTAAGAATCCAAATTACTTTAAAGTCTGCTTCTTTTATGCTATTAGAATTTTTATTTAAATGTATGCAATAAAGCTTCTACATAATATGAACTTTCAACAGTAAGATAGTTCCGGTCATTTTATCTCGCTATTTGAGACAATGGTAGTTTATAAAAAGTTTTTTTTTCCATAGGAAAAATCAGTTTAAGAAAATTTTAAACCCTTTCAACAATTAGGTTTTGATTACGCGAAATGAAAAATTTCAAGCTAAAGATTTATGAATTTTATGAGACCTACCCTCTTAAACTGAACGCGGAAACCCTGCCAAAGCTTTAACGCTCTGACTGGGAAGACTATTTCACGAAACCAGTCTTCAAATATTAAAATATTTAACATTACAAGCACCGTAAGAGATGGAAGCACACACTTCGAGTAATGGAAATGCTTGAAAGGGGGCCGCAATATTTATAAAAAAAAAAAAAAAAAAAAAAAAAAAAAAAAAAAAAAAACGCGTGGACCGGGAAGACTTTCACGAAACCAGTCTTCAAAATTTAAAGTACTTAACATTACAGGCACCGTTAGAAATGGAAGCACACTTCGAGTGATGAAAATGCTTGAAAAGGGGGCCGCAATATTTATAAAAAAAAAAAAAGAAAAAAAAAAATAAATAAATAAATAAACTAAAAATTTATTCATTGACAAGGAAAAGTTGATCGCTGATAACAAGATGAATTACTAACAGCGGGCGTCACATTTTTATAAATCAAGACGTAATGAAATGTCAAGGTTTTTAAGACTAAGTCAATTACTCAAAACATAAAACTTCGCTAGACTAGACAACCCTTAAAACAATTTTTGGTTCCTACCGCATGCGTAGGACTATGAAAACCCAGGAAATGTCGCTAATCCCTACTGCCGGAATTCAAATTTCAGAATTTTCAACGTGTCAAAAGATAGCAGTTAACAGTTAAGTATATAAAACCATTATCTTAAGGTCATACCTTAAACTCTTGCCATACATGACCTAGTCTACCACAAAAGTATTTATAAATGAAATCTCCTTCAAAATATAACCATTAAAAAAGCTTGTATTACATTCCGAAAGACTGATGTTAGGGTTTTCAAGAAGCTGAAGATTTTTTTTTTTCCCAAGTGCTTCGATAACAATGACTGGACAAATACGGAAAACGCTGTGGTGGTCTTTAAAGAGTCAAAATTTAATACCTAAACCTAAAGACCCTTACCTTAAAACAAAACTTCAAAAATTTATTACCTAAAACTAAGGACACTTGCCTTAAAACAAAACTTCAAAAATTTATTACCTAAAACTAAAGACCCATATCTTTAAACAAAATTGCAAAAAATTAACACCTAAAACTAAAGACATATCTTTAAACAAAACTTCAAAAATTTAATACCTAAAAGTAAAGACCCATATCTTTAAACAAAACTTCAAAAATTTAACACCTAAAACTAAAGACCCATATCTTTAAACAAAACTTCAAAAATGTAATACCTAAAACTCAAGACCCATATCTTTAAACAAAACTTCAAAAATTTAACACCTAAAACTAAAGACCCATATCTTTAAACAAATCTTCAAAAATTTAATACCTAAAACTAAAGACCCATATCTTTAAACAAAACTCCAAAATTTTAACACAAAACTAAAGCCCCCATATCTTTAAACAAAACTTCAAAAATTTAATACCTAAAACTAAAGACCCATATCTTTAAACAAAACTTCAAAAATTTAATACCTAAAACTAAAGACCCATATCTTTAAACAAAACTCCAAAATTTTAACACAAAACTAAAGCCCCCATATCTTTAAACAAAACTTCAAAAATTTAATACCTAAAACTAAAGACCCATATCTTTAAACAAAACTTCAAAAATTTAATACCTAAAACTAAAGACCCATATCTTTAAACAAAACTTCAAAAATTTAACACCTAAAACTAGAGCCTTACCTTAAAACAAAACATCAAAATTTAATACCAAATTAAAATAAAGACCCTTACCTTTAGCACAAACAACACTGACAACGACGAACTATTAGTATATACACTCACACTTCCAATACGTAAATGAGCTCCACGGTCTATGGAGAGCCCTGATTACGACTGTGACAAAGATTTTCTCTCGACCAATCAGGAGCTTCCACCGTGGAAAATGTAAGAAAAGCCTTGAAAGACCATCTCCTATTGGCTGGAAGGCTTTGTAAAAATTCTGTACTTGGGGAGTGTATTTACATAATTATTCGTAAGTGAATGATATAAATAAACGAAAACAAGAGATTATTAATATTTAACTATTGCAATATAAAGATATATTGACAAATCCATAAGTAAATCAATAAATTTTACTTAATTTTAAAAAGTGAAAAATGAAAAGTTGAAGCACCACAGTGTCTATATGACCAAAGACAGTAATAATTGTCGTTAGTGTAGTTATGGTAGTTTAATGACATCTTACATTTCAACTAATTTCACAAATAAGTCTAAATATTTTGCCTATATTAATAAAATTCAAAAGATGAACGTATGACGTGGAATGATACAAATGAAAAAATATGAAAAGAATAAAAAATAATGACGTCACTAAATAGGGAAGATTTCCTACCTCTTATATCTTAAATTATCTTATTAAAATGGTGATTTTACTAAATTCAATAAGTCAAGCTCGATTTTATTTACTGATAGCCCAAATAAATTCGAAAGGGAAATATATATATATACTAAATATAATCAAAATAAATTAGAGCTAAAAATCTGCACTCAATAAAAACATAAATTTCATGAATTAAACCTACTTTTCTTTAAAAACATTACACTATTAAAAACAGACTAAAAATTCAATAAAATGTCACATTTCAGTTGGGAAACGTCACGAGTTGTGCACATTAAATATACACTGGTTAATCTCGTAATAAACAAATAAACAATACGTAATCGTGCTAGAATCAATATACTTCCTATGACACATTTGAAAAAAAAAATGGCCACTTAAACTATACAGCATATCGTAGTTGCATGTTGGATGATATATATATATATATATATATATATATATATATATATATATGAAGCGATACATGATTGATCACATAAACATAACTATATGTTTGCTTATAAAGTGACACTTTATACACAATATATATATATATATATATATATATATATATATATATATATATATATATATATATATATATATACATATGTATGTATATATATGTATATATATACATATGTATGTATATATATGTATATATATATATATATATATATATGTGTGTGTGTGTGTGTGTGTGTGTGTGTTGTGTGTGTAAACTGTTTTCTAAAGTCCAATGGCGATATAACTATAATGAATATAGTTGTAAATGTAGAACCAACCTAATAAGCATCTTATATTCTCTCTCTCTCTCTCTCTCTCTCTCTCTCTCTCTCTCTCTCTACTGAAATGTAAATTAAATCCTTTCTAATCCAAAGTTGCATTTAACAAATGGCACCTAGTTTATTCAACAAATAAGACAAATGAAATGGGATGATGCATTTGGATACGTTGTTTTGAAACAAATTTTCTATAATAATATACGATACTTCGAATATTACTTGCATCAAAACAGCATTATTACGTAAATAACATTAATTTATCAGCGCCATGTTTTAGTTGTACGTTTATTTCCCGTTTTCTATGTTTAATTCCATTTTCATGAAATAGTCGTTCTATAGTTCAGTCTATTAATAATTTATCATTTTTTGATTGTGTGTAATTCGATAATTTGTATTCTATTTTTTTTCACTTGGTGCTACTTTTATATGTTTATTTAAATATACAAACATTAATAAAGAATCATAGCCGGTAGAATCAATATAGCACTATGATTTTTTTCCAGTTACGCTTAGCATCATATAACTATTTAGTCTCCATGTTTGTTCGAATCTATTCATCCTCTTTCGATACTTGGGTTTGAAATCCTGCCATATAATTATATTTCCGCTAGATTTGAATATTGCATACTAAACGACTTTGAATGGATAATTCTATGAATTTGATGTTTTCATTCATTTCAATGTTGGTAAATATATGATCTTTTAGACATTACCAGAGACGAAGAAAATTGTATTAACACCTTCGGACGAAATATGTTCAAGCAAAATAGTCAGTGTTCAAACATTACTTTCGACTTTAGCTTAAGGTAATCAACGTACAAAGTTATCTTCTATTTCTAAGTACACATTATATAATTATCATTAATTAGTAATGTGTATAACTTGATAAGATTATGGCAAACGCGTTTTTTGTTTTCTTTTTATACCAAATAAATATCGATCTATCATTATTAGGTTTCGAACAAATATTGCTAATTTTGTTCAAAATAAACTGTACCTCAAGTTACATGCTTACATGGTTACAAATCAGGTTAATAGCGAAAATCACGACTCTATGTAGATCCACTTATTTTCTTCCCAAAACATAGAGAAAGAGCATTATTCGCATATGGATGTGGAAAATATCAAACCTACAAAAATATAAAATAAAGCAATTAGGGTATCAATGCACACGGCAATACAACAATATTGCCGTGTGCCATTTGAATGGCTACGTGTTAGGATGAACTATTTTCTTAGAAGCAACTTTAAACAGTATGATATCCCACAAGTCTATTATTTGTACTGCAGCTTATCATTACACATCTTCATAAGATCAATACCCAGTGCAGGCCCATGACAGTTTAACCAACAATCGATGTTGCCAACAGTTGCAGTTAGGCTAAACATTTTTTTTTTTAATTTGCGCACATAATGTAAATGTGTGTACTGTAAGCTAAAAACTAAGCCAATACGTAATTATCAAATTACTTTATAAATATACCATGCTGATCTGGTAACAGGTTAAATATTCAGTTTATATAACATTTAATTTCAGCAATAGAAATTATACATGAGAGAGAGAGAGAGAGAGAGAGAGAGAGAGAGAGAGAGAGAGAGAGAGAGAGAGAGAGATCCTATTACCATACTAGATTCTCCTTTATATAATTCCACGTATCTCTATCTTATGTCTCACAACAAATAAACATAATTACATAAGCATATTCGTATTACTAGCAAAAAGAATCTCTTCTCAATAAAACTTAGTTCACTGTTTCTTTCCTATATTTCAAATTAAAAAGTTGTTTTTGTTAGCATCATCCATCCATTTTATATTGACAATATTAATATTCACAAACAATAGTTTCTAAATAAAGTATTTCATTATTTGTTTTACTCATGTCTCTTTATTCATCGTCTACGTGAATCCTTTCTAAGATATCTTTTGTTTTGAAATGTCAAGCATAGATATCAAATATACTTAACATATAATTCAGAGGGAAAGAATGTTTTGCTGAACCTATTGGCTAACTATTAATGTTATATGTTGCTGAACCTCACTGTCTGCACATGAGTAGCCTATGTAATATTTTTTTCAAGATATGTTGATTAATGTTGAATCTAAGCCCGGAATTCATGTCAAAGATTGTGAGGCCTAAATGGCATAATGCAACATATCACCAGGTTATTATGAATCATTAGAGAAGGAGAGTTAAATTTTCATAGTTGTAATAAACAGTATGAAAAGAAGTAACAGGTTTTATTATAACCTATTTATCTAGGTTTATCCAATGCATCCTTGATTATAAAGTGTTTATTCCTAATGAACTAAGGGCATGGATGCCTTAACATTCGGTAATACCCAACCTACGTGGAACCATTTTTACTTACAGATTACTAAAGGTTAAATAACATAAATACGGGTAAATCAATTCCAGACATTTGAAAAGTAACAAGACTGCTTTAGATAAATTATAACAAATATCTTTTGCTGTCATAAGTATTTCTTCAGGTTCTGGGGTGAGGCATAGCCTTTACAACGGCGCCTCTAACGCTTATCTTCTTGTACTGTTTTGCCTTTTCTTTCCTGATAAAATGCATTGCATTGCTTATCAATCAAGCTTTAACGAACTCCATTAAGAATGAAAGGAAATTGAACTGGTTTTCTTAACCAAGAGATAATTTCGTGTTCGTTTGTCCCTGGTTTTAGTAAGAAGTAATTTTAAAATGTCTATTTTCTACAGGGACGATTTAGACAGTCCTGTAGGGGACGACCAAGTTTCCTTTTCAAGATTATTTAGCAGAGCGTATGTACATAAAAAGGTTTAAGTGCACGAATCATCACTATTTTCTCACGTGTTTTTCACTGAACTGGGACCTGTCTATGTTATAAAAAGAAAAAAAAATTACAAATGTAAAACTCATGTTTCCAAGTTCTAAGTCGTTTTAAGTACCTCAAATAGTAAACAATATAGCCTACTTTCTAAACAACATTGAATATACATATACTAATCTAAGGATTCAATGTGTAAAAAGTTCAAATTTACGCAATAACTTATGACAAATCTAACGATTACATTTTATGAGTAAAAATCCGTTTTGATAAATTTCACAAATATTCGTGGGCAGCGTGGTTTGCAAGTTTTCCAAACCATCAGAATAAAGATACTTATTTCTATTTTAAATTATACTTCATTTCAGTTATAAAAACTTGCTAACACCGACAAGGCTTGGACATCTTTTGCAACTTTTCCTGGATGTGGGAGCAGAATTAATACTGGGCTTAGTTATGTCTTATTCAAAGGTCGAAGGTCAATGCATACTTCTTGCAAATCATGTTAATCACTTCACTTTATTGGAAAATTGGAAATCGTTTAGATGGGAATTCTTTATAAAAAGAAAAGAAAAAAAGGCCACGCAGATGCCTAAAGACTTCCACCTTGCTTATAGATCTTGCATAGCTCATTAGTACACCGTAATTAGTGTCTATCAGTATCATGGAAAATTACTTCCTCATCATAATCACATCAATGTTCATCACCTAGCTATCCTTTGACTGGTATCTGATTTTCATTCGCATTTCAACTCAATTCTCAAGCTGAGGCCAAATTTACTAGCCAGACGATTTCACACTAATGAACAATCTTTCTAAGAGTCTTAGATGACCACAATGTATACTAACACTGTAACAAGTTAAGAATTAAAAGAATTAAGGTCACTAACTTCAAGATGGTTGGCAACGGTAGGTTTATGTGTAGCCTGCTTGATGTCAGTGTTCAAACTGACCCGTGTTCAAGGATAAAGTAACTTGGGGTTATATTTCATCGGTTGTGACGTCATCGTTTGTTTACATAGTAAGTTGCAATCTTTCGTATGAAAAATGGAAAGAAGATTTTTTTGTATCTTTTTATTTAAAAGTGGAGTGAACTTAAAATATACCGAGGGTTGACGAAATAATTTTAGAAATATATATTACAATACATTTGCATCATTAATATATTTTAAAGCAAGAACAAATACGTTAAAAAAATTAAATAGGTAGTGCAAATGTGATTTTTGTGAAAATTGGAATTTTGAACTAATTTTTGTTATTTTGCCAAGATAAAACAAAAATAATGGATTAATTGAGTTACAGTAACCATACGAAGAAGACATAAAAGATAGTAGGATCATTAATATAGACTAGCAAAGGGAGATTACCTAAGGCTATGACTCGACCCTGCAATTGTAATCCTAAGGCTTTGCTATTTTACTTACTTGTATATAATGGATGGTGTTCCAAGCACAGTTTACCGTATTGATGGTTAACTGATCAATAAATACAGTCCTTTGAAAATTAGCTTTGAAGTCTATTGTTATAAAACTAAGCCTTCTAAAACGACATACTCAAGTAGTTACAATATTCTAAAGTGTCACAAAGTCAATGACAACTAATGCATATATAATTGAAGAAAGCTGTGATCTTCAATGATTACTAACACAACACACTATGTTGGGTTTCAGTGTGGAATGTGCAGTGTAGACACTGCTTCCTAGGTTAGGTTTTGTTGCACAAGAAAATTGTTACCTTGTAGAGGTAGTATCCTAACTTACCCTTTGCAACATCATTAGTAAACAATAAAACCCAACACCAACCCCACTAACCATGGATGCAGTCTCCTTACTCATTGGGGATTCAAACCCACTCTTACTTTCATTGAATTGCTGCAATATTCATATTCAATAATCATCTTGTGTCTGGATATTACACATTTCACCAAAGTATAACCATTAAAAAAGCTTATATTACATTCCGAACGACGGTTTACAAGAAGCTGAAGATTTTTCCCCAAGTGCTTCCATAATGACTGGACAAAAACGGAAAACGCTATGTGGTAGTCTTTAAAAATCAAGATTTGATACCTAAAACTAAAGACCCTTGCCATAAAACAAAACTTCAAAAATGTATTACCTAAAACTCGCCTGAAAATAAAACTTCAAAAATGTAATGCCTAAAACTAAAGACCCATATCTTTAAACAAAACTTCAAAAATTTAACACCTGAAACTAAAGACCCTTACCTTTATACAAAACTTGAAAAATTTAATACCTAAAACTAAGGACACTTGCCTTAAAACAAAACTTCAAAAATGTAATACCTAAAACTAAGGACACTTGCCTTAAAACAAAACTTAAAAAATGTAATACCTAAAACTAAGGACACTTGCCTTAAAACAAAACTTCAAAAATTTAATACCTAAAACTAAGGACCCATATCTTTAAACAAAACTTTAAAAATTTAACACCTAAAACTAAAGACCCATATCTTTAAACAAAATTTCAAAAATTTAATACCTAAAACCAAGGACACTTGCCTTAAAACAAAACTTCAAAAATGTAATACCTAAAACTAAAGACCCATATCTTTAAACAAAAGTTCAAAAATTTAACACCTAAAACTAAAGACCCATATCTTTAAACAAAACTTAAAAAATTTAACACCTAAAACTAGAGCCTTACCTTAAAACAAAACATCAAAATTTAATACCAAATTAAAATATAGTCCCTTACCTTTAGCACAAATAACACTGAAAACGACGAACTACAAATATATACACTCTCACTTCCAATATGTAAATGAGCACCACGGTCTATGGAGAGCTCTGATTACGACTGTGACAAAGATTTTCTCTGAACCAATCAGGAACTTCCACCGTGGAAAATGTAAGAAAAGCCTTGAAAAACCATCTCCTATTGGCTGGAAGGCTTTGTAAAAATTCTGTATTTGGGGAGTGTATTTACATAATTATTCGTAAGTGAATGATATAAATAAACGAAAACAAGAGATTATTAATATTTAACTATTGCAATATAAAAATATATTGACAAATCCATAAGTAAATCAATAAATTTTACTTAATTTTAAAAAGCGAAAGATGAAAAGTTGAATCACCACAGTGTCTATATGACCAAAGACCGTAATAATTGTCGTTAGTGTTAGTTTATGGTAGTTTAATGCCATCTTCTTACATTTCAACTAATTTCGCAAATAATAGTCTAAATATTATGCATATTTTATTAAAATTCAAAAGGTGAACGTATGACGCGGAATGATACATATGAAAAAATATGAATAAAACAATTATAAAAAATAATGACGTCACTAAAAAGGGACAATTTCCTACTCTATATCCTAAATTATTTGATTAAAATGGAGATTTTACTAAATTCAATAAGTCAAGCTCGATTTTTTTACTGATAACCGAAATAAATTCGAAAGGGAAATATATAATATATACTAAATATAATTGATCCAAATAAATTAGAGCTAAAAATCTGCACTTAATAAAAACACAATTTTCATAAATTAAACCTACTTTTCTTTAAAAACATTAAAATATTAAAAACCGACTAAAAATTCAATAAAATGTCACATTTCAGTTGGGAACCGTCACGAGTTGTGCAGATTAAATATACACTAGTTAATCTCGTAATAAACAAATAAACAATACGTAAACGTGCTAAAACAATACACTTCTTCTGACACTTTTGAAGAAAAAATTGGCTACTTAAACTATACAGCATATCGTAGTTGCATGCTGGATGTGATATATACAGTATATATATATATACATACATATATATATATATATATATATATATGAAGCAACATATGATTGATCACATAAACATAACTATATGTTTGCTTATAAAGTGACACTCTATACACACAATATATATATATACACACATATATATATATATATATATATATATATGCATATATATACATACATATATATATATATATATACATACATACATATATATACATATATATATACATACATATATATATATATATATATATATGTGTGTGTGTGTGTGTGTGTGTGTGTGTAAACTGTTTTCTAAAGTCCAATGGCGATATAACTAAAATTAATATAGTGTAAAACTATAACAAACCTAAAAAGGATCTTATATTAATTTCTCTCTCTCTCTCTCTCTCTCTCTCTCTCTCTCTCTCTCTCTCTCTCTCTCTCTCTCTTACTGAAATGTAAATTAAATCCTTTCTAATCCAAAGTTGCATTTAACAAATGGCACCTACTTTATTCAACAAATAAGACAAAAGAAATGGGATGATGGATTTGGACACCTTGTTTTGAAGTAAATCGCCTATAATAATACATGATACTTCGAATATTACTTGCATCATAACAGCATTACTACGTAAATAAAATTAATTTATCAGCGCCATGTTTTAGTTGTACATTTATTTCCCGTTTTCTATGTTTAATTCCATTTTCATGAAATAGTCGTTTTATAGTTCAGTCTAATATTAATTTATCATTTTCTGTTTGTGTGTGTAATTCGATACTGTGTATTTTAATTTTTCACGTGGTGCTACTTTTATACGTTTATTTAAATATACAACCAATTAATAAAGAATCATAGCCTGTTAAATCAATATAGCACTATGATTTTTTTTCCAGTTACGCTTATTATAACTATTTAGTCTCAATGTTTGTTCGAATCTGTTCATCCTCTTTCGAAATTTGGGTTTGAAATCCTGCCATATAATTAAATTTACGCTAGATTTGAATATTGCTTACTAAACGACTTTGAATGGATAATTCTATGAATTAGATGCTTTAATTCATTTCAAGATTGGTAAATATATGATCTTTTTAGACATTACCAGAGACGAAGAAAATTGTATTAACACCTTCGGACGAAATATGTTCAAGCAAAATAGTCAGTGTTCGAACATTATTTTCGACTTTAGCTTAAGATATTCAACATACAAAATTATCTACTATTTCTAAGTACACATTATATAATTATCATTAATTAGTAATGTGTATAACTTGATAAGATTTTGGCAAACGCGTTTTTTGTTTTCTTTTTATACCAAATAAATATCGATCTATCATTATTAGGTTTCGAACAAATATTGCTAATTTTGTTCAAAATAAACTGTACCTCAAGTTACATACTTACATGGTTACAAATCAGGTTAATAGCGAAAATCACGACTCTATGTAGATCCACTCATTTTCTTCCCAAAACATAGAGAAAGAGCATTATTCGTAGGTGTGGCAAATATTAAACCTACAAAAAATATAAAATAAAGCAATTAGGGTATCAGTGCACACGGCAATACACCAAAATTACCGTGTCATTTGAATGGCTACGTGTTAAGATGAACTATATTCTTAGAAACAACTTTAAACAGTATGATATCCCACAAGTCTATTCTTTGTACTGCAGCCTATCATTACACATCTTCATATGATCAATACCCAGTGCAGGCCCATGACAGTTTAACCAACAATCGATGTTGCCAACAGTTACAGTTAAACATTTTTTTTTTTAATTTGCGCACATAATGTAAATGTGTGTACTGTAAGCTAAAAACTAAGCCTGCACGTATTTATCAAATTACTTCATAAAATATACCATGCTGATCTGGTAACAGGTTATATATTCAGTTAAGGTAACACATTTAATTTCAGCAACAGAAATTATAATCGTGTGAGAGAGAGAGAGAGAGAGAGAGAGAGAGAGAGAGAGAGAGAGAGAGAGAGAGAGAGAGATTATTATTATTATTTAATAATTTTATTACGCCCAAAGACGTCAAACAAAGTTACATATTGGCAGTTACATACAGTACATCAGAAATCAACAGAATAAAATTATAGCATTGAATCATCAGTATATCAGTTACAAAAATAACATATATGAGATAGTATTCCATTATCACAACAACTGCAACAGACAGTTTAGCAGCCACCAAAGTGTGGCTGACGAGTCAAAATTACGTTTAGGTGGTCATCTTTGAGTAAATATTGACAGGTTTGAAGTAAATTTTCTCCTTGAGGTAATATATTCCTGGCAGTGGGGCAATGAAGGCACTAGTGTTCAAGGTTATTGGCATTAGTAAGGTTACACAGTTTACATGAGGTGTAGTGTGGTATATCTAGTGTCTGTCCAACCTGCCACACATGACGATATCCCAGAGAGAGAGAGAGAGAGAGAGAGAGAGAGAGAGAGAGAGAGAGAGAGAGAGAGATCCCCCATCCATCTAATTTATATTGACAATATTAATATTCACGAACAATAGTTTCTAATTCACGTATTTCCATCAATTGCATTACTTGCTTTACTCATATGTTTCTTTATTCATCATCTACGTGAATCCTTTCTAAGATATCTTTTGTTTTGAAATGTCAAGCATAGACATCAAATATACTTAACATATAATTCAGAGGGAAAGAATGCTTTGCTGAACCTATTAGCTAACTATTAATGTTATATGTTGCTGAACCTTACTGTCTGCAAATGAGTAGCCTATATAATATTTTTTTTTCAAGATATGTTGATTAATGTTGAATCTAAGCCCGGAATTCATGTCAAAGACTGTGAGGCCTAAAATGGCATAATGCAACAAATCACCAGGTTATTATGAATCATTAGAGAAGGAGAGTTAAATTTTCCTAGTTCTAACAAACAGTATGAAGAGAAGTAACGGGTTTTATTATAACCTATTAATCTAAGTTTATCCAATGCATCCTTAATTAGAAAGTGTTTATTCCTAATGAACTAAGGGCATGGATGCCTTAACATTTGGTAATACCCAACTTACATGGAACCATTTTTACTTACAGATTACTAAAGGTTAAATGGAACAAAAAATACGGGTAAATCAAGTCCAGACATTTGAAAAGTAATATGATTGCTTTAGAAATAACAAATATATTTTCCTGTCATAAGTATTGCTTTCATGATAAAATGCACTACATTGCTTATCAGTCAAGCAGCTTTAACGAACTCCATTAAGAATGAAACAAAAATTGAAATGGTGTTCTTAACCAAAAGATAATTTCGTGTTCGTTTGTCTCTGGCTTTAGTAAGAAGTTACTTTAAAATATCTATTTTCTACAGGGGCGATTTAGACAGTTTTGTAGAGGACGACCTGCAGGTTTCTTTTTCAAGATTATTTAGAAAAGCGTATGTACATAGAAATGTTTAAGGGCACGAATCATCACTATTTTCCTAAGTGTTCTTCACTGAACTGGGACCTGGTTGTGAACACAAAAAAAAAATAATAATAATAATTCTCAAAAGTTTACAAAAGTTAATCTCATGTTTCCTAATTCTAAGCCGTTTTAAGTTACTCAAACAGTAAACAATATAGCCTTCTTTCTAAACAACATCGAACACACATATTAATCTAAGGATTTAATGTGCAAACAGTTCAAATTACGCAATAACTTATGACAAATCTAACAATTAAGCCTGGACACAAATGCTAGCGAATAACTGAAAAGATACAGAGCAAAATATAAACTGGAAAGAAATTATTTTTCACAAATCAAGGCCCGCCTGAACAGACTCTTAGTGTCTGATGGAGGGCGAGAAATAAACCCCTAAAAGTAAAAGTAAAGTAACTCACCGACAGGGCTTGGACATCATTCGCAACTTTTTCTGGATGTCTCAGCAGAATTAATACTGGGCTTAGTTATGCATTATTCAAAAGTCGAAGGTCAATGCATATTGCATACTTTTTGCAAAACGTTAATCACTTCACTGCGTTTTACGGAATTCGTTTAGATAGGAATTCTTCATAAAAAGGCCAATCGGTTAGATTTAAGTAGACTCCAAGCCACGCAGATGCATATAGACTTCCACCTTGCTTATAGATCATGCATACCTCATAATCCTCATTAGTACACCGTAATTAGTGTCTATCAGTATCATGGAAAATTACTTCCTCATCATAATCACATTAATGTTCATCACCTAGCTATCCTCTGACTGATATCTGATTTTCATTCACATTTCAACTCAATTCTCAAGCTGGGGGCAAATTTACTAGCCAAACGATTTCACACTAATGAACAACCTTTCTAAGAGTCCTAGAAGACTACACTGTACACTGACACTGTAATAAGTCAAGAATTAAAAGAATTAAGGTCACTAACTTCAAGATAGTTGGCAGCTGTAGGTTTATGTGTAGCCTGCTTGATGCCAGTGTTCAAACTGACCCGTGTTCAAGGATAAAGTAACTTGGGGTTATATTTCATCGGATGTGACGTCATCGTTTGTTTACATAGTAAGTTGCAATCTTTCGTATGAAAATGGAAAGATTTTTTTTTTTCATCTTTTTATTTGGAAAATGAAGTGAACTTAACAATATACAGGGAGTTGACGAAAGAAATTTAGAAATATATATTACAATACATTTGCATCATTAATATATTTTAGAGCAAGACCAAATACGTTAAAAATAGAAAATAAAAAAATAGTGCAAATGTAATTTTTGTGAAAATTGGAATTTTGAACTCGTTTTTTTTTATTTTGCTAAGAATATAAAACAAAAAGAATGGATTAATTGAGTTACAGTAACCATACGAATTTGACAGAAAATAGTTGGATCATTAATATAAAATAGCATAAGCAAGATTACCAAAGACTACTGTATGACTACCCTGCAGTAGTATTTATTTGGGCATTAGCTATTTTCCTTACTTGTATATAATGGATGGTGTTCCAAGCACAATTTATCGTATTGTTGGTTAGCTGATCAGTAAATACAGTCCTTTGAAAATTGGTTTCAAGGTCTATTGTTCAAAGAAACTAATCTCCCGTCTAAAATGACATACCCAAGTAGTTACAATATTCTAAAGTGCCACATAAAGTCAATGACAACTAATGTAAATATAATTGAAGAAAACTGTGTGATCTTCAATGAGTACTAACACAACACACTATGCTGGGCTTCAGTTATTGGTGTGGAATGTGCAGTATGAACACTGCTTCCTAGGTTAGGTTTTGGTGCACAAGAAAATTGTTACCTTGTAGAGGTAGTATCCTAACTTAACCTTGACAACATCATTGGTAAACAATAAAACCCAACACCAACCCCACTAACCATGGATGCAGTCTCCTTACTCAATGGGGATTCAAACCCACTTTTACTTTCATTGAATTGTAGCAATATTCATATTCAATTATTATCTTGACTGGATGTCACACTTTTCACGGAAGTTATAGTATTCTGCCAGCTCAATTGATAAGCTTGATTCAGTCTCCTCACTTTGAACAATTTAATCTAGAAAGAAATCATAGTAGTCATTACTTTATTCCTATTACTGTACCCCTATTTACTACTAAAACACTCTTGTAAATCAATCTGTTCAGGTGTGTTAAGTTGACAGACCTTTTTTGGTGGTATGTTACATTATTGCTAAGACCCTTATGAGCAGTCAATTGTTAGACCAATTCCTGTTTCTAGAATCTTTCACCAATAAGATGAAGCCAAACTGACTGACTGGCTTGATTGCTTTTGACAACTTGGTCTATACTGTATAGCCCAGCACTGAAGGCTGGAAGGCCATTCAGTACCCAAGTACATTTAAGTTAAAACTCTGTTTACACTGAGGTAAGTGTTAGAAGAGGTCAGACAGGAATATGGAAGAAGGGAAGGAAGAACAGAGGTAAATGTTAGAAGAGGTCAGACAGGAATATGGAAGAAGGGAAGGGAGACCAGAGGTAAATGTTAGAAGAGGTCAGACAGGAATATGGAAGAAGGGAAGGAAGAACAGAGGTAAATGTTAGAAGAGGTCAGACAGGAATATGGAAGAAGGGAAGGGAGACCAGAGGTAAATGTTAGAAGAGGTCAGACGGGAATATGGAAGAAGGGAAGGAAGAACAGAGGTAAATGTTAGAAGAGGTCAGACGGGAATATGGAAGAAGGGAAGGAAGAACAGAGGTAAATGTTAGAAGAGGTCAGACAGGAATATGGAAGAAGGGAAGGAAGAACAGAGGTAAATGTTAGAAGAGGTCAGACAGGAATATGGAAGAAGGGAAGGGAGACCAGAGGTAAATGTTAGAAGAGGTCAGACAGGAATATGGAAGAAGGGAAGGAAGAACAGAGGTAAATGTTAGAAGAGGTCAGACAGGAATATGGAAGAAGGGAAGGAAGAACAGAGGTAAATGTTAGAAGAGGTCAGACGGGAATAAGGAAGAAGGGAAGGAAGAACAGAGGTAAATGTTAGAAGAGGTCAGACGGGAATATGGAAGAAGGGAAGGAAGAACAGAGGTAAATGTTAGAAGAGGTCAGACAGGAATATGGAAGAAGGGAAGGGAGACCAGAGGTAAATGTTAGAAGAGGTCAGACAGGAATATGGAAGAAGGGAAGGAAGAACAGAGGTAAATGTTAGAAGAGGTCAGACGGGAATATGGAAGAAGGGAAGGGAGACCAGAGGTAAATGTTAGAAGAGGTCAGACGGGAATATGGAAGAAGGGAAGGAAGACCAGAGGTAAATGTTAGAAGAGGTCAGACGGGAATATGGAAGAAGGGAAGGAAGAACAGAGGTAAATGTTAGAAGAGGTCAGACGGGAATATGGAAGAAGGGAAGGAAGAACAGAGGTAAATGTTAGAAGAGGTCAGACGGGAATATGGAAGAAGGGAAGGAAGAACAGAGGTAAATGTTAGAAGAGGTCAGACGGGAATATGGAAGAAGGGAAGGAAGAACAGAGGTAAATGTTAGAAGAGGTCAGACAGGAATATGGAAGAAGGGAAGGGAGACCAGAGGTAAATGTTAGAAGAGGTCAGACGGGAATATGGAAGAAGGGAAGGAAGAACAGAGGTAAATGTTAGAAGAGGTCAGACGGGAATAAGGAAGAAGGGAAGGAAGAACAGAGGTAAATGTTAGAAGAGGTCAGACGGGAATATGGAAGAAGGGAAGGAAGAACAGAGGTAAATGTTAGAAGAGGTCAGACAGGAATATGGAAGAAGGGAAGGAAGAACAGAGGTAAATGTTAGAAGAGGTCAGACAGGAATATGGAAGAAGGGAAGGAAGAACAGAGGTAAATGTTAGAAGAGGTCAGACAGGAATATGGAAGAAGGGAAGGAAGAACAGAGGTAAATGTTAGAAGAGGTCTGACAGGAATATGGAAGAAGGGAAGGGAGACCAGAGGTAAATGTTAGAAGAGGTCAGACAGGAATATGGAAGAAGGGAAGGAAGAACAGAGGTAAATGTTAGAAGAGGTCAGACAGGAATATGGAAGAAGGGAAGGAAGAACAGAGGTAAATGTTAGAAGAGGTCAGACAGGAATATGGAAGAAGGGAAAGAAGAACAGAGGTAAAACAGAAGGAAATAAAAGAAGTGGAGCCAGGGCAGAAGGAACACTGCAAAGACACCTAAGTAACTGATGGAACTAATCCCTGACAGTGGACTAGATTGATGGAAATACAAGTTTGAAGATGATTATTCAAGTGTTTTAGGTGTATGCTTTAAAAGGGAGTATTGATATTTTTCTCTTGATGTTCTTTCAGGTTGGCTATTTATTCAGATCCAATACTGTACTGTACTTCAAAAAGTATGTAACTGGATAATGTAGGAATGTTTGCAAATTGCTTGTATGATAATGCTAGGAGAAATTACTGCAAGTCCAAGTATGTTGCCTAGTTATATGACTTAATCATTCTCTTTTATAGAGCTTAGAATTAACTTGCAGGTAAATAGTCAAAATAACTATGATGACCCTTTGAAGTCATAACATGTAAAGGTAATACAAAAACCTGTTTCCAGTTTTATACTCCTTGTACAGAAATTCTTTTATATTCCAAGCAATTTACCATGCTGTTGTAATCCCACATTGAATTAAATGATAATGACATTCTTACGAGTCATTTAGAAGGTAAGCTAAAGTTTAGTGGCCTAATAATGTCATGGTGACTCTTGTTGTTTTCACAATTAGCAGTGCTTTTAATTTGTACTTATTGTATGTCTTAGGAGCTCTTTGCTGTGATTAGCTTTTTAGATACATTTTACAAAAAATAGACTAATACTATTTTTGTGTTGTTTACAGTGCATATTTTCTTGTCTTTTGATTAAATTTATAGGTTTTGAAAATTAACAGCCATAAATAAGCTATTATACAGTTGTACCTCAGTTTACAAGTACAGTACTGTAACTTTTAGTACGAGCAAATCAGCATACTGCACAAGCATATAAATCAGTTCAAATTAGTTTACAAGCAGTTTATTGTTCTACGAGCAAAAATTTCATATTGTACGGGCATTTTTTGTGTACAAGTACTAGCGAGACCAGCATGAAGTCTCATGCAGAACCCTTCACCATCATGCATGTCCATGTCGTGTTCATGAAATTTTTACCCCATTTTAACTAACAGCAAGATCACTTGTCTCTAGATAGGCCCCTTGTCAAAATTTTTCTTATGGGAAAAATTGTTTTAGAATACTGGTATTTAGGTTGGAAGCCTGTCCCCAGATGGGATTAAATTTGTAAACAAGGCACAGTACTACTGTATTTGGCCATCCATAAGATAGTAAGAAATCTAAATTGAGTAATTTGGCTAGAATTAAACATTAAAAATTGTCTGATAGTTTTTCAATTGCATAGGCTGCATGCTATTTCCATATGCTGCAAACAATTGAAAATGTAACATTTGTGACTCCAAAAGTAGCCACAAAGTGATCAATCTAAAAACATTTCATAAATAACAACTACAGGTCAAAATATGGAGTCAAATTGCCAACAAAGAATATACAGCTATTCAGCATCAGTGGTGTTTACATCTTTATAATCCATGTTATCTCTTTTTTTTTTTCAACCTATTTCAAGTACAAGTAAACTGTATTACAATCTTGTAACTATTTCAGTTGGTGACTAAAAATAATTCCAATTTAAAATTTATAGAATGTAAAAAATTGTCTTAAAAAAAGGGCATTAACTTAAACATAATTTTTTGGGCTTTTGTAGCGCTCTAAGTTAGGTTAAGAGTTTGCAAGAGGATTACGTATATGAAGTTCATAGTTTAGTAATTGCTTGGATAGTTTCTTATCAAAATTAATAAAAAATTCACACACACTATACTGTACTATTTATTACACTTTGAATAGAAGAAAAATTCAAGTTTTATAAGATTTTATTACAAATATACAATATAAAAATGTATAATTTAAAAACAATCAATCTTAAAATAATTATATATTTAGAAGCTACTCAGACATTCAAACAAAATATCCCGCAGCTTTTCTCGTAGTTTACTGTTACCAGATATTATGTGTGTAGATGCATCACTGATTTTTATCACGACATCTTCATTTTCCTGCAAATACCAAAGAAGGGTGTTAGTATGAATAACGGAATGCAGAATGACAGAGTTCTTAAAAAACTAGATAGAAAAAGTAAAGATCTGGCAGGTAAAATTCCTTAAGTTGCTATTGTAACATACAAAAAACAAATATGATGTACTATTATTATTATTATTATTATTATTACTATTACTTGCCAAGCTACAACCCTAGTTAGAAAAGCAGGATGCTATAAGCCCAGGGGCCCCAACAGGGAAAATAGCTCAGTGCACAAAGGAAACAAGGAAAAATAAAATATTTTATGAACAGCATAAACACTTAAACAAATATCTCCTATATAAACTTTAACAAAACAAGAGGAAGAGAAATTAGATAGAATAGTGTACCTGAGTGTACTCCTAAGTATCATTGTTTTTTTAAGTAAAATTTCAGCAAATTTTCCATATCATAATGCAAACATAGTCGTCATCTCAAAACTTCAATATGGACTAAGGTGTTTTCAATTGATCAGTTGCAAAATAATGTAAGAAAATGGGAACTTCAGTGAAAAGGAATGAGATATTTTCCTAGTGCTTATTTTGTAATACTGGTCAGGCCTTAAAAAAGCCAAAAACATCATGGTACAGTAATTGATTTGTTACACAGTCATCTGATAGGTTCATCGATTAAATATATTCATATCTCAAGCTACACATTCAACTAATAAGTTCCTTATTTCAATCTAATCATATCTTAAACTACATGTTTAACTAACAGGTTCACCAAAAGTCATTTAATAGTAACTGTAATTATAATCCAAAACAAATCAATCAGACCATTCAGTCATTTCAAAACTCATTGGACACAGGTCTGAAGAATTTGCTTATAAATGAGACACAAAAATTAGGATACTGTACATTGAAAATGTTGGACTCAAACTTTTGTTATTTATCCTTATTACTATTACATATAAAGACAAGAGAATTATATTTCTTTACTTTTAGGAGCTCATTTATAGGATTTATTCTTAAATGGAAAGCAAAAATTTAGTGAGAGCAACTTAGAGGAAAGAGACAAGAGAGAAGAAGAAAAGTAGATGGCAAAATATAGCCAACAAAATTGCCATAAAGAGCCTTTAGTAATATACCATCATATTATTGTTACACGAGGTACACCATAAGCAGTTTCTACACCTCATAGGGTTTCAGTCGAATAAATTACATACTTTACAAAAATAGGAGTTCATACTAATAGTTAGAAAAGAAATATGCCGACATTCATTGCTATTGATATTCTGTCATCTCATAATTTTGATGAAGACAAGAGCCAAGATAGATCTTACATGCTATACCAAAGCTCAAAGTAAGGTACCTCCATTCCCTATATAAGAACTAGTGGTAAAAGAGTGTTTTGGCTCCATGCAAGCCTAAATGTCAAGTATTTTGCCAAAAGACTATTTTTCATGTTGAACAATAATGGATAAACATTATTTCATTGTACATTATGGGCATTATATTAACATACATCATTAATACTATTATCAATATAATAAAATGTTATTTTTATAATAAAATAAATTTTTGAATATACTTACCCGGTGATTATAATAGCTGCAACTCTGTTGCTCGACAGAAAACTCTAAGGTAAAATTCGCCAGTGATCGCTACACAGGTTGCGGGTGTGCCCAACAGCGCCATCTGTCGTCCAGATACCCAGTACTCAATGTAAACAAAGAACTCAATTTTCTCCTCGTCCCACTGCGTCTCTATTGGGGAGGAAGGGAGGGTCCTTTAATTTATAATCACCGGGTAAGTATATTCAAAAATTTATTTTATTATAAAAATAACATTTTTCAATATTTAACTTAGCCGGTGATTATAATAGCTGATTCACACCCAGGGGGGTGGGTAGAGACCAGCAAAATATGTTTACATTATTATGAGCTAAGAATTTTTATTTCATTTTAGAAGTTTTCAAAATAACAAAAACAAAATAAATAGGTACCTGGTAAGGAAGTCGACTTGAACAATTACTCTGCCTTTTTAAGTACGTCTTCCTTACGGAGCCTCGCGATCCTCTTAGGATGCTGATCGACCCCTAGGATCTGAAGTATCAAGGGTTGCAACCCATACAACAGGACCTCATCAAAACCCCTAATCTAGGCGCTTCTCAAGAAATGACTTTGACCACCCGCCAAATCAACCAGGATGCGAAAGGCTTCTTAGCCTTCCGGACAACCCAAAAACAACAATAAAAACATTTCAAGAGAAAGATTAAAAAGGTTATGGAATTAGGGAATTGTAGTGGTTGAGCCCTCACCCACTACTGCACTCGCTGCTACGAATGGTCCCAGTGTGTAGCAGTTCTTGTAAAGAGACTGGACATCTTTCAAGTAAAATGACGCGAACACTGACTTGCTTCTCCAATAGGTTGCGTCCATTATACTTTGCAGAGATATATTTTGCTTAAAGGCCACGGAAGTTGTTACAGCTCTAACTTCGTGCGTCTTCACCTTAAGCAAAGTTCGGTCTTCCTCACTCAGATGTGAATGAGCTTCTCGTATTAACAATCTGATAAAGTCTGACCAAGCATTCTTTGACAAAGGCAAGGATGGTTTCTTAACTGAACACCATAAAGCTTCAGATTGGCCTTGTAAAGGTTTAGTACGCTTTAAATAGAACTTAAGAGCTCTAACAGGGCATAAGACTCTTTCTAGTTCATTGCCTACGATCTCCGATAAGCTGGGGATATCGAAAGATTTAGGCCAAGGCCGAGAAGGCAGCTCATTTTTGGCTAGAAAACCAAGTTGTAGCGAACAAGTGGCTTTTTCTGACGAAAATCCTATGTTCTTGCTGAAGGCATGAATCTCACTGACTCTTTTAGCCGAGGCTAAGCATACCAGGAAAAGAGTCTTAAGAGTGAGATCTTTCAGGGAGGCTGATTGTAACGGCTCCAACCTGTCTGATATGAAGAATCTTAGTACCACGTCTAAATTCCATCCAGGGGTAGCCAAACGACACTCCTTGGTGGTCTCAAAAGACTTAAGGAGGTCTTGCAGATCTTTATGTTTGGAAAGATCTAAGCCTCTATGCCGGAAGACCGATGCCAACATGCTTCTGTAGCCCTTGATAGTGGGAGCTGAAAGGGATCGTCCTTTTCTCAGGTATAAGAGAAAAACAGCTATTTGAGCTACAGAGGTACTGGTCGAGGATACAGAAACTGACTTGCACCAGTCTCGGAAGACTTCCCACTTCAATTGGTAGACTCTAATGGAAGAAGCTCTCCTTGCTCTAGCAATCGCACTGGCTGCTTCCTTCGAAAAGCCTCTAGCTCTCGAGAGTCTTTCGATAGTCTGAAGGCAGTCAGACGAAGAGCGTGGAGGCTTTGGAGTACCTTCTTTACGTGTGGCTGACGTAAAAGGTCTACCCTTAGAGGAAGACTACTGGGAACGTCTTCTAACCATCGAAGTATCTCGGTGAACCATTCTCTCGCGGGCCAGAGGGAAGCAACTAACGTCAACCTTGTCCCTTCCTGAGAGGCGAACTTCTGCAGTACCTTGTTGACAATCTTGAACGGTGGGAATACGTAGAGATCCAGATGTGATCAATCTAGGAGGAAAGCATCTATATGTATTGCTGCTGGGTCCGGGACTGGAGAGCAATAGATTGGAAGCCTCTTGGTCAGCGAGGTTGCAAAGAGATCTATGGATGGTTTTACCCCAAGTGGCCCAAAGTCTCTTGCACACATCCTTGTGGAGGGTCCATTCGGTTGGAATTACTTGCCCTTTCCGACTGAGACAATCTGCTATGACGTTCAAGTCGCCTTGGATGAACCTCGTTACTAGGGAGATGTCTTGACCTTTTGACCAGATGAGCAGGTCCCTTGTGATCTCGTACAACGTCAGTGAGTGGGTACCTCCTTGTTTGGAGATGTACGCCAAGGCCGTGGTGATGTCCGAGTTAACTTCCACCACTTTGCCTCGAAGGAGAGACTTGAAGCTTTTCAAGGCCAGATGTACTGCCAACAGCTCCTTGCAGTTGATATGCATGCTCCTCTGACTCGAGTTCCACAGTCCTGAGCATTCCCGACCGTCTAGTGTCGCGCCCCAGCCCACGTCCGATGCGTCCGAGAAGAGAACGTGGTTGGGAGTCTGAACAGCCAGGGGAAGACCCTCTCTTAGGTTGATATTGTCCTTCCACCAAGTCAGACAAGACTTTATCTTTTCGGAAACCGGGATCGAGACCGCTTCTAGCGTCTTGTCCTTTTTCCAGTGAAAAGCTAGATGGTATTGAAGAGGACGGAGGTGCAGTCTTCCTAGTGACACAAATTGTTCCACGGATGACAGCGTCCCTACCAGACTCATCCACAGCCTGACTGAGCAGCGTTCCTTCTTCAGCATCTTCTGGATGGATAGCAGGGCTTGATCTATTCTGGGGGCTGATCGTCTTGTTGTTCAGCAACGTCCTCATCAGAGGGTTCCTCATCCGAAAACTGATGAGGAAACGGCAACGGAGTGGGCAACGTCTGGCTCGCTGAGTCCGGTCGCACTGGTGGATGCGTGACGGAGCCGGACGCAATATCATGGAACTGCTGCACAGTCTGTGAACTGTCAACAACCATGGGTGCGCGAGGAAGCACAGCGTCAACCCGAGACTGTCTAGACCGTCTGGGTTGTGCAGTCAACACCCTACCGGGTTGCTGAGGTTGACGCACTGCGTCAAAACAAGTCACCTCTGCTGGTTGTTGAACGTCCTGAACGTCAACAACCACCTCCGAGCGTCGCTTAACGTCAACGTGCGGCTGGCAACCCACACTGGGTCGCATCGGTGGAGGAACCACCTCAACTGGCAGACGCGAGTAGGTTACCTCAGCGTCAACAGGGCGCACAACCGACCGGTTGGAAGGTTGTTGGCCAGAAGGTTCGGTAGCAACCTTCTCCGCATTAAAGTCCTCTATCAAGGACGCAAGCTTGGACTGCATGTCATGCAGCAAAGCCCATTTAGGGTCTACGGGAGCAGGTGTGGCAACAGACGGGGTTAGCGACAGAGGCGGTACCGTTTACCATCCCTGAAAGCCTTGTTATGCGTGACATAATTGTACAGCAAAACTTCAAAGGCTCGAAAACAGCTGTGAAGTTGACCTGTAAACAACTTGGAGCGTCTCCTGGCCAGGCGCCAGGGAGAGTCTACGAGAATTGAGAAGTCTATCTGGGCAGAGGCATGAACTCCCAAGCCGTGAACTTCTCTCGTGTCATATCAGACTCTCGCTCTATAAACCAGTTTAAAAGAAGGGAAAGCAAAGGCTGTATCCCCCAAACTCCTCCTGGTGAAAAACCAGTCGCCTAGCCAACGTAAAGCTCTCTAGGAGAGCGAGAGAGCACTAGCTTAAAAACAACGGCTTCGAAGTAGCTAGGCCTAGTGTAAGCTCTGACGTTTAGGCGAACGAGGAGCAGCAGTTACAAAAAGATCCGGACAAAGATCCTTAAAAAAATCATCAAGTCCATAGGAGGCTAAGCAGCTTTAGGCTCCTCTCCATCTGACAGAGTCCTCAAGGGAATATCAGTAGGAGGGGGAACAGCAACTTCCTCATCTACAGGAACCTTGTCCGATAAAAGCTGAGTCTCAAGCAAGGGAGAGACCTACCGTGGTGGCAATGCTTTACAAGCCGAGTCCACACTCACTGGTGCATTAGTAGCGGACCAGAACGCAACGTCATGTAACTGCTTGACAGTCTGTGAACTGTCAACAACTGAACTGTCAACCACAACAGGTGCGTGAGGACGCACAGCGTCCACTCGAGACTGCTTTGACTGCCTAGACTGAGCAGTCAAAACAACTCTAGAATGCGGAGGTTGACGCACAGCGTCAAAACAAGTCAACTCCGATTGTTAGTGAACGTCTTGAACGTCAACAGGAGCCTCAGCAAGTGGCCTAACGTCCAAATGCGGCTGAAAAACCACACGAGACCGCATCGAGTGTGGTTCTAAACAACCTGACTGACGTGACTAAGCTACGCCAACGTCAACAGTAAGCACAAAGGAACGTTAGGTTGGCTGAAAGCCAGGATATCGATGAGATAAACGGCTAGACTCAACGGACTAATCGGCAGAATAGTCTTCCATAAGGGAGGCAAGCATATACTGCATGTCTTGCCATACAACCCATTAAGGATCAACGGAAATGGTTGTGGTAAGAGACGAGGGTAACGTCTGTGACCGCAACACTTTGCCTACAAAAAAAGACTCTCGGAGTCTGTGTTACGCTTTTGTTAGGCGGCGAGCAGTTATCCGATGACTGCATAGGGTCAGAGCTGTCCTAATGGTTGTAACCAGGACGCTGGACCTGTCCTGAAAGGACTGACTTTCGCTTAAGGGCTTCGAAACCTTGTGACAAGTTTCTTATGCGAAAAGCCTTCGGATGACGAGGAGAAACAACGTCTCTCTCGTCTTATGGTAGGGGAGATCTTGGTAAGATACACCCGATACCATAGAGGGAAAACGTCTGTTCGTTGGTCAAGGCCTCTCGAACCCATAAGTCGTTTGACATTACTTCTCCCCTGGGCTTGGGAGCATGTAAGAGGTCCCGGACTAGGTGAACGACAGGCACGAACAGACGAACCCTCGGACGCAACACTGTAACACTTTGCGCATATCACTTTATCACTTCGATTTTCTGTTTTGCACTTATTTCACTGAAATTTTTACTGATTTCTACCTGAAACACGCAATTCTACCCTTCATTAAAAGGTAGTAATTGCGAAAACAGTCGTATAATGCAAGCTCATTAATACCAGCAAAAAACAGAAAACATATTTAAAGATAAAATAAAATCAGTGGCTGGGAAAGAGACTAAACACTAGTTCATATAACTACGTTTTCAATCTCTCACCGCACATAGCCTGGGGACGAGAATAAAAAACTAAAACGTTTTATATCCTTCCTCCCCGAACAGCGACTAGGGACGAGAGTAACACGAGAACAACGTTACCCGCTTGAACGGAACGTTTTCTCTCCTCTCTCTCCCTCCGTCTCTATCTCTCTCTCTCCCTCCGTCTCTATCTCTCTCTCTCTTTCTCTCTTGATTTCGCACCTAAGAGAAGAGCCCAATTATATTTCGTCAAAAAAACATGTTATTTGACTAAAGGAAAAAACTGAAAGGTTTTTCAAATAAAAAGTTCCTTTAAAATAGAATTTAAAACATTTAAGCTAAGAAAGAATGAACAAAACGTCAGAATCGATTTACTCTTACTGCAAAGTGAAACCGTGATACACTCTCTCTCTATCGTAACGATAGAGCGCATGTTGAACGTCCTGAATGTCAACAACTGCGTAGCATAAATAAACTAAACGTTAGTTCATCTTTGAAAACAGTACGAAGACTATCAAAGAAATTCTTTCATAAAATATTACATTTAAAAAGTTTTAAATCCTTAGCACTTTAAAAGCTAATTACGATATAAAGGGCTCAACGTTGATTAACTTCGGTTTCCAAGTTAGGACCGCCTACTCTCAGGAAAGGTCTATATAAACAAAACATTAAAATTATTTTTATATGTTTATAATAAATGGAAAGTTAATCGAAGAGGCCTAATAAAGGCGGAGAGATATAAAATATATAGAGGAAAATCTATAACGTGATATAATTACTAAAAGCCTAAACACACTTCCGCTAAGGGAAGGGTCGGCCATTTAAAAGTGAAAGAAAGTCCATACTCTCTTTGTCACCATAATTAAATCTATCCAAAACGAGTTCAAGATTTAAGATGAAGATAAAACACCTGCATAGCGAAAGCTCAAAACTAGAATAGTGTACTTCACCAATTAGTTGTGAAAACAAATCCAGTTTAGCAACAGCGAATAAGCACGTCTTGTCGGGAGCACGACAGAGAGAAAATTGAGTTCTTTGTTAACATTGAGTACTGGGTATCTGGACGACAGATGGCGCTGTTGGGCACACCCGCAACCTGTGTAGCGATCGCTGGCGAATTTTACCTTAGAGTTTTCTGTCGAGCAACAGAGTTGCAGCTATTATAATCACCGGCTAAGTTAAATATTGAAAATTAACTGAGCAAGACCAATGAATAAATTCTTGAATGTTATGAGAAATGATAATTGGAACAGTAAAGTAAAGTTAAAGAAACAGGATGACTAGATAGGCCGAGATGAAAGAAAATGGATGAAAAGTAAAAGGAGGCAGAAAGCCATGAGGCTGTGATGAATAAGGCACCTCTAAACTTTTTAATGCAGTCAGTAATGAATGAACAGGATTTACTGAATTGGATTTATGAATTTAGTATATACAGCTCAGCTCAGTACTGGGCCTTATAAGGACATTAAGACCGCAAAATGGTATAAAGCACACAGGAATGGAGATACTGTACATTAGATATAAAGCAACTGCAGCTAGGGGCCAACAGAATGCTACAACCACTTTGAAGTAATGCCTACGGTGTACAGCGTGACATGCAATGACAGAGGGGGGGAGTCGGTAATGATTAAAAAAATCTATCAGGAGCAAAGCAAAAATGAATAAGACACAATTTTCATTATAAATACAAACTGAAATTGTATGTTGGTGTGAATATGGGGGAACAAGTGGTACTATTACTAGAGGTGTTAACTCAGAGACAAAGGCCTAGTTAGGGTAAGGAAGCCCATGTTAGGATACGGTACGAAATAACACCATTTAATGAATCCTATAAAGCAACGATTGATAAACAGAGTGCAATATTTTCCAAGCTTTACTCCTATCACAAAGAAAGATTATTTTATGAAACTCCCTGATGTTCATATTGGTTCCCAGGGGAGAGATTTGTTCATCTAAGATTGCCCCACCTTATGTGAGAATTGGACTCAACATTGGTAGCCCGTCAAGGGGAGGAATTTTAGCAAGGAGAGAGTACATGGATTTTTTTATTTTAGGGTAGGTGTTAACACAGTTTTATATACAAGCAATATGGACATCAGGTGAGTATAAAAATTAAAAATGTTATCATAAAAAATGTTATTTTCATTAGTAAAATAAATTTTTGAATATACTTACCCGATGATCATGTAGCTGTCAACTCTGTTGCCCGACAGAAATCTACGGTCGGGATACGCCAGCGATCGCTATACAGGTGGGGGTGTACACAACAGCGCCATCTGTGAGCAGGTACTCAAGTACTTCTTGTCAACAAGAACTCAATTTTCTCCTCAGTCCACTGGTTCTCTATGGGGAGGAAGGGCGGGTCCTTAAATTCATGATCATCGGGTAAGTATATTCAAAAATTTATTTTACTAATGAAAATAAAAACGGATTTTGAGCGAAGCGAAAAATCTATTTTTGGGTAAGATAGCCATGTCGTCCTGATGGAAGTTCCTTAAAGGCAGCTTCCTAGGGTATATTACAACTACAGCGATATTCCCAGAGAATTTACCTTCAGGTACCCAGAATTCTAACTCCTGGAGCGAGTATCCCTAAGAAAGACCTTAGGGATATCGTAAATATCAGTGGACGTATTCTTGACACGCCTCATAGCAATCTATACCCCGAATAGAGTTAACACTTCGTAGGGGTAAAATGGCAAGAAAACGAAAACGATAAGAAAGGGGGGGAGCCGTTCATAAGGCATCCCTCCTCCCCGTTTCGAAAGCGTGCCCTGCGCCGCTCACGGCGCCATCTGTATTCCTTGTAGCGATACACGAGGTGCTACAGATACTGTATGTAGGGAGGGGTCCTACTATCCTTTTCACTCATATTTATTTTGAAAAGGAGCAGGGCGGGTCCATCAGGACGACATGGCTATCTTACCCAAAAATAGATTTTTCGCTTCGCTCAAAATCCGTTTTTTGGGCTCAAGCCATGTCGTCCTGATGGAAGTATACCAGAGCATTACTGTATCTGTGGATTCTCAATACGTGCCGTACTCCTCAAGAATGTTTCTTAGTCAACTCGACTGACAGACCTAAGATGTTACCGTTATACATCTTTTCACTAATCATAAGCCATGAGAGTGCTTCCTGCCCCCTACAGGGAGGAGTCTTACTAGACTCTAGAAACGAACGAAGAGTACATATACCTATGTATGAATCACTCGCTAGCCAGTACCATATAGTGGTCTCACTCTATATGAAGCGAAGTCTTACGGGACTACCGTATCCAAAAGAAAAAGTCCCGACCAGCACCCTGGTCGAAGTAAAATAGACAAAAGGTTATATCTGCGTAGGATTAAACTTGCTGCTACCACCGTCCTCAGAAAGGGGTGGAGTCCTTATTGCTAAGGAAAGTATAAACCAGTATAATCCAGGCTTTGCATTAAGGAATAGGCTATTATAGATATCCCCGATTAATATACATAGGCTAAATGCTCAAAAAACAATATGAAATCAAAAAATATAGGTGAAGGAGACGCAAGGTTCCCGAGAACAAGTTTATTGAGAAACAATAAATAGATATGGTCACCATAAATATGTACATATGCTAGGTGGATGACCAACAATTTTCACAAGTACTGTAGTGCATGGATGAATGATTATCTGAAAGAAAACATATGTGTCACTTACACATACCCCGGTATCAAACTTAACGTCCATGTTACTACTTTGCTGACAATAGCGTTGGCAAACGCTTGGCACCCTGTCTGTACTTATGTTACCATCACCATCACGTTGGAACAGTCACTGTGGGCTCTGAGAGCCTACACTACCAGTTATATCAACATATATAACTAACTATTCACCCAAGAATCCAAGTCCCAAATGATTCCGCTGTTCCTCGCAGAGTTAAACAGCAGGGTTAACGACGCAACCAACTGCTACCACAGACCTCTTTAGCTGCTCCACTTGCTTAGCATAGTGGCGAAAGAATACCCTGGAAGACTTCCAGCCAGTGTATGAACGAAGGTGTTCAAAATCCATAAAATTAAAGAAGTTTAAAGATGAAGCAACTTTCCTCGGATCATGACCTGCGGGTGAACTGTCAGGATCCGCTCTGCGAATAAAATATGTAATTTTCGCCCTAAGTTGATTTAAAGATAAATTCGAGCCCGATGTTTCTCCTCTGAATAGTTGGCCCCCATGGAAGTCTGAAGTTCTACGAAGATAGACCTTAAGGCATTCTACGGGACATAGAGATGCATCTTCTTTCAGAGGGCAGATTCTCCAGGGACCCCACCTGTTGGTGGGCAACTCGTTCTTAGCGAGAAACGTAGGGTCCGGAAACAGGTTCAGTTCTCCCCCATCCAGGAACTGAACTCGGCCCTCCTCTCTCGAGAGGGCCACAATCTCACTAACTCTGGCCCCAGAAGCAAGGGCAAAAAGGAAGATCACTTTTTGAGTCAGGTCCTTCAACGCACATTCCTCATTATCTAGTAATGAGGCAAAATGAAGGACTTTGTCTAATGACCATGAAATAGGCTTTGGAGGAGCTGATGGTCTAAGCCTAGCACAGGCCTTTGGGATCTTATTAAACATTTCGTTAGCGAGGTCTACCTGGAAGGCATATAGAATGGGTCTTGTTAGAGCTGACTTACATGTAGAAATTGTGTTCGCCGCCAGCCCCTGTCCGTGGAGGTGAATGAAGAAGGATAGGCAGAACTCCGTAGAGATCTCGTGCGGGTTCTTATCTTTGACAAAGGCTACCCATTTCTTCCATGCAGATTCGTACTGCCTCCTAGTAGACTTACACTTGTATTCTTCCAGGAAGTCGATACTATCTTTCGAGATTCCGAACCGTTTCTTCACCGCTAGGGAGAGAAAATCATGAGCTGCAGGGTTCGGGTCTTCTGTAATGAAGCGAAGACAGTCGACTTCTGGACTTGCTGGGACAGAACTGGGTCCGGGAGTGGTAGGAACTTCAGTCGTAGTTCCAGAGCCAGAGGGAACCATACACTGTTCGGCCACTTGTGGGCCACTATTGCTGCTACTCCCTTGAAGGATCTCAGTTTGTTGAGGACCCTCAACATCAGATTGTGAGGGGGAAACAGGTAGATCCTGGACCATCTGTTCCAATCGAGGGACATCGCATCTATTGCTTCTGCCGCGGGGTCCACATATGGGGACACATATTTCGGCAGCTTCTTGTTGTCCTTCGTCGCGAAGAGGTCTATCTGCAGTTCTGGGACTTGACTCAAGATGAAAGAGAATGATCCTGCGTCTAGGGACCATTCTGTCTCTATCGGTGTTACCCTGGATAGAGCGTCCGCGGTCACATTCCGGACTCCTTGAAGGTGAACTGCTGACAGGTGCCACTTCTTCTTCTCCGCCAGTCGGAATATGGCTAACATCACCTGGTTGAGAGGTGGGGATCTCGATCCCCGCCGATTCAGACATTTCACAACCACCTCGCTGTCCAGTACCAACCTTACGTGGATCGAGTGACGTGGGGATACTTTCTTCAGGGTCAGAAGTACTGCCATAGCTTCTAGAAAGTTTATGTGAAAGGTCCCAAATAGCTTGGACCAGATTCCTTGCACTTTTTTCCGATGGGAGTGACCCCCCCACCCTACCTTTGAGGCGTCTGTGTGGATTGTCACTGACGGGGGGGGTGGCTGAAGAGGTAGAGACCTCTTTAGACGACTGGCTTGAGACCACGGTCTGAGAAGAGAACGTAGCCGAAGTGGGACCGGTCTCTTTACGTCCCTTCGCTCTTTCGATGCAAAGGTTCTCCATACTCCCGCTGCATCTTTTAGCTGTGCTCTTAGCACAGGGTCTGTTACTGATGCAAACTGAAGAGAGCCCAAAACCCTCTCTTGTTCGCGTCTTGATATCCTCTCGGAACCTAGAAGTCTCCTGACAGACCCTGCTATTTCCTTCCTCTTTGACATCGGGATGGAAAGACGGTGTGACACTAAATCCCAGTGAATTCCCAACCACTGGAACCTCTGAGCTGGAGAAAGACGAGACTTCTTTCTGTTGATCATGAAGCCTAGATATTCCAGGAACTGAATCACTTGTAGGGAAGCTTGCAAGCATTCTGCTCTGGATGCTGCCCACACCAACCAATCGTCCAGGTAGGCTACTACCTGGAACCCTTTTAGGCGTAACTGTTTGAGAGCTGCGCTCGCAAGCTTCGTAAAGATCCTTGGGGCTATGTTTAGTCCGAAGGGCATCGCCCTGAAAGCGTAAAGTTTTTGTTGTAGCTTGAATCCTAGGTAGGGGGAGAGACGACGACTTATTGGAACGTGCCAATATGCGTCTGACAAGTCGATGGAGACGGTATATGCCCTCTTGGGCAGTAAGGCCCTTATGTGTTGTAACGTTAACATTTTGAACTTGTGGTTCACTATGAACTTGTTGAGTGGTGACAAGTCCAGAATGACTCTGAGTTTCCCCGAGTCTTTCTTGGGAACACAAAACAGCCTCCCTTGGAACTTGATGGACTTTACCCTCCTGATCACCTTTTTCTCCAACAGATCTTGGATGTACTCCTCCAAAACGGGGGTGGAGTGTTGGAAAAATTGAGGGCACTGGGGCGGAGTACTGTACCAACTCCAACCCAGTCCATTTTTGAGAAGGCTGTGGGCCCAGGGATCGAAGGTCCAGCGATCCCGGAAATACTGAAGTCTCCCACCTACCGGCGACACTTCACTTTGACTGTCCTGCAGTCTTGCCTCCCTGGCCGCGACCACCTCTGAATCCTCGTCCCCTAGAGGGGCGTCTTGATGACCCTCTAGCTGCTCCTCTGGGTCTTGCACGAAACGTGGTCGACTGTCCCTCGAACACGGGATTGAATGCAGGGGAAGCTGATGACATTGCTTGGGGAACCCATTGGAAGGTGGTCGGGGTCTGGGCTACCAGTTGTGGAACCGGAGGCAAAGCTGGCTGTTGCTGCTGTGGTCTTTGCTGTTTGAAGGACTTGGCTGGACGGGAGGAAAACCTTGACTTCTTCGCCTTTCCTTTCGGCTGAGGGCCCTCATCCGGGGAAGACTTCCTCTTAAGGGACAGGCCCCACTTCAGGAGAAGATTGCGGTTCTCAGTGGCAGCCTTGTCCACGATCTCTTTGACCACGTCCTTGGGAAAGAGATCTTTACCCCAGATGTTGGATGAAATTAGCCTCTTGGGTTCGTGCCTCACTGTGGCCGAGGCAAACACAAACTCCCTACAGGCTCTCCTTGCTTTAACAAAGCAATAGAGGTCCTTGGTTACTGTGGCCAGATGGATTTTGGCCATAACCATGAACATCTCTGGCATCTTGGGGTCGCTAGCCATCGTCTCCATGTTGGTCTGGAGAGACATCGAGGCTGCCAGGCGCTCCTTTGTGTCCAATTCCCTCCGAAGAAGGAATTCCGACAACTTGGGAAGGTTTTCGCCGAACTGCTGTCCTGCAATGTCGGCGTCTAACTTCCCAACCGAGAAGGTAAGGTGCACCTCCTTCCAGTCCTTGTTATCCATTGGCAATGCCAGCGATAGAGGTTTACATTCCTCCAAAGACGGGCACGGCTTGCCAGCTTCAACTGCCTTGATGACGGCCGCAAACCCCTTTTGCATAAAGGGGAAGGCCCTAGCCGGGGAGGATACAAAGGAGGGGTGTTTCTTGCTCAAGGCGGCAACCTTCGAGTTTGAGAACCCCCTCTCCTTTAAAGCAGCTGTCAAGGTGGCTTGAGCCTTGGAGTGATCTAGGATAATCACTTCCTTTGGTTCCGTCTCCTCCTTCGAAGCCGGCTCCTTCTTCAAACGGACATAGCAGTCCGGGTAGGCCCCTCTACTGGGCCAGAATTCCACCTCCTCAAGGGGAACTGAACCCAGTTTCTCCGACATGACGATCTTCCCAATCGTCATCGGCATGTGCTCGGCATATCTCCACGGGTTGGCATCCGAGCACAGAGGAAGGTCCTTAACGTTGAGCTTCTTTGGAGGTCCACGTGATGCTGTGATCTTCTGCATCTGGAGCTCCAAAGTAGCGGCCTTCTGATTATTCTCCCTCTGCATCTGTTGGATCATACCAACGATGGAAGAGAGAGCCTGTCCAAGCTCTGCTGGAAGAGCGGACGAGGTAGAGGGGATAGGTTCAGGGACCTGAACCGGCACGTCTGATGAAACGGGAACCTCTTCCTCCACAGCAATAGGATCTCGATCTTGCTCCTCGCCCTCTGCGAGGAGATCCTGCTCCGCACGATCAGACAAGTCGGACATCTTGTCGTCCAACTGGATGTCCTGCAAGGCGTCAGCGACATCCTCCTCCACTGGGATCTGGATCAGAGGGATCTCCGGCCGAGGCTGGGGAACAACAGCATCAGGGGAAGCCTTGGGAAAAAGGTATGCCCTCATCTTCTCGTTAGGAAGATAAGGTCCAGTGGTGTTTTTCTGAAAACCCCTTACCCATACACGAAGCCTCTCCCTCGCTGCATCTCTTGACTCCGCCGACCTAGGGGATTCAAAAGCCTCTGATAGCAGGTTAGTACATACAGCACATACCTGCGGATCCCAGTAACGATGTTCATCATTGGAGGCTGCACAAGCTGCGTGCCTCCTACACGAGGTATGTCCGCAAAAGTTCTTACTGCGGACATTGCAGAAGACACTATCACACTTCGGATGCTCCTCCTGTAAAAGAAGAAAAATTTCCATGAATATCAAGTGAATTTTAATTCACATGTAACAAATGAGTATTCAACAAAAGAATAAGGGAAAGACACCTACTTGTGAAACCCACACAAACACCTGTGGAAGCCCACCGGCCAAGTCACATAGTTAGTCTTTACTAGAATAACCAGAGAACGTATTTCCAAAGGAAATTAGGTGTAGCTCACACCTAAGGTAAAATAATACCATTCTGGCCAGGAATAAAAGAATTATCTTTTATCCTTGTAAGGCGACACCAGGTGATTATACCAGTAACACAAGTAAGATAGAAAAGACAGTGTTGTAACCTACTACATCATGAACTCCCTTGGTTGAATATACCACCAAGAGAGGACTGATACAGTACCTGAGGGTGGTGTGCCAGCCGGCTATTGCCGCTCAGCACCCCCCCCCCTTGTTTTCGAAAGGTAGATCTCAAGTACACAACATCAGATCACCTTTATTGGGGAGAACTCCAGAACCCATGCCTGAACCGGCCGGCAGTGGTTGCCAGACCGTAGCCACCCGGTTTGCACTGAGTTGCCGGCCATCATATTTAGTGGCCGGCTGACTGGGCAGTGTCGCGGGCCGGCCGGCAGCAGTAAACAAACCCTGCCGGCTGGCCCCCACACACTAGGCAGCACTCGGCTGCCGGCCCCACTTGTAGTGGCCGGCAGATGAGCAATAGACCGGCCGGCAAAGGTATACACCCAACGCCGACCGACAGCAAGAGAACTGGAGAACAACCCCTCCCCACCGACGGCCGGCCTGTAGGCCGGCAGACGGCAAGGACAACACATACTAAGACAAAAGAGTGAGTGCCGGGTTAAGAGACTATAAGTCTCTGAGCCCGGCACCCGAAAGAGTGCCGAAAGGAAGGGGAAGACACTAAGTCAAGCTTCCTAACCGCTGCCTACTGAATTTTCAGACGGCAGCGATAGAGGGACCAAGAAAGGACCGGGCAGCACTCACAGTAATGGTCTCTGCCGGTCGGCACACTTTGCCGGCCGACAGGAGACCACGTCAGTTCCTCATCCCAACCTAGGCTAGGCAAGGATGCAGACGACTGACACAATGAACGGAAAAAGAGAAGGGAAGGACAGAGGGTCCTATCCAACCTTACCTTGGTTAAGGGTCATTCCCAACTAAGACAGTTCATCTCAGTTAGAGAAAGACCCGAGAGGGAGGCCGGCACTACTGGCTGCCTCCCACGAACCACGGCAAGGAAGGAATTGCCTTTCCAGAAAAGGGAACATATCCCGAGACCGGAACGGCAAGGACAGTCTGAAGAGTCACCGAGTAAAGGGATCACTACTGGAACCCAACAAGGTGGACTAAGGGGGGAACCCTTAGTGCCCGAGTCAATCGGCAAGGGAGACTCTGCCCCATGCCAGACAAACCGGGCTCAGACTAAACACTGTTGTACTGTCACCCTCTGAACCAATACTGTTGGAACGGGAAGGTACAGTACTACCCCAGCATAGATATATTTGAAGATTAATTCAAATAAACCACTAGAGTTAAGCCTAAGGCTTAAACAGAGGGAAAGGGTTTGCCCCTTCCCCTAAGAGAAGGGAGCAAACGGGGAACAGATAATATTATAATGACCTAAGACAACCTAGCCTAGGCACTAAGAGAATCGATTACCTAATTCACCGAAACTCACATCAATACTATCTTGGAAGGTACTCGAAAAGGACTAATATGTATAACGTTGCCTAACGCTTAAAGCAAAAATTTCACATTTGGAAGACTAATTATCATGCAGGAAGTACATAGGCCAACAACTAGCCTACGAAGACTAGTGTTGGTAGCCTTGGTAATTTCGCCAGGCACATTACTATCGCATCATAACAGAATTCCTAAATAAGCTAAGTAGCTAATATTTAAGCGCAAAGGGGGCTGGGAACGTCGCTCTTGCTAACAAATAAATCCTATTCTAGCGAGCGACAGCATCCATGATGCCTCCAGCAGGCAACAGCTCTTGTATCAAAGATAACTCTTTTAATAACTTTAATTTTAACCAAGAGCCTACATTTATACATAAAAGAAATAATACTCAACTTATCCGAGGCAGAAGAAGTTGGAGAAAGCATTATTAACGAGAAAATTCCAAGATTGGGTAGTAAACAGGGAAAATACACCGAGTCGTAGAGCTACGCAAAAAGGAATACAGATGGCGCCGTGAGCGGCGCAGGGCACGCTTTCGAAACGGGGAGGAGGGATGCCTTATGAACGGCTCCCCCCCTTTCTTATCGTTTTCGTTTTCTTGCCATTTTACCCCTACGAAGTGTTAACTCTATTCGGGGTATAGATTGCTATGAGGCGTGTCAAGAATACGTCCACTGATATTTACGATATCCCTAAGGTCTTTCTTAGGGATACTCGCTCCAGGAGTTAGAATTCTGGGTACCTGAAGGTAAATTCTCTGGGAATATCGCTGTAGTTGTAATATACCCTAGGAAGCTGCCTTTAAGGAACTTCCATCAGGACGACATGGCTTGAGCCCAAAAATTTTTCAATATTAATCTTACCCGATGATCATGTAGCTGATTCACACCCAGGGTGGTGGGTGGAGACCAGCATACATGTTAACAAAGAAGCTAAGTATCCCGTATTTCATTTTATTAGTTATTCAAAAATAACATAAAATAAATAAGTACCTGGTAAGGAAGACGACTTGAACCATTACTCTGCCTTTATTAAGTACGTCTTCCTTACTGAGCGTAGCGGTCCTCTTAGGATGCTGAACGACTCTTAGGTGCTGAAGTATAAAGGGCTGCAACCCATACTAAAGGACCTCATCACAACCTCTAACCTCGGCGCTTCTCAAGAAAGAATTGACCACCCGCCAAATCAACAAGGATGCGGAAGGCTTCTTAGCCGACCGTACAACCCATAAAAAGTATTCAAGAGAAAGGTTAAAAAGGTTATGGGATTATGGGAATGTAGTGGCTGAGCCCTCACCTACTACTGCACTCGCTGCTACGAATGGTCCCAGGGTGTAGCAGTTCTCGTAAAGAGACTGGACATCTTTGAGATAGAATGATGCGAACACTGACTTGCTTCTCCAATAGGTTGCATCCATAACACTCTGCAGAGAACGGTTCTGTTTGAAGGCCACTGAAGTAGCCACAGCTCTCACTTCATGTGTCCTTACCTTCAGCAAAGCAAGGTCTTCTTCCTTCAGATGAGAATGTGCTTCCCTAATCAGAAGCCTGATGTAGTAAGAAACTGAGTTCTTAGACATTGGAAGAGAAGGCTTCTTGATAGCACACCATAAGGCTTCTGATTGTCCTCGTAAAGGTTTTGACCTTTTTAGTAGATAGTACCTAAGAGCTCTAACTGGGCAAAGTACTCTCTCCAGTTCGTTCCCCACCAAGTTGGACAGGCTTGTGATCTCGAACGACTTAGGCCAAGGACGTGAAGGAAGCTCGTTTTTAGCAAAAAACCGAGCTGCAAGGAACATGTAGCCGTTTCAGATGTGAAAACTATGTTCCTGCTGAAGGCGTGGATCTCACTTACTCTTTTAGCTGTTGCCAAGCACACGAGGAAAAGAGTTTTTAATGTGAGGTCCTTAAAAGAGGCTGATTGGAGAGGTTCAAATCTTGATGACATAAGGAACCTTAGGACCACGACTAGATTCCAGCCTGGAGTGGACAACCGACGTTCCTTTGAGGTCTCAAAAGACCTAAGGAGGTCCTGTAGATCTTTGTTGGTGGAAAGATCCAAGCCTCTGTGGCGGAAAACCGCTGCCAACATACTTCTGTAACCCTTGATCGTAGGAGCTGAAAGGGATCTTACGTTCCTTAGATGTAACAGGAAGTCAGCAATCTGGGTTACAGTGGTACTGGTTGAGGAAACTGCATTGGCCTTGCACCAGCTTCGAAAGACTTCCCATTTAGACTGATAGACTCTGAGAGTGGATGTCCTCCTTGCTCTGGCAATCGCTCTGGCTGCCTCCTTCGAAAAGCCTCTAGCTCTTGAGAGTCTTTCGATAGTCTGAAGGCAGTCAGACGAAGAGCGTGGAGGTTTGGGTGTACCTTCTTTACGTGAGGTTGACGTAGAAGGTCCACTCTTAGAGGAAGAGTCCTGGGAATGTCGACCAGCCATTGCAGTACCTCTGTGAACCATTCTCTCGCGGGCCAGAGGGGAGCAACCAACGTCAGCCGTGTCCCTTTGTGAGAGGCGAACTTCTGAAGTACCCTGTTGACAATCTTGAACGGCGGGAATGCATACAGGTCGAGATGGGACCAATCCAGCAGAAAAGCATCCACGTGAACTGCTGCTGGGTCTGGAATCGGAGAACAATACAACGGGAGCCTCTAGGTCATCGAGGTAGCGAACAGATCTATGGTTGGCTGACCCCACAGGGCCCAAAGTCTGCTGCAAACATTCTTGTGAAGGGTCCACTCTGTGGGGATGACCTGACCCTTCCGGCTGAGGCGATCTGCCATGACATTCATATCGCCCTGAATGAACCTCGTTCCCAGCGTGAGCTTTCGATCTTTTGACCAGATGAGGAGGTCCCTTGCGATCTAGAACAACTTCCTCGAATGAGTCCCTCCCTGCTTGGAGATGTAAGCCAAGGCTGTGGTGTTGTCGGAGTCCACCTCCACCACCTTGTTTAGCTGGAGGGACTTGAAGTTTATCAAGGCCAGATGAACCGCCAACAACTCCTTGCAATTGATGTGAAGTGTCCTTTGCTCCTGATTCCATGTTCCCGAGCATTCCTGTCCGTCCAATGTCGCACCCCAGCCCGTGTCTGATGCGTCCGAGAAGAGACGGCGGTCGGGGTTCTGAACAGCCAAAGGTAGACCTTCCTTGAGAAGAAAGCTGTTCTTCCACCACGTTAGAGTAGACCTCATCTCTTCGGAAACAGGAACTGAGACCGTCTCTAGCGTCATGTCCTTTATCCAGTGAGCAGCTAGATGATACTGAAGGGGGCGGAGGTGGAGTCTCCCTAACTCGATGAACAGGGCCAGCGATGAAAGTGTCCCTGTTAGACTCATCCACTGCCTGACTGAGCATCGATTCCTTCTCAGCATGCTCTGGATGCATTCTAGGGCTTGGTTGATCCTTGGGGCCGACGGAAAAGCCCGAAAAACTCGACTCTGAATCTCCATACCCAGGTAGACAAAGGTCTGGGATGGGACGAGCTGGGACTTCTCTAAATTGACCAGGAGGCCCAGTTCCTTGGTCAGATCCATAGTCCATCTGAGATTCTCCAGACAGCGACGACTTGTGGGAGCTCTTAAAAGCCAGTCGTCTGATGGAGCCGGACACAAGATCATGGTACTGCTGCACAGTCTGTGAACTGTCAACCCTGGGGAAGCGAGGAAGTACAGCGATAACCCGAAACTGTCTAGACTGTCTGGGTAGTACAGACAACTCTTTATCGGGTTGCCGAGGTTGCCGCACCGCGTCACAACAAGTCACCTCTGCTGGTTGTTGAACGTCTTCCCAGAGACACACTGACTCCGTAAAAAGAAATCCTCTATCAAGGACTAAGCTTGGACTGCATGTCTTGCAACAAAGCTCAAGGTCTATGGGAGCAGGTGTGGCAACAGACGGGGTTAGCGACTGAAGCGGAACCATTTACCCTCCCTGGAAGCATGTTATGCTTAAATAAAAGTCCATAGGAGGCTAAGCAGCTTAAGGCTCCTCTCCAAATGACAGAGTCCTCAAGGGAATATCAGAAGGAGGGAGAACAGCACTTTCTCATCTACAGGAACCATATCCGAGAAAAGCTAAGTTCTCTCAGAGAGGGTTTCACTGGTGCAAAAGCAGCAGACCAGAAGGCAACGTTATGAACTGCTTGACAGTCTGTGAACTGTCAAAAACTGAACTGTCAACCACAACAGGAGCGTGAGGACATACAGCACTGGTGTATAAGTAGCAGACCAGAATTAATTCCAAAAGCTTGCTAAGCTAAAGATAAAGCTTCCTGAATAGCGAAGGCTAAACTCTAGAGAAAATACATCACCAAATCGTGAGCAATAACTCCAGAATCAACAGCGTATCCCAGTAGGTCTAGCCGGTGGCACGACAGAGGAAAAATTGAGTTCTTGTTGACAAGAAGTACTTGAGTACCTGCTCACAGATGGCGCTGTTGTGTACACCCCCACCTGTATAGCGATCGCTGGCGTATCCCGACCGTAGATTTCTGTCGGGCAACAGAGTTGACAGCTACATGATCATCGGGTAAGATTAATATTGAAAACTTTATTTTCTCATTTACTTACCAAAGTTATGATGTAAACACCAGGTAGCTCCTCGACTTTTGCATCTGTGAGTCCAGCTTGTGCTAGCCTTTGAACCAAGTCATCCACACATAGGTTACCATATGGGTAACACTGAGGATATTTTGTGGGCATTTCATCATCACTGTCTTCTAAAGGCTGTAAATGAAATTAAAATGTTAACATAACTCAATTTCCAAGTTTTCTTTCGTAAGCACCTACTGCACGATTTTAATGCATTCCTCATATGGGAATGTTAGTTTAATTATTTTGTTAATCAAAATGTATCAACTTGAAATAGCTTCTCTACTCTAACACAAAATCGTCTTAATATATTGCTCAATAATGATTACTGCAGTGTTTAGTTAAAATGTCTAATAACTTTAAAAGTATTTTTTTTTTCATCCCAACCACATCGGTCATATACTAAAGTATTGCCCATATTTGCAGTCTCGAATGTCTTAGTCTCAGTCGTTTACTCACAAAACAAAAAGAATTTTCCTTCATGCATATGCCACCTGAAACCTCAAGTACAAACTGACTACACTCCTTGCTGTTTGAGTTTGTAGAGCTGGTTAACAGTTTTTTACTTGACACACATAATGTAGAGACATTAACATTCATCAAGAATAACTAATTCTTATTCTTCCTGTTTCATTGTTAATCACCATTTTCCTTTAGCCTTTTTACTTTTTATTTCACCAAATCAGCTTGAAGTACAATCTTCTTTATTTCCATGTATGATTAGCATTGGTTGTACCTGTAATCATTAAACCACTCAGTACCTACTATTAATTCTTGCTCATGATCAGCGTCTTGCATACTTTATGTATTTTTCATGTTCACGCTTCCCTTTTATAAACGAGGATACTACCGCTAGAGAGTTATGGGGTCCTTTGACTGGCCAGATAATACTACATTGGATCCTCCTCTCTGGTTACGGTTCATTTTCCCTTTGCCTACACATACACCGAATAGTATGGCCTATTCTTTACATGTTCTCCTATCCTCACACACCTGACAAAACTGAGATTACCAAACAATTCTTCACCCAAGGGGTTAACTACAGCACTGTAATTGTTCAGTGGCCACTTTCCTCTTGGTAAGGGTAGAAGAGACTCTTTAAGCTATGGTAACCAGCTCTTCTAGGAGAAGGACACTCCAAAATCAAACCATTGTTCTCTAGTTTTGGGTAGTACCATAGCCTCTGTACCATGGTCTTCCACTGTCTTGAGTTAAAGTTCTCTTGCTTGAGGGTACACGTGAGCACAGTATTCTATCTTGTTTCCCTTCCGTTTCTTTTATATATATATATATATATATATATATATATATATATATATATATATATATATATATATATATATATATATATATATATATATTGTGATATCCCCATATGTTGTACATATGCTAACATATCAGATTTGTCTAAAGTATATTTTTCCATTTTCTTTGTGAATACATCACCTTATTTCAGCGCCATCTTCATTCCATTCTTCTCATTATCTTTTGTTTACACTCTCCTTCCTGCTGTAAATCATCCCTGTTTTCTTACCTTACATGTTATAAGGTAACCCCCAAATTTATTGTTTTGTTAGAATACATTGTTCTCACCACGAAATTCATCTACCTTACTCACCCATTCACTTTGCATTGCTTATTATTGTTGTTTTGAAGTGCTTTTTCATTGTTTTGTTTAACGTAAGATTAAAGTTTTGTTTATAACATAGTTTATTGTTCCTGTCCTCCAATTATCCTGCTATTGGTGCTTCTGTTGTCTGCAACCAGCTTTAAGAAGATACATTTGATCATAATCAACAATCTTATACACTCGTAATAAGAAACAAGTGAATTTGGAAGTCTACCCATATGACTTCTATTTTGTTGTGTGAAGAGAACTACCGCCCATTATAAAGGGGTAATTGTTTGCACAGTGGTTCGTCACATAATAGTTGGGGGCCTGTCCGGGATCTGATGTGCGATCTGATGTGTGATATGATTCATCATATTTATATCAAGTGATTGAATCGTGAAAGAACAGTTCCAGTGATTATGAACAGTATCGAGTGTTGTGTTGTGGCGTACCAAGGATAAAGGACGACAGTAATAATTCCAAGGTAAGGTAGATGTCTCGTCTCCCTCTCATTAGACATTTATGTATAATATATGTCTGGGTAGTCATTTGGTTGTAAGAGGAACAAGTCACGCTTAATATAGTTAAGACTTAGGTATGCTGATTGTCCAGCTTCTAAACCACCCTTATTAATTGAAGATACCCCCAGTAGGTAGCTTTTAAAGTTTCGCCTACTCAAATCTCGTATCCCAGAGATTTCTCATAAAAAAAAATCTGAAGCCTTAAGATTTTGCCATTTCTTAAAATCGCCATTCAAAAGTGATATTTAGGAAATCAAGTCAAATTTCATTATATGTGATTTACTAAATTAAGTTTCATTATAAGTGAAATTTCCTCCATCTCTATTTCATTATGAAGTGATTTATTTTGTTATATGAATTTCGTAAGTGAAATTAGCCAATTTCCAATTTCGGAGATTTTCGTAATTCCAATCGTTATTTCTAGTCAGGAAATTAACTTTTATATTGTTTGGTGTTAAAAGTACTATTTTGGTGTACAAATAACATTTACGTGTCGGTAAATGAATATTTAGATACTTGTGTTAAATTACTCCTGTTATATCTATAAAGCGCATACTACGTATTTTGTCCAGTTTGTGCATTATTCTGATAATCAATTACTTTAAACTAAGTGTTGACTATTAACTAGATTCTTTATCATAACGAGAATAATATAGTATTTATATAAATTAAAATGTAACATTGAAAAGTTATCGTATTAAGCTGGTATAAATTAAAATGAAATGTAAACTAGAACGTGCTAATTAGGTATGTTTAAAGTAAAAAAACCTTTGCGTTTTAAAGCCTTGTTTACCGATTCGGTAAAATTGTTGTAAAAGTTTGTGATGTTAAGCGTGTCGTTTGAGTAATTATGAAGTAGTTAGCCGCGTGCTCAAGATCTCGAGTATAAAGAAATAATTGTTCAGTCGTTAACTGTGAATAAAAGTTTTAATAGTATTATCGTAAGTTTCGCGAGACTTAATTTTGTATTTAAGCTATTTTTGTGTAAGGTAATCTAATCATATAATTTTGTAATTTTGTGATCTCTCGATCTTGTAATTTTGTGATCGCTATTTTGTATTTCTGTGATCGAAAGATTGTTATTTTGCGATCGTATGATCTTATACTTATTCTTGTAAAGTTTGGATATTTATTTTAGTTTGTACTTATCTTGCGCCACGGGCGACATTCAAAATGCCTTTCAACTTGCAACAATTTATTGTATCACCACGGGATCATGTGGAATCTCTCACAGTTGCCACAAAAACTGACCTAAAGAATCTAGCTCGCCATTATGATGTACAGGTTCCCGCAACTGCCGTAAAATGTGTAATTCTCAGTCATATTTTGAACTTCCTTGTAGATGAAGATATTGTTCCAGAAGAAGAATTGGCTGACGTTCGAGCTCTAACAGTTACCAATCCAAATGGTGACTTGGATAAACTAAGTCTACAGCTGGAGTTGGAAAAGATGAAGATGCAAGCCGCAACTGCCGCCGCTGAGGTAGAAGAAAGGAAAGCCGCTGCTGCTGAACGAGCCGCAACTGCCGCCGCTGAGGTAGAAGAGAGGAAAGCCGCTGCTGCTGAAAGAGCTGCAACTGCCGCAACTCTGGTAGAACGAGAAAGAGCCGCTGCTGCTGAACGAGCCGCAACTGCCGCCGCTGAGTTAGAAGAGAGGAAAGCCGCTGCTGCTGAGCGCAAGGCTGCTGCCGCTGCTTCCCTAGAACGTATCAAGGTGGAAACTGCTTTGGAGCAACAAGAAAAAGCAAGTGAACAGAAAAACAACGCTCTCCGTGTTAGGCTGCAGATTGAGAGAGAAGCGGCCACAGTAACAGAACGGGATCTGGCATTTATAAGACTGAAAGAAAAGGAAGAAGGTAAGCTAATTCCTGAACCCTTTGATGTGGGCAAGGTGCAGAAATTGCTGCCCACATTTGAAGAACGGGAACCTGATAACTACTTTTCTGTGTTCGAAGACACAGCCAAGAATCTCAATTGGCCTCAGGACAAATGGTATTTGATCATCCGGAACTCATTTAAAGGTAAAGCATTATCTGTATGTGCCACTATGTTAGAGGAACATGATTATTTCATAATTAAACAGGCAATCCTTGATGCTTATTCTATTACTGCGGAAGGTTATAGGCAAATATTTCGTAATAGTCAGAAGCAAGTTCAGCAGACCTTTTTAGAATTTATGAATGGAAAGATTAAACAGTTTCAGAAGTGGGTAGACAAAGTAGATGTCAAAACTTTCGAGCAGTTGAAAGATTTAATAGTAATGGAGGAGTTCTTAAGGAAAATACCAGGTAGCATTAATGTGTATCTAAGGGAGCAGAATGAATCTGACCCTAAGAAAGCCGCTTTAAAGGCAGATGACTATGCTCTTATTCATAAAGTAGGTAAAACCCCATATAGAGAAACTAGACCTAGGGAAACTTGTACATACTGCAAACAAGAAGGACATCATATTTCAGAATGTCCTGATCCACATTGTGCAGCTTCATACTTAAAGAGAAAACCTAATCCCCCTCAATTCTCTCCCAAGCAAATGAATCTGCCCAAACAGGAACCAAAACCTAAGGTGGAGAAGAAAAAGACCTTCCATTGTGCATCACACGAGTCCCAAGCGTTTGCACCCTTCACTTGCTCAGGCAAAATAAATGGTAAACCTGTAACCATACTCAGAGACACTGGATCCTCTCAAACGATCGTCTCTCCTAAAGTAATACGACCTAAAGGTGAAACTCACAGGTATGTTGCAGTTAATGACTTAACCAGTAAGTCTATGTTGCCTCTCATTAATGTAAACCTTCATTGTCCTTATTTCTCTGGAACTACTGAAGTAGCTGTAAATCCAGAACTGTTACCATGCAAGAATGTAGATGTAATCCTGGGTAATGACATAGCTAACTCTGTTGTCTTAACAAACTTAATAGCAGTATCTCCAGGTGATGTTGTACAGGAGGAATGCTTAGCAGTGACACGAAGCAGGAAAAAGGACACCCCTACTGAATCATCATCAAACCCGTTGCCAGTCTCTGAACCTATGGATTTCAACGAGTTGATGAGTACATATAAGATCCAACCTGATTCCTTTAGCTATCAACAAAGGAAAGATGTCACTCTACAGCAGTGTTTCAACCAAGTGAAACCAAAGGATACCAACAAGTGTTCTTATTTTTATATTAATAATGATGTACTAATGAGAAAATTCAGGTCCAGCAAGATCAGTCATCTAGAAACCTGGAAGGATCTATTCCAGGTAGTTGTTCCTAAGGATATAAGACCTCTGATCCTAGAATTGTCTCACTCTGCTGACTCTCATCTTGGTATCACTAAAACATATGAACGCATCAGTCAAGACTTTTATTGGCCAAACATGAAGAATGACATTAAAGAGTACGTAAAAACATGTACTACATGTCAAAAAGTAAGTAGTCCTAATGTAAAAGTACCAGTTGCACCCTTAAAACCTATACTTGTGCCTAAAGAACCTTTCAGTAAGATCATAGTAGATTGTGTAGGCCCTTTGCCTAAGACAAAAAGGGGACATGAATACTTGCTTACGGCCTTATGCCCAACTACGCGTTATCCATTTGCAGTACCTTTCAGAAACATTTCAGCCAAGAACATCCTAAAGTCACTAGTGTCCATATTTACTGTTGTAGGATTTCCAACTGAACTACAATGTGATCAAGGAACCAATTTCATGAGTCATGCTTTTAAAACAGCTATGAAAGATTACCATATAACCCAAGTCTCATCCTCAGCTTACCATCCACAGACCAATGGAGCATTAGAACGCACTCACCAGACCATTAAAAATCTTCTCCGGAAATACATCCATAGTTCAGGTAACGAGTGGGATTGCGATTTGGAATTGATCATGTACATCATACGAGGAGTTCGAAATCAGTCTACTGGTATGTCACCTTTTGAACTACTCTTCGGTCGACGGCCACGAACTATCCTCAGTTCAGTCAAAGAACGCATCCTGAAGTTGGGAGATAATGAGGTACCTCTTTCCCAATATATTTCAGAACTCAACAAGAAACTTTCAGATCTTCACTCCATTGCCAAAACTAACTTGATAACAGCTCAAGAGAAGATGAAGATTAACTATGATAAAAAGGCTAAAACCAGAAGTTTCAAAGTAGGAGATGCAGTGCTGCTATACCATCCGCTTGCAGGCTCTCCCCTACGAGAGAAATACCAGGGACCTTATACCATCACTCAACGTATCTCGCCAACCAACTATATAATCGCCACTCCAGATAAGCGTAAGTCTACTCAATTAGTCCACATAAACCTCTTAAAGGCTTATTTGTCTCCCTCAACAGCTGAAAATAAAACGGTAATGATTACTAGTGCCATACCATACATAGATTGTACTATGGATCAATTTACAGATGATCCAATAACTGCATCTTGGCAGGATTCTCAAAACTCAAAGATCTTGGAAAACTTATCAGACTATCTAAAACCCTTATATGCATCAAAATGTAAATCTTTAGTAGCTTTATTCCATGAATTTCCTAGTATAACTTCAGATAAACCAGGCAGATGCACCATGCTAGATCATGACATCAAACTACAACCAGGTGCTGCACCCATTAAACAAGCTTTCTATCGAACATCACAGAAGAAATTGGGTATCATGAAAGAAGAAGTGAACTACTTAGTAAGAGAAGGATTGGCAGAACCCAGTGCGTCACCATGGGCTTCCCCATGTCTCCTAGTAGGAAAGAAAAATGGTAAATTTCGTCTTTGTACCGATTACAGGAAGATTAATAATTTAACAATTAAAGATTCGTATCCTCTACCAAGAATACAAGATATCATTGACCAAGTAAGTAATTCGACCTACTTAACCCAAATAGATTTGTTGAAGGGTTATTACCAAATTAAATTAACAGAAACGGCAAAGGAAATTTCTTCATTTATCACTCCATTTGGCTTATTTAGTTATAACGTAATGCCATTCGGATTAGCCAACGCACCTGCCACCTTTCAAAGAGTAATGTCTTTAATTTTACAGGACTTGGAAAAAGTATTTGTATATTTAGATGACATCATTATTGCCTCTGACACATGGATAAACCACATTCAAAAAATAAAAGAAGTTTTCTCAAGGTTGAAACAACATGGATTAACGATCAACTTAGCAAAAAGTAATTTTTGCAAAGGTCAGGTATCTTACCTTGGTCATCGAGTTGGCAGTGGTAAAGTATTACCCCATGATGCAAATATTAGCGCCATAACTTTTTATCCTGTTCCAACTACCAAACAGGAATTAAAAAGATTTCTAGGTATGGTAGGATATTACTCTAAGTTCAGTCCAAATTTCTCACCGTTCACAGGACCACTATTTGCTTTAACTTCTTCAAAAGTAAATTTTTCTTGGAGCCAGCAACATGATCAAATATTTAACCAGCTAAAAACTTACTTGTCATCTCCTCCTATATTAATGGCACCTAACCTCACCAAACCATTCTATCTCCAAACAGACGCTAGTGATCTTGGATATGGGGGCATTTTATTACAGCATCCTGCTCCAATAACAGCCATAACAGGAAACCTGCCCCCACTAGCTGATCTGTTACCAGTCTCTTATTCCAGTGGACGATTTATGGGTTCCCAACTAAATTGGCCCACTGTGGAGAAAGAACTATTCGCCATCGTAGCTACCATCCAGAGATACGAGATCTATGTTGATGGACAAGACACGATCTACGTCTACAGCGACCACTCTCCTCTGTCGCATCTCCATAGGTCCACTACTCTCGACCCTAAACTTTTAAGATGGTCATACATACTATCTGCACATAATATCCAAGTAATCGCCATATCAGGACGAGAAAATATTGTGGCAGACTCATTATCAAGGATAACCTCGGTTGATCCTCGGGAAATGGAAAAAAACAAAAACAAGGGGGGACTGATATCCCCATATGTTGTACATATGCTAACATATCAGATTTGTCTAAAGTATATTTTTCCATTTTCTTTGTGAATACATCACCTTATTTCAGCGCCATCTTCATTCCATTTTTCTCATTATCTTTTGTTTACACTCTCCTTCCTGCTGTAAATCATCCCTGTTTTCTTACCTTACATGTTATAAGGTAACCCCCAAATTTATTGTTTTGTTAGAATACATTGTTCTCACCACGAAATTCATCTACCTTACTCACCCATTCACTTTGCATTGCTTATTATTGTTGTTTTGAAGTGCTTTTTCATTGTTTTGTTTAACGTAAGATTAAAGTTTTGTTTATAACATAGTTTATTGTTCCTGTCCTCCAATTATCCTGCTATTGGTGCTTCTGTTGTCTGCAACCAGCTTTAAGAAGATACATTTGATCATAATCAACAATCTTATACACTCGTAATAAGAAACAAGTGAATTTGGAAGTCTACCCATATGACTTCTATTTTGTTGTGTGAAGAGAACTACCGCCCATTATAAAGGGGTAATTGTTTGCACAGTGGTTCGTCACATAATAATATATATATATATATATATATATATATATATATATATATATATATATATATACAGTAGGGTCCCGAATTATGCGAGAATTTGGTCGATTAATGACCTCGTGTAAATGGAAAATCGCGAATTTCGAAACACACAACTAACAGAAATAATTCCATTGCGGCCATGGCAACCAGAAATTTGCCTATTCAAATGTGTTTACTACCCATTTCCAATACTTTCCTTGTACTATACTGTATTTCTTTATAATATCAAATTGTTCTTGTAAATAAATAAAACATTTAATATACTTTAAAGTTCTAATAACTTGAAAAATGGTTAAAATTACAACCAGGATAGGTGTAAACACCATATATTTCCCGTTATAACACAACCCAAAATACAGACAAATTTTAAGGTTTGTCATATCTATTGTATAATACAACTGGTGAATAGCAAAACCATCACTCTATAGACTAGCTTGTTGTATGATTGAAAATCCAGAATTATCAAAATAAAGGCGATTTTATATCATGCGTTTCCTAAACACGCTAAAAAGCACAATAGAAAACGACAACCAATGTTTTGTTTACGTTTATCTCTGATCACAACGAAGAAACAGACGCATTTATACATCTGTGTTTTTGAATTGACAGCAATTTTACCAAGTATAGATTATATGTTGAATTTGTTATTACCAATGTTCTAATTATTTTTTATTAGAACTTTCAAATAAATGAAATGAATGCCATTTATGAAATGTTTTTCTTTATGATGCCGCCTGAAACGGAAACCTTCCATTTGTTTACGCTCCATCTTCGATCATAATAAACAAACGAATGCATTAAACACACATGATCTAAGTCATAACTAATGATATTACAAACATTTAGTAAACATTGTTATTACAAATATTTTACTTACCGTATCCATATAAATTCCTAAATTCGTAGCAAAGCTGGAAATTTTTTTTTCCTTATGCGTTTAATCCACAATAGCAAACTGCCGCTAATGACAGAGTGATAACTTACGATAATTCTAAACTGTTACGAAAGATAATTGTCCTTTCCATATCCAAAATACTTTTCCTAACTTCAGTTATAAGTCAACTTCTACCCACCTCAATTATGGATCCATATGCAAAAAAGGTAAAAGAAGAAAGTACTAGGCCTATTTTTAAAGTCACCGAACAATTAGGTTACCGCTATAACGTTCGATGTGAGAGAGAGAGAGAGAGAGAGAGAGAGAGAGAGAGAGAGAGAGAGAGAGAGAGAGAGAGAGAGAGAGAGGGATGGTTTTAAAGTACTAAACAATAAATATGATAGGTTATAACACATTGGTGTTTATGTAATATTAACTGTATAGATGGTTTGAATAAGTTAAGAAATGGTGTAAACAATTCTTTGTTATTGTATTCGCGCGGAAGCTAGACATCAGCTGATGTGATCACAGCCAAAAGTAAAACAAAAATAAGTTAGCAATACTCGATTTTTAAAACACACCCGAAATTTAACAACATAAGTACATGTTTTATTATAGCGCAATTGACATTTAAAGAGTAAAAATTTTCTGGAATAGAATGGTGTTTCCTAAAAAATAGTGGTTTGCGGACGAAATCGGTCACCGTATTTTAAGCTATGATTGAAATGGATGTATACACGGTATAATTTTTTCGTTTTGTATTTAATTGACACTTCAAGAAAACCGATTTTGGTTTCTTCATCTATTTGTAAGTATTGTATAGAGAGAGAGAGAGAGAATCAGCTGTTGTAATTGAATGTCGTGTTTTTGTTTCGTGTACCCCCTGAAGCGAGGAATTGATCACCACAACTAACAATATTCATGTTAATTTCATTCTTAAACTCAAGTTGCCATATGTGAACTATGGTTTTATTTCTTACGGAGAGAGAGAGAGAGAGAGAGAGAGAGAGAGAGAGAGAGAGAGAGAGAGAGAGAGAGAGAGGGATTTCTGCCATCAAATCTCTCTCTCTCTCTCTCTCTCTCTCTCTCTCTCTCTCTCTCGATTTTATTTTACCGTCTACTCTACAAAACCAATGTTTGCAAATCAAATGTATACTGTTTAAAATATGACAAAATATTGACGACTCGTTACCGAAGTTTAGGCTATTCACTGCCGATAAACGAACCCAGTCTACTCGTGAAAACCTTGAACGCCCAGAGGGAAAAATAAGGCTTTTAAATATACTGTACTAAACAAAAATAATGCTTTAATATACCATCATTAACACTACCATTACAATTATCGTAAGGTTGGAGAAAGATAAAGATTGCCGAAAACGTAACCACATTTTTGTTTACATTTTGTCAGCTGGACTCGCACAGTTAACAGTTGATTTCATTGTTGATGTGGAATTTTATCCTTAAATAGGCTATTCATTATGAAATTATGTTGATGAAATGTAATGTTAATGAAATGTAATGTTAATATTGTTTTGTAACATTTATTATAAATCACCGTATTTAGGGCTACCAATATACTTAAAAAGACAATAGATTTGATACATTTTGTAGTGCTTGACTCGCGAACTTTGAACAGCCTCGCAGATACAGAAAATTTATTTTTGAAAAATAGCGATCGCGGAAAAGGGGAATCGTGTAATTCGAACACGCTTAATTCGGGACCCTACTGTATATATATATATATATATATATATATATATATATATATATATATATATATATATATATATATATATATAAAGGAAATATTCATCTTAATGTTGTTACTGTTCTTAAAATATTTTATTTTTCTTTGTTTCCATCCCTCACTGGGCTATTTCCCCTTTTGGGGCCCATGGGCTTATAGCATCCTGCTTTTCCAACTAGGGTTGTAGCTTAGCAAGTAATAATAATAATAATAATAATAATAATAATAATAATAATAATAATAATAATAAGTTACAACCTACTTAATGACTACGAGATACGTTTTTTAACAAAGTTCATTATGGATGAATTTCAAAGTTCAGTTTTTATTACTCTGCTCTAGAGAAGAAAAATCACCTTTTGTTCTTTTTTTATGTTGGTTACCCCACAAAAATTGGGGAAAGTGCTAAGGTAAATAGAAAGATGAGTGGTGTTTTTATTTTTTGTATCAATTGCATTCTACATTTTGTTATCCTGTATTTAGTGTTGTGTGTAAGCTGCTTTGTGATATGTGCAGTTTTGCTACTATTTTTATATTTTTGTGATATTCTAAATGTTTTTCATTTCTGCAGTTGATCAACCTTTACCAGCTGCATTGCAACTCTATTGGCTAGTGCTGTACCTCTTCTATAATCTGTTAGCCCTGTTGAGCATGGTCTAACCATGCTGCAAAGAGCAGTAGTTGTTACAACAAGCTCATAATTAATACCCAATCCCGAAGATATTAGTTGGCTAGCAAGCTCCATATCACCTCGAAGATGTAGTGTGATTGATACCCTACCAGCTTACTGTAGGGTACTGATGTACACAATGAGGAGACCTGCTCACCCAGACTGGCTTCATTGTAAAATATGTTGTACTAACCTGATAATTGCAATCTAGCATATATTTTCTCAACCTTAAGCATTAGCTGGTTTTAGTTCAACTATGACTTCTTAAATGTACAAAGCTATTATGGTAAGTTTTATGTTACTTTGATACAAATATCAACTTATTACAGGGCATGACCCACTTCAAGCTCAACCAACTGGATGTAAATCCCATAGAGACCTACTCCTAACTCTTTACACTGCAAGTAAAAGAGTAATAGAGATGTTTCTTGGAACGAGAAATGCGAATCCTGTTCACCCAGCTATCATTAAATCACTAACTGGTGATTCCAGCTATCATTCAATCTCTAATTGGTGATTCAGGACTTGATCTTTCTGGCATGATGAGAAAGGAACACTTTTCTATCAGATGAACAAGTGCTTACATTATTTGATAATAAATTTTACATGATAAAAACAAAGAAATACCGTACTGTACCTTCAGGGTATATTTGTTGTCTTTTATATGAAGTTCTGCAGTGACAGTGGAAGTGTTTAATCCAGGTCGTATAGTACTGGGATTAAGAGCTAGTGCTAAATCAGGTGCCACTCCCATATTTTCTAGTCTCCTGTTTATTCCAAGGTTCAGAACCTGACACTCACTGTATGTTAGTGGAGTTTCTTCCTGTAAATTAATGAACATATAAAACTTTTAGAGAAATGACATTCATTCACCCTTAGATCCCTGGAAAAGATTTCAATTTTCATACCTCTACAGCTTATAGATTAACCCTTTTACCCCCAGGCTCTTTGGAAATTTCCAACCCTTAACCCCCAAGGGGTTATTTTTTCCCCAGCACATTTTGCAGTATATTTTTTTAAATTGCTCTAACAGCCTTAATATTTGTCATAGAGAGGTCAGGTTGGTCTCATTCTCTTGGAAAAGGCCTGAATTTTCTCAAAAAATTATCACAAATATGAAAAAAAAAAAAAATTTATAGCATTTTTTTGCAAGGACGTACCGGTACGTCCATGGGGGTAAAGGGATGAGTTTTGTGAAACGTACCAGTACGTCCTTTGGGGGTAAAAGGGTTAACCAACCTAAGCTGCTTACTTCACCCCACACCAAACTGACAAAGAGATGCAGGATAATGGATTAGAGCCAAACAATTTAGTATCACCATTTTGAATGATTGTTAGTGTTGAATTAGGACTAAATTCTTCTGGTTACATGTTCTCAAAGATTGGTCTGATTTACCGATAATTATCTGGGTGAAAAGAATAGAGAACAACGTTTGCAGACATGGCTCATTGTTAATAGTAGGGTCAGAAACAGAAGTCATAATAAGTCTACAATATACAAGAGTTGAATCTATATGAAAGGTCAAAATATTGATATAGGACAAACCACAAATATGGTGACCATAATGGGACCAAAGAAGAAAGACCAGGCAAGGAAGTGATTGTGCAAACTGTAAGAGAATTATAGCGGTGAAGGCAATACAACTGATGGTGTCACTGAAGTAAAGGGGTTTCGTAAATATATGAGGACAATGGTAAAGAATAGAACCATAAGATGGGAGGTCATGACTTGAAAGAGATAGAACACTGTTACTTTAGCAATGTATAAAACTTAGTTGTGAAGCTTGTATTTAGATGTCACTAGCAATTGCAACAGGCTGGATAAGTGGTCTAAATTGTTTAGCTACGGGTTCATAAAAGTATCCAGTTTGTAGACAGGAAATATCCAAGGCATGTTTAAAGACACTACAGTATTTCACTATAGAACAGAGACATAGACCCATAAAATGGAGATTTTGAAGCGATGTGATTAAAAACTGCCAATATTCCTGGCTGAAGTGATAAACAAAGCTGCTGAGAGATGTAATGCTTGAAGTCTAGGAAAAGACAAATGAAGATGATCATGAGAGAAGTAACATTTGGAGTCTGGAAAACACAGATTTCCAAGATTGAGATGACTTTGCAAGAGGACGAGAAGGGAAGAAGCATGTAGAGCATTAACTCAGAAAAGTAGTAGATAGGAAAGTAGAAAAACAAGGACCACTAGAAAGGTACAAATAACCATGGAGAAAGAGTATTGGTAAAGATGTTTACCATATTAAAATTCAAACAAAATTTAAATAAAATAAAAAGTGGAGAATAATTACACATTCAGCATCAAGAAGGAAACCGTACAAGAAATTGGGTAAACAACACAGTACTGTATTATCATTATCAGAAATTAGATAACCAAAATAACAAAATTCAGTTCATAGAATTTAATTGAACTAAAATAATGAGCAAACTGTTAATTGAAGGCTGGTTATTGAAGCTTGAACATTAAAAGTACAATCGGTTACGAATATCAAACAAGCTAAGGCCAAATAAACTTTAGAGAATCTTAAAGGGAATGCTTCACTGTATCATACGAACCATCATTTCTGCAGGAAACTCAACAGTATTTCCTTATGGGTCAGTTTTCAGAAAAATATTTAAATAACCACATCGTATCTACTTACCAATATCAGAGAAAGATCAGTGCGATGTGGAGCCATAGCTGGCGGTCTCAGGTACACCTCAGGTACAACTAACTTTCCAGGCTTCAATTCATTAATCAATTTCCTTGCCTGCAAATCATAGCCCGCTAAGTAAATAAAATAACTCCATGAGATCCAGAGCTTATAAGATATGGTATAAAACCTTGCTATAAGAAATGTAATACTATAAGAACATTCTTAAATGTCAAATAGAATAAGGTAAATCAAAAAGCATTTTAGAAATATATCATTGATATCCAACAACTCTTTATTGCCTATCATTACCTGTGTGAAATCTAAGCTTGTATCAATAGGACAGTAGACAGGTCGCATAGCCAGAGGCTGGAATGGGGCAAGAGCTTCACCAAAATCAAACTCTGGCTCTGAAATTTCAAAATTCAGGAATTAAAAAATAACATTTATATCACAACAAAGTATTAAAAAATTATAATATCTGTAGTTGTCAATTAAATAAATTTAAAAAAAAAATTGTATATTTCCAAACTATATAAACCAGAGTCCTTTCCTTATTTTAAAGATATTTTGGACCTCCCGGTTCGGATAACTAGACGATTTACTGCACATATCTTAAACTCTAATCTAGCTTTAATAGGCAGCCAGTGAAAATCAATTACTATAGGAGTGATCCATATGTCTTTAGTGGCACTGTAACAGACATTGACCCTTTAACAAGGTAGTTACTGCAGTTATGATAGGTAGCGCAAGGGGAAGCTCCGTCCACGTGCCTAACATAAAATAGCCACTTTTGTATTAGTGGCTAAGACTGAGAGAGATGTTTGAGGTGGAAAATTCTATTTAAAGGACTTCAGTTTGTATAGCTATGAAAAATGATATTTTAATTATAAAATAAATTTTTGAATATACTTACCCGGTGAATATATAATAGCTGCAACTCTGTGGCTCGACAGAAAACACACTCAAAAAACTCGCGAGCGATCGCTATAAAGGTTGCGGGTGTGCCCACCAGCGCCAACTGTCGGCCAGATACCACTCTTGCATGTAAACAAACCCTTCAATTCTTCTCGTCCCGCTGCGTCTCTATTGGGGAGGAAGGGAGGGTCATTTAATTTATATATTCACCGGGTAAGTATATTCAAAAATTTATTTTATAATTAAAATATCATTTTTAAATATTTAACTTAGCCGGTGAATATATAATAGCTGATTCACACCCAAGGCGGTGGGTAGAGACCAGAGTTAATTAAGTTTACAGCGTATAAGATAAGAGTTTTTTCATTTTGACAGTTATCAATATAACAAAACCAAAATATATAGGTACCTGGTAAGGAAGTTGACTTAGACGATTACTCTGCCTTGTAAGTCTGTCTTCCTCACGGAGCCCAGCGATCCTCTTAGGATGCTGAAAGACTCCCAGGAGCTGAAGTATCAAGGGTTGCAACCCATACAACAGGACCTCATCAAACCCCTAATCTGGGCGCTCTCAAGAAATGACTTTGACCACCCGCCAAATCAACCAGGATGCGAAAGGCTTCTTAGCCTTCCGAACAACCCATAAAACAATATTAAAAACATTTCAAGAGACAGATTAAAAGGATATTGGAATTAGGGAAGTATAGTGGTAGAACCCTCACCCACTACTGCACTCGCTACAACGAATGGACCCAGTGTGTAGCAGTCCTCGTAAAGAGTCTGGACATCTTTTAAGTAAAATGACGCGAACACTGACTTGCTTCTCCAAAAAGTTGCGTCCATAATACTTTGCAGAGATTTATTTTGCTTGAAGGCCACGGAGGTTGCTATATCTCTAACTTCGTGCGTCTTAACCTTAAGCAAACATCGGTCTTTCTCATTCAAGTGAGAATGAGCTTCTCGTATTAAAAAAAAATCTGATAAAATATGACAAAGCATTCTTTGACATAGGCAATGAAGGTTTCTTAACTGAGCACCATAATGCCTCAGATTTCCATCGTAATGACTTAATACGAGCTAAATCGAACTTAAGAGCTCTAACAGGACATAATACTCTTTCCAGTTCGTTGCCTACGATCTCTGATAAGCAAGGAATATCAAAAGATTTAGGCCAAGGACGAGAAGGCAGTTCATTTTTGGCCAGGAAACCAAGTTGAAGTGAACAAGTGGATTTTTTCTGTAGAAAAGCCGATGTTCTTACTGAAGGCATGAAGTTCACTGACCCTTTTAGCCGAAGCCAAGCACACTAGGAAAAGTGTCTTGAGGGTGAGATCCTTCAGGGAGGCTGAATGTAATGGCTCAAACCTGTCTGACATGAGGAACCTTAGGACCACGTCTAAGTTCCATCCAGGAGTTGCCAAACGACGTTCCTTAGAGGTCTCGAAAGACTTAAGGAGATCTTGTAGATCTTTATTGTTGGAAAGATCTAAGCCTCTATGTCGAAAGACCGAAGCCAACATGCTCCTGTAGCCCTTAATCGTGGGAGCTGAAAGGGAGTGAACCTTTCTCAGATGTAAAAGAAAATCTGCGATTTGGGCTACAGAGGTACTGGACGAGGACACAGATGCTGACTTGCACCAGTCTCGAAAGACTTCCCACTTCGACTGGTATACTCTAATGGTAGAAGCTCTCCTAGCTCTTGCAATCGCACTGGCTGCCTCCTTCGAAAAGCCTCTAGCTCTTGAGAGTCTTTCGATAGTCTGAAGGAAGTCAGACGAAGAGCGAGGAGGCTTTGATGGACATTCTTTACGTGGGGCTGACGTAACAGATCTATCGTTAGAGGAAGACTTCTTGGAAAGTCTACCAGCCATTGAAGTACCTCGGTGCACCACTCTCTCGCGGGCCAGAGGGTAGCAACCAACGTCAACCTTGTCCCTTCGTGAGAGGCGAACTTCTGCAGTACCTTGTTGACTATCTTGAATGGTGGGAATGCATATAAGTCCAGAAAAGACCAATCCAGTAGAAACGCGTCTATGTAGATTGCTTCTGTATCTAGGACTGGAGAGCAATAGATTAGTAACCTTTTGGTCAACGAGGAGGCAAAGAGGTCTATGGTGGGTTGACCCCAAGTAGCCCAAAGACTCTTGCCCACGTCCTTGTGGAGGGTCCATTCCGTGGGTATCACCTGACCCCTCCGACTGAGACAGTCTGCCAAGACGTTCAAGTCCCCCTGGATGAATCTCGTCAACAGGGAGATGCCTCGAATTCTTGACCATAAGAGAAGGTCCCTTGCGATCTCGAGCAGCGTGAAGGAGTGTGTGCCTCCTTGCTTGGAGATGTACGCCAAAGCTGTGGTGTTGTCTGAGTTGACCTCTACCACTTAGTTTCGAAGAAGCTTTCTAATATCATCAAGGCCAAGTGGACTGCTAATAGCTCCTTGCCGTTGATGTGCATGCTCTTCTGACTTGAGGTCCACAGACCCGAGCATTCCCGACCGTCCAGGGTCGCACCCCAACCCAAATCCGACGCGTCTGAGGACAACACGTGGTTTGGGTTCTTGACTGCTAGGGATAGTCCCTCTCTCAGACTGATATTGCTGTCCCACCATTTCAGGCATGCCTTTACTGGTTCGGAGACTGGGAATGATACCGTCTCTAATGTCTTGTCCTAGTTCCAGTGAGAGGCTAGATGGAACCGGAGAGGCAGAAGGTGTAGTCTCCCTAGTGAGACAAACTGCTCCAGGGATGAGAGAGTCCCTACGAGACTGTTCCAACTCCTGACTGAATAAACGTTTCGTTTCAGCATTAGTTGGACTTCGAGCAGGGCTTGACTGCGAATCTCCATCCCCAAATATAGAATAATCTGGGATGGGATCAGTTGGGACTTTTAGGCTGACCAAAAGTCCCAACTCCCTGGCCAGACTCAACGTCCAATGTAGATCCTGCCGACAGCGAAGACTGGACGATGCTCTGAGAAGCCCGTCGTCCAAGTACAGGGAGGCTCGGATCCCCGATAGATGGAGGGATTTTGCCACATTCCTCATGAGCCTCGTAAACACGAGAGGCGCAGGACTGAGGCCAGAGCACAGGGCTCGAAACTGGTACCCCACATTCCTGTAAACAAACCTCAGAAACGGTTGGGAATCCGGGTGTATAGGAATGTGGAAGTATGCCTCCTGAAGGTCGAGAGAGACCATCCAGTCGCCTTCCATAAATGCTGTCAAGACAGCCTGGTAGACTTCATCGTGAAGTTTGTCTTGACAATGAACACATTGAGCGCACTTGCCTCTTACGTACTCCTGCAGTGAACATGGCTGCCAAATCATTGGAGCCATCCCTGAGGGACTTGTTCCTGCAGAGAACGTGGCTGTCAGATCATTGGAGCCATCCCTGAAAGCCTTGTTTATGCATGACATAATTGTACAGCAAAACTTCAAAGGCTCGAAAATAGCTGTGAAGTCGACCTGTAAAATCTTGGAGCGTCTCATGGCCAGGCGCCAGGGAGAGTCTATGAGGTTTGAGAAGTCTATCTGGGCAGAGGCAGGAACTCCCAAGCCGAGAACTTCTCTCGTGTCATATCAGACTCTCGCTCTATAAGCCAGTTTAAAAGAAGGGAAAGCAAAGGCTGTCTCCCCCAAACTCCTCCTGGTGATAAACCAGTCGCCTAGCAAACGTAAAGCTCTCTTAGAAGAGCGAGAGAGCACTAGCTTATAAAACAACGGCTTCGAAGTAGCTAGGCCTAGTGTAAGCTCTGACGTTTAGGCGAACGAGGAGCAGCAGTTACAAAAAGATCCGGACAAAGATCCTTAAAAATCAGCATGATTTATTTAAAGTCCATAGAGGGCTAAGCAGCTTTAGGCTCCTCTCCGTCTGACAGAGTCCTCAAGGGAATATCAGTAGGAGGGGGAACAGCAACTTCCTCATCTGAAGGAACCTTGTCCGACAATAGCCGAGTCTCAAGCAAGGGAGAGACCTACCGTGGTGGCAATGCTTTACAAGCAGAGTCCACACGCACTGGTGCATTAGTAGCGGACCAGGACGCAACGTCATGTAACTGCTTGACAGTCTGTGAACTGTCAACAACAACAGGTGCGTGAGGACGCACAGCGTCCACTCGAGACTGCTTTGACCGCCTAGACTGAGCAGTCAAAACAACTCTAGAATGCGGAGGTTGACGCTCAGCGTCAAAACAAGTCAACTCCGATTGTTGGCGAACGTCCTGAACGTCAACAGGAGCATCAGCAAGTGGCCTAACGTCCAAATGTGGCTGAAAATCCACACGAGACCGCATCGAGTGTGGTTCTAAACAACCTGACTGACGTGACTTGGCTACGCCAACTTCAACAGGACGCACAAAGGAACGTTAGGGTGGCTGAAGGCCAGGATCTCGATGAGATAAACGGCTAGGCTCAACGGACTTATCGGCAGAATAGTCTTCCATAAGGGAGGCAAGCTTATTCTGCATGTCTTGCCGTACAACCCATTTAGGATCAACGGGAATGGTTGCGGTAAGAGACGAGGGTAACGTCTGTGACCGCAAAACCTTGCCTACAAAAAGACTCTCGGAGTCTGTGTTACGCTTTTGTTAGGCGGCGAGCAGTCTTCCGATGACTGCATAGGGTCAGAGCTGTCCTAATAGTTAAAACCAGGACGCTGGACCTGTCCTGAAAGGACTGACTTTCGCTTAAAGGGCCTCGAAACCTTGTTCCACGGTTTCTTATGCGAAAAGCCTTCGGATGACGAGGAGAAAATCGTCTCTCTCGCCTTATGGTAGGGGTGATCTTGGTAAGATACACCTGATACCATAGAGGGAACGTCTGTTCGCTGATCAAGGCCTCTCGAACCCATAAGTCGTACGACATTACTTCTCCCCTGGGCTTGGGAGCTTGCAAGAGGTCCCGGACTATGCGAACGACAGGCACGAACAGACAAACCCTCGGTCGCAACACTGATAACACTTTGCGCAATATCACTTTATCACTACGATTTTCTGTTTTGCACTTATTTCACTGAAATCGAATTTTTTAACAATTCACATTAGGTATGAATAAAACTGATTTCTACCTGAAGCACGCAATTCTACCCTCATCAAAAGGTTGTAATTGCGAAATCAGTCGTATAATGTAAGCACATTAATACCAGCAAAAAACAGTAAACATATTTTAAGATAAAAAAAAATCAGTGGCTGGGGAAGAGACTAAACACTAGTTCATTCAAAACTACGTTTTCAATCTCTCACCGTACAGTGCCTTGGGACGAGAATAAAAACTAAAAACGTTTTATCCTTTCTCCCCGTACAGAGACTAGGGACGAGAGTAACTCGAGAACAACGTTACTCGCTTGGGACGAGATAAAGATCGGAACGTTCTCTCTCCTCTCTCTCTCTCCGTCTCTATCTCTCTCTCTCTCTCTCTCTCTCTCTTGATTTCGCACCGAAGAGAAGAGCCCACTTACCTTTCGTCAATAAACAGGTTATTTGACCAAAGGAAAAAAAAAACAAAGGTTTTTCAATTAAAAGTTCTTTTAAAATAGTCTTTAAAACATTTAAGCTTTGAAAGAAAAAAGAACAAAACGTCAGAATCGATTTACTCTTTCTGCAAAGTGAAACCGTGATACTCTCTCTCTCTATCGTAACGATAGAGCGCAAACTGCGTAGCATATAAACTAAACGTTAGTTCATCTTTGAAACAGTACGAAGACTATTCAAAGAAAAAAACTATCATAAAATATTTACTAAAAATATTTCATTTAATAAGTTTTAAATCATTAGCTCTGTAAAAGTTATTTACGATTGAAAAGGGCTCAACGTTGTTTAACTTCGGTTTCCAAGTTAGGACCGCCTACTCTCAGGAAAGGTCGCATATAAACAAATCATTAAAATTTATTTTGATGTTTATTATAAATGGAAAGCTAATCGAAGAGGCCTAATAAAGGCGGTTGAGATATAAAATATATAGAGGAAAATCTATAATTAATTTATAACGTGATAAGATAATTGCTAAAAGCCTAAAACACACTTCCGTCTAAGGGAAGGGTCGGCCATTTAAAAGTCAAAGAAAGTCCATACTCTCTCTCTTGTCATCAAAAATTAAATCTATCCAAAAACGAGTTCAAGATTTAAGATGAAGATAAAACACCTGCACTGCGAAAGCTCAAACCAAAATGAAGTACTTCACCAAATATGTTGAGAAAACTCCAGGTTCTACAGCGAGTATTGATACGTCTTGTCGTCAACGTCGACAGAGAAGAATTGAAGGGTTTGTTTACATGCAAGAGTGGTATCTGGCCGACAGTTGGCGCTGGTGGGCACACCCGCAACCTTCATAGCGATCGCTCGCGAGTTTTTTGAGTGTGTTTTCTGTCGAGCCGCAGAGTTGCAGCTATTATATATTCACCGGCTAAGTTAAATATTTAAAAATACAAATTACCTTTAAAATTTATTTGTTCCTATGCGTATGTAAATCTTTCATCCTTCTAAAGAGGGAGACTCACTCATATGTGGGCGAAAGCCCCCTGGGACAAAATAAGAAGTTTCTTTTTTTTCCTTAGACATGTCATCCTTTCTGGTCCCATATGGTAGTTAGAAAGGTGACTATAACAAAGCTTCTTAACAGATAATCATAAGGATGTAAAAGCTGTTAGGCTTAATTACCAGGACACAAAAAACCTATCTCCCTAACCCCCTAGGGGGATGGAGTCAGCAGTATCAAACCAGAAACATAAAGATATATGTTTGTTAAGACAGTGACCAAACTTCCCGCTTCCATGAAGGATGGAGGAGTTGCTTCTTAGCAGAAGCACTAAATAAAAAAAAAAATTTAATCTTGATTAAAAGGTACTTCAAATTCATAAAATATCTATGAAAACTTATCATATACCAATGAGATTTCAAAATGTTAACTTACATTTGCAATGTAGAAAGTCTTAAATATATTTTCCTGTGATGTCACACATATGCACACATTTCAATCAGCTGTTTGTCAGCCGCTGTTGCTAACAACTGGTATGTATGTTCATTTTCATTCAAATCTAAATATCCAATTATTATTTCATGTTTTACCATTTTTGTATATTTTAACTTTTTACAATAAGGAAAATGTACAATACTAAATATCTATGATTTGTGTTCTCTAATTTGTTAAATAATGGTTAGTTGCCAAAGAAAGTTTAGAAAGAAAATTCTAGATGAAAGAAGTTGCATATTATTAGTTGGTGAATTTCACAGCTATTGTACATTAGAGTAATATGAGAACTGAAAATGAAAAAAGTTTCTAATGTTTTACAGCATCTACTGTACTTATGATTGGAGACAATTCCCAATTAACTGTAGTAGTGCAGCTCTCAGATGCTTGTCTACTTATAATACTTTTCTCTTATAAGTAAATACACTTCCTAATCATTGTATGTTCCTATGCAGATCAAACTTTAGCTGATCATTAATTCTAGGTGACATCCCAGTTTTAATACTGTATCATACTGTGTGAAAATCCATATACCTACAAGATGTGCAGTGAATATTTGTGATTACCTGTACTCTATTAACGAATCACTACTGATTTTGCTTTTTCAAAAATATTAACTTTCAACTTCTTGCTTAAAATATGATATTTTAATTATAAAATAAATTTTTGAATATACTTACCTGGTGAATATATAATAGCTGCAACTCTGTAGCTCGACAGACACATACAGTAAAAACTCGCCAGCGATCGCTATACAGGTTGCGGGTGTGCCCACCAGCGCCAACTGTCGGCCAGATACCACTCTCGATGTAAACAAAGACTCAATTTCTTCTCATCCCACTGCGTCTCTATTGGGGAGGAAGGGAGGGTCGTTTAATTTATATATTCACCGGGTAAGTATATTCAAAAATTTATTTTATAATTAAAATATCATTTTTAAATATTTAACTTAGCCGGTGAATATATAATAGCTGATTCACACCCAAGGAGGTGGGTAGAGACCAGAGTTAAATATGTTTACATCGTATAAGCTAAGAGTTTTTTATTTCATTTTGACAGTTATCAATATAACAAAACCAAAATAAATAGGTACCTGGTAAGGAAGTCGACTTAGACGATTACTCTGCCTTGTAAGTACGTCTTCCTTACGGAGCCCAGTGATCCTCTTAGGATGCTGACAGACCCCCAGGAGCTGAAGTATCAAGGGCTGCAACCCATACAACAGGACCTCATCAAACCCCTAATCTGGGCGCTCTCAAGAAATGACTTTGACCACCCGCCAAATCAACCAGGATGCGAAAGGCTTCTTAGCCTTCCGGACAACCCATAAAAACAACATTAAAACATTTCAAGAGACAGATTAAAAGGATATGGAATTAGGGAATTGTAGTGGTTGAGCCCTCACCCACTACTGCACTCGTTGCTACGAATGGTCCCAGTGTGTAGCAGTTCTCGTAAAGAGACTGGATATCTTTCAAGTAAAATGACGCGAACACTGACTTGCTTCTCCAATAGGTTGCGTCCATGATACTTTGCAGAGATCTATTTTGCTTAAAGGCCACGGAAGTTGCTACAACTCTAACCTCGTGCGTCTTAACCAGTGTGAATGAGCTTCTCGTATTAACAATCTGATAAAATATGACAAAGCATTCTTTGACATAGGCAAGGATGGTTTCTTAACCGAACACCATAACGCTTCAGATTGGCCTCGTAAAGGTTTAGTACGAGCTAAGTAGAACTTAAGAGCTCTAACAGGGCATAAGACTCTTTCTAGTTCATTGCCTACGATCTCCGATAAGCTAGGAATATCGAAAGATTTAGGCCAAGGACGAGAAGGTAGCTCATTTTTGGCTAGGAAACCAAGTTGCAGAGAACAAGTAGCTTTTTCTGACGAAAATCCGATGTTCTTGCTGAAGGCATGAAGCTCACTGACTCTTTTAGCCGAGGCTAAGCATACCAGGAAAAGAGTCTTAAGAGTGAGATCTTTCAGGGAGGCTGACTGTAAAGGCTCAAACCTGTCTGACATGAGGAATCTTAGGACCACGTCTAAATTCCACCCAGGAGTAGCCAAACGACGCTCCTTAGTGGTCTCGAAAGACTTAAGGAGGTCTTGCAGATCTTTATTGTTGGAAAGATCTAAGCCTCTATGCCGGAAGACCGAGGCCAACATGCTTCTGTAGCCCTTGATAGTGGGAGCTGAAAGGGAACGTCCTTTTCTCAGGTATAAGAGAAAATCAGCTATTTGGGCTACAGAGGTACTGGTCGAGGATACGGAAACTGACTTGCACCAGTCTCGGAAGACTTCCCACTTCGATTGGTAGACTCTAATGGTAGACGCTCTCCTTGCTCTAGCAATCGCACTGGCTGCCTCCTTCGAAAAGCCTCTAGCTCTCGAGAGTCTTTCGATAGTCTGAAGGCAGTCAGACGAAGAGCGTGGAGGCTTTGGTGTACCTTCTTTACGTGTGGCTGACGTAGAAGGTCTACTCTTAGAGGAAGACTTCTGGGAATGTCTACTAACCATCGAAGTACCTCGGTGAACCATTCTCTCGCGGGCCAGAGGGGAGCAACTAACGTCAACCTTGTCCCTTCGTGAGAGGAGAATTTCTGCAGTACCTTGTTGACAATCTTGAATGGTGGGAATGCGTAAAGATCCAGATGTGACCAATCTAGGAGGAAGGCATCTATATGTATTGCTGCTGGGTCCGGGACTGGAGAGCAATAGATTGGAAGCCTCTTGGTCAGCGAGGTTGCAAAGAGATCTATGGTGGGTTGACCCCAAGTCGCCCAAAGTCTCTTGCACACATCCTTGTGGAGGGTCCATTCGGTTGGAATTACTTGACCTTTCCGACTGAGACAATCTGCTAGGACGTTCAAGTCGCCCTGGATGAACCTCGTTACTAGGGAGATGCCTCGATCTTTTGACCAGATGAGCAGGTCCCTTGCGATCTCGTACAACGTCAGTGAGTGGGTACCTCCCTGTTTGGAAATGTACGCCAAGGCCGTGGTGTTGTCCGAGTTTACTTCCACCACTTTGCCTCGAAGGAGATTCTCGAAGCTTATCAAGGCCAGATGAACCGCCAAAAGCTCCTTGCTGTTGATATGCATGCTCCTCTGACTCGAGTTCCACAGACCTGAGCATTCCCGACCGTCCAGCGTCGCGCCCCAGCCCAAGTCCGATGCGTCCGAGAAGAGAACGTGGTTGGGTATCTGAACTGCCAGGGGAAGACCCTCTCGTAGGCTGATATTGTCCTTCCACCAAGTCAGACAAGACTTTATCTTTTCGGAAATCGGGATCGAGACCGTCTCTAGCGTCTTGTCCTTTTTCCAGTGAAAAGCCAGATGGAATTGAAGAGGACGGAGGTCTAGCCTTCCTAGTGAGACAAATTGCTCCAGGGATGACAGCGTCCCTACCAGACTCATCCACAGCCTGACTGAGCAGCGTTCTTTCTTCAGCATCTTCTGGATGGAGAGCAGGGCTTGATCTATTCTGGGGGCCGACGGAAAAGCCCGAAAAGCTTAACTGTGAATCTCCATCCCTAAATACCGAATAGTTTGGGATGGGACCAGCTGTGACTTTTCCAAATTGACTAGGAGTCCCAATTCCTTGGTCAGATCTAGAGTCCAATTGAGATCCTTCAGACAGCGACGACTGGAAGAGGCTCTGAGAAGCCAGTCGTCCAAATAAAGGGAGGCTCGGATGTCCGATAAGTGGAGGAATTTCGCCACATTCCTCATAAGCCTCGTAAACACGAGAGGAGCTGTGCTTAGGCCAAAGCACAGGGCCCGAAACTGGTACACCACATCTTCGAAGACGAATCTCAGAAAGGGTTGGGAGTCTGAGTGAATGGGGATGTGGAAGTAGGCGTCCCTTAGGTCTAGAGAGACCATCCAGTCTTCCTTTCTGACCGCTGCTAGGACTGACTTTGTGGTCTCCATGGTAAACTTCGTCTTTGTGACAAAGACATTCAGAGCACTGACGTCCAGCACCGGTCTCCAACCTCCTGTCTTCTTTGATACTAGGAAGAGACGGTTGTAAAACCCCGGTGATTGAAGGTCCGAGACTTTGACCACCGCTCCCTTCTCTAGCAAAAGAGACACTTCCAGTTTCAGGGCTTGTCTCTTTTCTTCCTCTCTGTACCTGGGAGAGAGATCGATGGGGGACGTCGCTAGAGGGGGTTTGCGTACAAAAGGGATTTTGTACCCCTCTCTGAGCAACCTCACAGATTGTTGATCTGCGCCTCTCTTCTCCCAGGCTTGCCAGAAGTTCTTGAGTCTGGCACCTACTGCTGTCTGAAGTTGCGGGCAGTCAGACTCTGCCCTTAGAGGACTTGGATCCTTTTCTCTTCCCTCTCTTCCCTTCGGCACGAGCACCTCCCCTGCTGGAGGCTCTGCCACGAAAGGGCGGGATAAACCGAGACGCTGGAGTGTCTATCCTAGGTCTAGCAGACAATGCAGGCAAAGGGGGAGCTTTGCGAGCCGAGGACGCAACTAGATCGTGGGTGTCCTTCTGCACTAAAGACAAAGCAATTTCCTTAACCAAGACTTCAGGAAACAGGCACTTGGACAAGGGCGCAAAGAGTAGCTCAGATCTTTGGCATGGCGTCACTCCAGCAGACAGGAAAGAACATAGAGACTCTCGTTTCTTCAGGACTCCGGACGTGAATGAAGCGGCAAGTTCGTTGGACCCATCACGGACGGCCTTGTCCATGCAGGACATAATGAGTAAGGAAACATCCTTATCAGCAGAAGAGATTTTCCTACTCAGGGCTCCTAAACACCAGTCTAGGAAGTTAAAGACTTCGAACGCCCTAAATATACCTTTAAGAAGGTGGTCCAGGTCCGAGGGTGACCAACAAATCTTCGAGCGTCTCATGGCAAGGCGGCGGGGAGAGTCTACAAGACTTGAGAAGTCGCCCTGGGCAGAGGCAGGAACTCCCAAGCCAAGAACTTCTCCCGTGGCATACCAGACGCTCGATCTAGACGAGAGTTTAGATGGGGGGAAGGCAAATGCTGTCTTCCCTAAACTCCTCTTGGTCTCTAACCAATCGCCTAACAGCCGTAAAGCTCTCTTGGATGAGCGAGAGAGAACGAGTTTAGTAAAGGCAGGCATGGTAGTAGGAACGCCTAAGACAAACTCTGACGGCGGCGAACGAGGAGCCACAGAAATAAAGTGGTCAGGGAACAACTCCTTAAACACAGCCATGACTTTTCTAAAGTCCAAGGATGGTTGAACTGCTTTAGGCTCATCAAGTTCTGAAGGTTGATCCTCAGGATGTGGTTCAGCAACGTCCTCATCTGACAGTTCCTCATCCGATAACTGATGAGAAAACGGCAAAGGTGTGGGCAACGTTTGACTCGCCGAGTCCGGTCGCACTGGTGCATACGTGACGGAGCCGGACGCAGCGTCATGGAACTGCTGAACAGTCTGGGAACTGTCAACAACCACAGGTGCGCGAGGACGCACAGCGTCCACCCGAGACTGTTTAGACCGTCTGGGTTGTGCAGTCAACACCATACCGGGTTGCGGAGGTTGACGCACCGCGTCAAAACAAGTCACCTCTGATGGTTGATGAACGTCCTGAACGTCACCAACCACATCCGTGCGTTGCCTAACGTCAACGTGCGGCTGGAAATCCACACTGGGTCGCATCGGTGGAGGTACTACCCCAACTGGTTGACGCGAGAAAGCTACCTCAACGTCAACAGGACGCACAACAGACCGCTTGGATGGTTGTTGGCCAGTAGGATCAGCGGCAACCTTCTCCGCATTGTAGTCCTCCATCAAGGACGCAAGCTTGGACTGCATGTCTTGCAGTAACACCCATTTAGGGTCTACGGAAGCAGGTGCGGTAACAGACGGGGTGAGCGACTGAGACGGCACAACTTTGCCTCTCTTAGGCGGCGAGCAGTCATCAGATGACGGCAACGGGTCCGAACTGTCCCAGTGGCTACAACCGGGACGTTGGACTTGTCCTGAAGGGACCGACTTACGCTTTAAAGGTCTGGAGACCTTGGTCCAAGGTTTCTTACGAGAAACACCTTCGGACGACGAGGTAAAAATGGGCTCTCTCGTCTTACGTTGGTAGGGGCGATCTTGGAGAGATACGCCTGATACCATAGAGGGAACGTCTGTTCGCTGATCAAGGCCTCTCGAACCCATGAGTCGTACGACATTGCTTCTCCCCTGGGCTTGGGAGCTTGCAAGAGGTCCCGGACTAGGTGGACGACAGGCACGAACAGACGAACCCTCGAGCGCAACACTGTTCACAACACTTTGAGAAACACTAGGCACTTTAACACTTTCCGCCGTGGCACTTTGGCACTTTAGTTCCTTTACGTCCGCCATGAGTTGATTCCGGTCACTTGCTAAGGCCTCAACTCTCTCCCCCAAGGCATGAATAGCACGCATCATGTCTAGCATCGACGGTTCCTGAGTGCTAGGAGGGGGGTTAGGAACAACCACTACAGGGGAAGGATTAGGTTCAGGGGCATGTGGAGAGGAAAAATCTACCGACCTAGAAGAACTTCTCCTTACCCTATCTCTCTCTAGTCTGCGTGTGTATTTATCAAATTCGATAAAATCGAATTCCGAAAGGCCCACGCATTTCTCACACCGATCTTCCAATTGACAGGTTTTACCCCGACAATTGGAACAAACAGTGTGAGGGTCGAGAGAAGCCTTTGGAAGACGCCTATGACAGTCCCTAGCATTACATTTTCTGAACTTGGGAACTTGTGAAGGGTCAGCCATTTTGAATTAGTCAAGGGAAAATTCCAAAAAACGATCTAAGTCATCAACAATTAATCCGATCCAAAAAAGAGTTCAAGGATTTATTTGAAGAAAAAACACCTGTACTGCGAAAGCTCAAACCAAATTAAAGTACTTCACCAAATATGATGGGAAAAACTCCAGGTTCAACAGCGAGTAAAGTACGTCTTGTCGACACGTCGACAGAGAAGAAATTGAGTCTTTGTTTACATCGAGAGTGGTATCTGGCCGACAGTTGGCGCTGGTGGGCACACCCGCAACCTGTATAGCGATCGCTGGCGAGTTTTTACTGTATGTGTCTGTCGAGCAACAGAGTTGCAGCTATTATATATTCACCGGCTAAGTTAAATATTTAAAATTTCCAATTTCATTTCAAAGCCATATTTCTTAATTAAATTTCACTTTAGAATATGCAATTGCAAGTTATTCACAATAAATAACTTACAATCCTGTTCATTAGAGAATTTTTAACCAATGCTTTGCCACTAATATATCTTATATCAAACAAGAGGCAGTAATGTTTAACCTTTATAAACTTACCTGTAAAAAGAATAGCATTCTGTGGATTGTTCCCCCACATTTCTATGAAATGGACAGCATCTCCAAATCTTAAGCTAGGATGACCACAGAACACTATGCATGGCTGCCAAGAAAAAAGTTTAGATTTTAATTGCAAGGACACATTAATGCCTGCTTTGTTCAAGTGTACCATTTACATTAAAGGGCTTCTTTAACTCAATTCCAAACATTACTTCTAAAAGCAAATATTCTCTGATTGTTTACACTACGGCATGTACATACTGTATTGTACCTGAAAACAACATAGCTATACTTTACCTGTCTATATTCACTGCTGAAGCCTTCTGCATGTAAACTCTTAAAGGGTTTCAAGCGTCCAACTTTTGTGAGATGTGCATGAGGAAAGGGATCATCATGACTGTATACTTTCACTTGTTTACTTGAAGACAACCTGGAGAAACAAGTTATTGTATTTAATAACAATAAATTTTGCAAAGGAACTAATACAGATTACGCTTATAAGAGATATTTCTACTACTACACCAATGCCAACAAGTTATAAAGAATGATATTTCTGATTTCAAACTATGAAAAACTATAGGAGAAAACATTACAGTTGAATTTTCTCTGAAAACTATATGCATCAATAAAAGAGATTAGTATTACTCACCACTCAGAAAATATATTTGAATATGCCAAGGAGCTCTCCGCTTTAGGCGACACAAAATACATGGGTATGTGAGACAGGCATAAATTATCCAAATGATTCGAAAGACATTCAAACAGATCATATACAACTCCACTTGGATAACAGGGAACCAAAGCATTGCCTCCATTTCGCAGAGTCTGGGCTGGAAAGATAAAATCAATTAAAACTAAAAAAATGGAGTTTTATCTCAGATATTTCTTAGAATACATTAACAAATATTTAATAATTAAATTACTTAAATACCTAACTCGTAGCCATCATGCTTTAATTTAGAAGCTACTGGCTTCTTAAGTTATAATATAAAAACGAAAATTGCCCCTCCATTCTCTCCCCCATCTACTCGCAACTTGATATTGCTTATCCTTAAAACCTTATGAATGTTTCACCAAACACTATGGGATCCAAACATACTGGCAAAGCCTGAAAAGGAAGCCGATGCCGAACTGCGCTCTCCTGGACCCTGTGTCTTACTCCCCCGGGCACAATCCATGGGTGTCAGCAGCACACACACTCCCTGAAGAGCCAGCAGTGGCACCAGTCTTTACCAGTGTCTTCTAGGGTGTTGTCAAGTCTGATCCCGACGAATATGTGGCGTGCTTCTTCCCCTTCAAGCATAAGCCTGCCACTGCACCCGAGGCCACGATCAACACTCAACACAAGGGGATGTCTGTGAACAGACATGCCCTCGACATGAAGCATAGAGGAAGTGCGGCTCTACATCCGTCTTCACTATGAAGCAGTTGCAGAGTCCTCCCTTCTCCCCAGCAAATATGAATTTCCTGTTTCCATTCCATCTCATCAACAATCAAACAAGCTTTTAGAGAAAACACACTTTGAAAGAGTGCTGCAAACACATGCGAATAGCACAACGATCAAAGCAAAAGTGGAGAGAGAGTCGACTAAGGAGGAGCATGGCTTTACTTCACACCCACTCCAATCCGGATAACTTCTCGTTATCCATTTCAACACCCAAAGTACTCTTCCTAGTTAAAGGACGAGGTTTTGTAAGTTGCGTAGGAACAATTTCTCAACCACACTATAATGTACTTGCAAAATGGAAAGCACAATGAATGTTAGGTCATGCTAATTAAAATAACTAATCTTTATAAAAATACACAAGTTTAATATTTACTTAATTTTCCCTAGTTATGTTTCAAAATAACTGAAATTATAAATCTGCAAACCCAAAATGATTCCAAGTTCTAGATTCTAAAGAATCCTCACTAAAAAAAAAAACAATTCAGAGAGAATACAGTCTTGTTTCAGTTTAAAGTACATATTGCATGTTTTAACTAGATGGTAATCTTGGAGAAGGATATTGAAGGCAACTCACCATGGATGGTAACATCTCAGGCTGCAAAGTTCCCTTAGAACTTAGCTAAATTGCTTTGCATTTTTCAATTTTATTTGATAACTTTTATCTCTTATTACTTAGATGTTGATCTTATTAATAATAAGCAATTTAACAATGCAGTCGCAGTATAGGACTTCCCCTAAGGAGGAAAAGTGAAAATAGGAGTAGCTTAAAGTTAAACATTTGGACATCTGAGTATTAAGAAATTGGAGACAACACCTAGAAATAAATGACACGAAACAATGCTGTTGGAAACAAAAGACATACCAAACAAAACCTGTTATAAGTGGTATCTTTATACAAGGTCAGTGAGAAGTAAAAACTGGATCACAGTAAAGTTAAATATATTGGGCTGCTAGGTGGAAAGATATTAAAGGAAATGGATGTAAAATAGTACAGTGTATACACATTTATGCATCCAACAAGTAAAAAGGACAATGTAAACAACTTCTGTCCCACAACTAGCAAGTTTCTACTGGGCAAAATTAGCAGAACTTGGCCCTTTTTCAGCTCCATTCCTGGCCCTATATCTACAAATGGGTCATACAAACCCAACTATCAAGTCTAAAAATTCAACTTTGTGGTCTTTTTAAACTACTTTGCAGTGTCTAACATTAAATGTTAGTGTATGGAAATTCTACCGGTAAGCAGGAAATTAACCTATGTAAGTACTTACCAACAGCAACGCAAAATTCTCCCAACATGGAATCTGGATTATACATTGGTGTATGATTCAGAGCTGTCATTATCATAAGATCTGCATTTTTTAAAGATGGTTGATCAATAGGCCTGGGATGTGTTGTCAAAGTCGAGGAACCACTCAAATACGCCAACTAGAAGAACAGTCCAATGTTATGCAACTAAAGTTGTAAAAATATAACACTACAGTACATGGATACCTAACTTTGATAAAACAGCTAAACAGTTCCTATTTTAGACAATTTCAATGTATAAATATTCAACAGTAATTTTCCAATAAAAAGTAAAACTGTATCAGTAGTTTTGGGTGCATAACATGATATTTTAATTATAAAATAAATTTTTGAATATACTTACCCGGTGAATATATAGCTGCAACTCTGTTGCTCGACAGACAAAAAACTGTACATAAAAACTCGCCAGCGATCGCTATACAGGTTGCGGGTGTGCCCATCAGCGCCAACTGTCGGCCAGATACCAAACTCCATGTAAACAAAGTCTCAATTTTCTCCTCATCCCACTGCGTCTCTATTGGGGAAGAAGGGAGGGTCGTTTAATTTATATTCACCGGGTAAGTATATTCAAAAATTTATTTTATAATTAAAATATCATTTTTAAATATTTAACTTAGCCGGTGAATATATAGCTGATTCACACCCAGGGTGGTGGGTAGAGACCAGTTAAATATGTTTACATCTTATGAGCTAAGAGTTTTTATTTCATTTTAGAAGTTATCAAAATAACAAAAACAAAATAAATAGGTACCTGGTAAGGAAGTCGACTTAGACGATTACTCTGCCTTATAAGTACGTCTTCCTTACGGAGCCTCGCGATCCTCTTAGGATGCTGACAGACCCCTAGGAGCTGAAGTATCAAGGGCTGCAACCCATACAACAGGACCTCATCAAACCCCTAATCTGGGCGCTCTCAAGAAATGACTTTGACCACCCGCCAAATCAACCAGGATGCGAAAGGCTTCTTAGCCTTCCGGACAACCCATAAAAAACAACATTTCAAGAGACAGATTAAAAGGATATGGAATTAGGGAATTGTAGTGGTTGAGCCCTCACCCACTACTGCACTCGCTGCTACGAATGGTCCCAGTGTGTAGCAGTTCTCGTAAAGAGACTGGACATCTTTCAAGTAAAATGACGCGAACACTGACTTGCTTCTCCAATAGGTTGCGTCCATTATACTTTGCAGAGATATATTTTGCTTAAAGGCCACGGAAGTTGTTACAGCTCTAACTTCGTGCGTCTTCACCTTAAGCAAAGTTCGGTCTTCCTCACTCAGATGTGAATGAGCTTCTCGTATTAACAATCTGATAAAGTCTGACCAAGCATTCTTTGACATAGGCAAGGGTGGTTTCTTAACTGAACACCATAAAGCTTCAGATTGGCCTCGTAAAGGTTTAGTACGCTTTAAATAGAACTTAAGAGCTCTAACAGGGCATAAGACTCTTTCTAGTTCATTGCCTACGATCTCCGATAAGCTGGGAATATCGAAAGATTTAGGCCAAGGCCGAGAAGGCAGCTCATTTTTGGCTAGAAAACCAAGTGGCTTTTTCCGACGAAAATCCGATGTTCTTGCTGAAGGCATGAATCTCACTGACTCTTTTAGCCGAGGCTAAGCATACCAGGAAAAGAGTCTTAAGAGTGAGATCTTTCAGGGAGGCTGATTGTAACGGCTCCAACCTGTCTGACATGAGGAATCTTAGTACCACGTCTAAATTCCATCCAGGGGTAGCCAAACGACGCTCCTTGGTGGTCTCAAAAGACTTAAGGAGGTCTTGCAGATCTTTATGTTGGAAAGATCTAAGCCTCTATGCCGGAAGACCGATGCCAACATGCTTCTGTAGCCCTTGATAGTGGGAGCTGAAAGGGATCGTCCTTTTCTCAGGTATAAGAGAAAATCAGCTATTTGAGCTACAGAGGTACTGGTCGAGGATACAGAAACTGACTTGCACCAGTCTCGGAAGACTTCCCACTTCGATTGGTAGACTCTAATGGAAGACGCTCTCCTTGCTCTAGCAATCGCACTGGCTGCCTCCTTCGAAAAGCCTCTAGCTCTCGAGAGTCTTTCGATAGTCTGAAGGCAGTCAGACGAAGAGCGTGGAGGCTTTGGAGTACCTTCTTTACGTGTGGCTGACGTAGAAGGTCTACCCTTAGAGGAAGACTTCTGGGAACGTCTACTAACCATCGAAGTATCTCGGTGAACCATTCTCTCGCGGGCCAGAGGGGAGCAACTAACGTCAACCTTGTCCCTTCGTGAGAGGCGAACTTCTGCAGTACCTTGTTGACAATCTTGAACGGTGGGAATGCGTAGAGATCCAGATGTGACCAATCTAGGAGGAAAGCATCTATATGTATTGCTGCTGGGTCCGGGACTGGAGAGCAATAGATTGGAAGCCTCTTGGTCAGCGAGGTTGCAAAGAGATCTATGGATGGTTTACCCCAAGTGGCCCAAAGTCTCTTGCACACATCCTTGTGGAGGGTCCATTCGGTTGGAATTACTTGCCCTTTCCGACTGAGACAATCTGCTATGACGTTCAAGCCGCCTTGGATGAACCTCGTTACTAGGGAGATGTCTTGACCTTTTGACCAGATGAGCAGGTCCCTTGTGATCTCGTACAACGTCAGTGAGTGGGTACCTCCTAGTTTGGAGATGTACGCCAAGGTCGTGGTGTTGTCCGAGTTTACTTCCACCACTTTGCCTCGAAGGAGATACTCGAAGCTTTTCAAGGCCAGATGAACTGCCAACAGCTCCTTGCAGTTGATATGCATGCTCCTCTGACTCGAGTTCCACAGACCTGAGCATTCCCGACCGTCCAGTGTCGCGCCCCAGCCCACGTCCGATGCGTCCGAGAAGAGAACGTGGGGGGAGTCTGAACAGCCAGGGGAAGACCCTCTCTTAGGTTGATATTGTCCTTCCACCAAGTCAGACAAGACTTTATCTTTCCGGAAATCGGGATCGAGACCGCCTCTAGCGTCTTGTCCTTTTTCCAGTGAAAAGCCAGATGGTATTGAAGAGGACGGAGGTGTAGTCTTCCTAGTGATAAACTGTTCCAGGGATGACAGCGTCCCCACCAGACTCATCCACAGCCTGACTGAGCAGCGTTCCTTCTTCAGCATCTTCTGGATGGATAGCAGGGCTTGATCTATCCTGGGGCTGATCGTCTTGTTGTTCAGCAACGTCCTCATCAGATAGTTCCTCATCCGAAAACTGATGAGGAATCGGCAACGGAGTGGGCAACGTCTGGCTCGCTGAGTCCGGTCGCACTGGTGCGTGACGGAGCTGGACGCAACGTCATGGAATTGCTGCACAGTCTGTGAACTGTCAACAACCATGGGTGCGCGAGGAAGCACAGCGTCCACCCGAGACTGTCTAGACCGTCTGGGTTGTGCAGTCAACACCATACCGGGTTGCTGAGGTTGACGCACCGCGTCAAAACAAGTCACCTCTGATGGTTGTTGAACGTCCTGAACGTCAACAACCACCTCCGAGCGTCGCTTAACGTCAACGTGCGGCTGGCAACCCACACTGGGTCGCATCGGTGGAGGAACCACCTCAACTGGTAGACGCGAGAAGGTTACCTCAGCGTCAACAGGACGCACAACCGACCGGTTGGAAGGTTGTTGGCCAGAAGGTTCGGCAGCAACCTTCTCCGCATTAAAGTCCTCTATCAAGGACGCAAGCTTGGACTGCATGTCTTGCAGCAAAGCCCATTTAGGGTCTACGGGAGCAGGTGCGGCAACAGACGGGGTTAGCGACTGAGGCGGTACCGCTTTCCATCCCTGAAAGCCTTGTTTATGCATGACATAAATGTACAGCAAAACTTCAAAGGCTCGAAAACAGCCGTGAAGTTGACCTGTAAAAAAAACTTGGAGCGTTTCCTGGCCAGGCGCCAGGGAGAGTCTACGAGATTTGAGAAGTCTATCTGGGCAGAGGCAGGAACTCCCAAGCCGAGAACTTCTCTCGTGTCATATCAGACTCTCGCTCTATAAGCCAGTTTAAAAGAAGGGAAAGCAAAGGCTGTATCCCCCAAACTCCTCCTGGTGATAAACCAGTCGCCTAGCAGACGTAAAGCTCTCTAGGAGAGCGAGAGAGCACTAGCTTATAAACAACGGCTTCGAAGTAGCTAGGCCTAGAGTAAGCTCTGACGTTTAAGCGAACGAGGAGCAGCAGTTACAAAAAGATCCGGACAAAGATCCTTAAAAATCAGCATGATTTAATTAAAGTCCATAGAGGGCTAAGCAGCTTTAGGCTCCTCTCCGTCTGACAGAGTCCTCAAGGGAATATCAGTAGGAGGGGGAACAGCAACTTCCACATCTAAAGGAACCTTGTCCGATAAAAGCTGAGTCTCAAGCAAGGGAGAGACCTACCGTGGTGGCAATGCTTTACAAGCAGAGTCCACACACACTGGTGCATTAGTAGCGGACCAGGACGCAACGTCATGTAACTGCTTGACAGTCTGTGAACTGTCAACAACTGAACTGTCAACCACAACAGGTGCGTGAGGACGCACAGCGTCCACTCGAGACTGCTTTGACTGCCTAGACTGAGCAGTCAAAACAACTCTAGAATGCGGAGGTTGACGCACAGCGTCAAAACAAGTCAACTCCGATTGTTAGCGAACGTCCTGAACGTCAACAGGAGCATCAGCAAGTGGCCTAACGTCCAAATGTGGCTGAAAATCCACACGAGACCGCATCGAGTGTGGTTCTAAACAACCTGACTGACGTGACTTAGCTACGCCAACGTCAACAGGATGCACAAAGGAACGTTAGGTTGGCTGAAAGCCAGGATATCGATGAGATAAACGGCTAGACTCAACGGACTAATCGGCAGAATAGTCTTCCATAAGGGAGGCAAGCTTATTCTGCTTGTCTTGCCGTACAACCCATTAAGGATCAACGGAAATGGTTGCGGTAAGAGACGAGGGTAACGTCTGTGACCGCAACACTTAGCCAACAAAAAAGACTCTCGGAGTCTGTGTTACGCTTTTGTTAGGCGGCGAGCAGTTTTCCGATGACTGCATAGGGTCAGAGCTGTCCTAATGGCTGCAACCAGGACGCTGGACCTGTCCTGAAAGGACTGACTTTCGCTTAAGGGTCTCGAAACCTTGTTACAGGTTTCTTATGCGAAAAGCCTTCGGATGACGAGGAGAAAAACGTCTCTCTCGCCTTATGGTAGGGGAGATCTTGGTAAGATACACCCGATACCATAGAGGGAAACGTCTGTTCGCTGATCAAGGCCTCTCGAACCCATAAGTCGTATGACATTACTTCTCCCCTGGGCTTGGGAGCTTGCAAGAGGTCCCGGACTAGGTGAACGACAGGCACGAACAGACGAACCCTCGGACGCAACACTGTAACACTTTGCGTAATATCACTTTATCACTACGATTTTCTGTTTTGCACTTATTTCACTGAAATCGAAACTTTTACTGATTTCTACCTGAAGCACGCAATTCTACCCTCATCAAAAGGTAGTAAATGCGAAATCAGGCGTATAATGCAAGCACATTAATACCAGCAAAAAAACAGTAAACATCTTTTAAGATAAAAAATTCAGTGGTTGGGGAAGAGAATAAACACTAGTTCATTCAAAACTACGTTTTCAATCTCTCACCGTACATTGCCTGGGGACGAGAATAAAACTAAAAACGTTTTATCCTTTCTCCCCGTACAGAGACTAGGGACGAGAGTAACTCGAGAACAACGTTACCCGCTTGAACGGAACGTTTTCTCTCCTCTCTCTCCCTCCGTCTCTATCTCTCTCTCTCTTTCTCTCTTGATTTCGCACCTAAGAGAAGAGCCCAATTACGTTTCGTCAAAAAAACATGTTATTTGACCAAAGGAAAAAACTGAAAGGTTTTTCAATTAAAAAGTTCCTTTAAAATAGAATTTAAAACATTTAAGCTTTGAAAGAAGAATGAACAAAACGTCAGAATCGATTTACTCTTTCTGCAAAGTGAAACCGTGATACACTCTCTCTCTATCGTAACGATAGAGCGCAAACTGCGTAGCATAAATAAACTAAACGTTAGTTCATCTTTGAAAACAGTACGAAGACTATTCAAAGAAATTCTTTCATAAAATCTTTCATTTAAAAAGTTTTAAATCCTTAGCTCTTTAAATTTAAAACATTTAAGCTTTGATAAGGGCTCAACGTTGATTAACTTCGGTTTCCAAGTTAGGACCGCCTACTCTCAGGAAAGGTCGCATATAAACAAAACATTAAAATTTATTTTTTATGTTTATTATAAATGGAAAGTTAATCTATAATTAATTTATAACGTGATAAGATAATTACTAAAAGCCTAAACACACTTTCGTCTAAGGGAAGGGTCGGCCATTTAAAAGTCAAAGAAAGTCCATACTCTCTTTGTCACCAAAAATTAAATCTATCCAAATACGAGTTCAAGATTTAAGATGAAGATAAAACACCTGCACTGCGAAAGCTCAAACCAGAATATAGTACTTCACAAAAGATGATGGGAAAAACTCCAGGTTTCAACAGCGAGTAAAGTACGTCTTGTCGACACGTCGACAGAGAGAAAATTGAGTCTTTGTTTACATGGAGTTTGGTATCTGGCCGACAGTTGGCACTGATGGGCACACCCGCAACCTGTATAGCGATCGCTGGCGAGTTTTTTTGTACAGTTTTTTGTCTGTCGAGCAACAGAGTTGCAGCTATATATTCACCGGCTAAGTTAAATATTTAAAATTTATGGGTAATCCATTAAGTTATGTAATATGACTAAAATTTTCAAAAATAATTTGGCTAAAACTTTACCTTTTCATGCTCTGAACATATAAGCCAGTTGCAGCTTCCCAAACAGTAACCTGAACTCACAGCCGTAACTTTCAGAGCTCCACAAATGTCCTGAAAAAAAGAAGTTACAAAAGAAACTCTTCTTATACAATAATTCAGATATGAGAATTAACTTGTGATTTATAGAAAATTTTTACTTCTATAAACATGTGAAAAGTTCTTGCTTCAAATTATTAAAAGTTGCCAAGATCAAAATTGAGCAAAAGATACGACTAAATACCCAAACTCTATCACGATGTCAAAGAGAGATTTTTATAGATAAAATGGTCCTTAAAAAAACCTGAGAGATATCATTCATCTCAGTTCTTTTCATAGAAAAATCAACTTCTGCTGATAGTCCTAAATCTTCCTTTTTTTCTATGTCTAGAGGTATTCTTTATGAATCTATATTCTTGCCTCACTTATATATATATATATTTTTTTTTTTTTGCCAACGAAATCCTTCAAATCCTTCTCAGCCAACTTTGAAAAGTAACACTGTATTCATTCTTGCTTCATACTTTGGGATACCATACATGAGCATTGAAATAAACTCTGAATGGAGTTGAAACTTCATTCATTCTGATATTCCAAGATCAGTTTCCTTCCCACCACTTTATTTCATAATCATATTATGTAATAATGTTTGAGAATTCTAAAACCTAACTATTGGTTTATCAGGATTTTGGACTTTGAAGTAAATAATATATCTCAGAATAACACATCATGGATTGGCTGTCTTCTTCTCAGAAATGGGTATTGTACAGTACAGTCTATGTGACACATGTACGTTTCTGCTTCTTCTATAGTTAACGTATTACTCTTGGTAATGCCTCTTTGAAGCTTCTGAATTACATGCTGCCTTTACCCTCTCACCTTTGCTGCACAGGCCAGACTTCTAAGATTTGCAGAAACCCATTAGATATCACAAATTTTGGGTTAATTGTTTTATTATTCCTTTATGAAACTAGTTTACCCCCAAAATATGAAAATCTCAGCCTCTCCCTGAATTTCTTGAACAATTTAATCTTGGCAAGAAAGAAATTCATTATAACCATCTAACTGATCTTGTTAGATCAAATTTGCTTTTATTAAAATGTGTCCTATTAAAAGCATTTATTAAAACCAGTAATCACCTTCCTTGCTTTACTTACTATTTGAATTCTGATAAATCTATTCATCACGATCATCTTAAAAATGTATATGTAGTTCTTCCCTAAACAGGATTAGACGTGGCATGAGTTTTCCCCACTACCTTCTCTGTTTAACTGTCTTTTTGAACTTCATACGGCGTGAATCTTCATCTAATTCCTTCTCAAAAGACTGGCACAAGGATCTTTTCTTTACAATAAAAAAACTAATTGATTCCGCTACTTGGAAAACTTACAACTAAATCAGAAAGGATAGATATAACTTTACAATACAGTACTAAGAAGACCTCCATCCAATACTTGCCTTACATTGTAAGTAGAAATTTAGTCCAACATAGAGTGTCACTAATAATCTCAGAAGCTATTTCTTACTCCTTTTATATGTAGCTGCTGATTTCTTAGCTATTGCGGACTTACAAAGCAAAGCATACTCATGTCAAGTCAAAAAGTAAAGAAACAATGATCAAGCTTTGCCTTCTTGGAAGCAAAATGACCAAACAGAATACAAAAGAACACAAAAAGTTAGAAATTATGTCAGGGTAGAGACATAAAATGTTAGCTTGGCTTAGGAGAGAAAGATGAAAAAGATAAAAATCTCAGGGCATGAGGCATTTGAGGGGCAAATCAATACTTACTGAGGAAAAGGCAAAAAATATCCTGTACTGAAATAACATCTGATCACATGTTTCTTCTTTACAAGACAGAGAAAGAAAACCCCGAAAGAATAAAACATAATACAATATACATTTTACCAAGTTATTAAATAAAAAAAAACTCAGTTCACAATAAGAATGAACAACAAATGGAGATATGAAAAGATTGGGCTTTACAGATCTATGAAAGCATTCTAACAACAGCAAATAATCAGAAGTTTAAATAAAAAGTATCTATATAAGTGAATTAATCAAAGCAGTTCTGTACTTACAATTTTCTCACTGTAAGCAACAATCTGAACATGTGAGAGAGCAGCATTGACTGCCTTCATCGTATAAGCTGACTGCCAGGTTTTAGGTGTTTTGGCATCAGAGAGAGGTTGGGGCAAAGAACGCAAATAATTCTTCCAGCGGGAGGCGTGCCTTGCCTTGGGGGTCCTTTCTATGTACTCTACAAGTTCTTCCATGAACAGCCTAAAAGAGTAAAAGGAGTACATGAGAATGCATTGATACAACACATTACAGTGAAATTCATTACCTCTGGATTTTAATTAAACATTTTAGTCTAAGGAAGAGTTCCTGTGATTCTTAGATGGAATAATAAATGGAAGTGAAACCTGGATGCAAACTAGATTTTCATGAAATTTTTAGGTAAGTGGATACGAGCCAAAAGGCAAGTTTGTTAGAGTCTATGATAAATCTAAATCTAGATTAAATTTGAATAAAGTTTAAGAGAAAGGTAGACTGTAGTCAAGGTAAAGTTTATCAGATTCTGAAATGGATTTGCCAGATCTAAAAGTTTTCATTGGATTTTATCTGAATTTCATAAAGTGGTGAAGCCAAGAAAAAAAAAGATTTGGATACAGATTCTTTATAATACTGTAATCTAATCAGACCAATGAACCAAAATTCTCACTTCTCAAAGGACTCGCTTCCTTTTTCTGTTGACTTTGGAAATGGGAGACTAAAATGTTATTTTTATTAATAAAATAAATTTTTGAATATACTTACCCGGTGATCATATAGCTGCAACTCTGTTGCTCGACAGAAAAACCTACGGTCAAAATACGCCAGCGATCGCTATGCAGGTGGGGGTGTACATCAACAGCGCCATCTGTCGAGCAGGTACTTAGTACTCCAAGTAAACAAAGAACCAATTTTCTCCTCGGTCCACTGGGTCTCTATTGGGGAGGAAGGGAGGGTCCTTTAATATATGATCACCGGGTAAGTATATTCAAAAATTTATTTTATTAATAAAAATAACATTTTTCAATATTAAACTTAGCCGGTGATCATATAGCTGATTCACACCCAGGGGGGTGGGTAGAGACCAGCATTACATGTTTACATTATTATAAGCTAAGTATTTTGTATTTCATTTTAGCAGTTATTCAAAATAACAAACATAAAATAAATAAGTACCTGGTAAGGAAGTCGACTTGAACAATTACTCTGCCTTTTTAAGTACATCTTCCTTACGGAGCCTCGCGATCCTCTTAGGATGCTGAGCGACCCCTAGGATCTGAAGTATCAAGGGTTGCAACCCATACAACAGGACCTCATCAAAACCTCTAATCTAGGCGCTTCTCAAGAAATGACTTTGACCACCCGCCAAATCAAGTAGGATGCGAAAGGCTTCTTAGCCTTCCGGACAACCCAAAAACAATAATAAAACATTTCAAGAGAAAGATTAAAAAGGTTATGGAATTAGGGAATTGTAGTGGTTGAGCTCTCACCCACTACTGCACTCGTTGCTACGAATGGTCCCAGAGTGTAGCAGTTCTCGTAAAGAGACTGGACATTCTTAAGATAAAAAGACGCGAACACTGATTTGCTTTTCCAATAGGTTGCGTCGATTATACTTTGCAGAGATCTATTTTGTTTAAAGGCCACGGAAGTTGCGACAGCTCTAACTTCGTGTGTCCTTACCTTCAGCAAAGCTTGGTCTTCCTCATTCAGATGGGAATGAGCTTCTCGTATTAACAGTCTGATAAAATAGGATAAAGCATTCTTTGACATAGGCAAAGATGGATTCTTAACTGAACACCATAAAGCTTTAGACGGGCCTCGTAAAGGTTTTTAAATAGAACTTAAGAGCTCTTACAGGACATAAGACTCTTTCTAGTTCATTTCCAACCATACGATAAGTTTGGAATATCGAACGATATTGGTCAAGGCCGAGAAGGCAGCTCGTGTTTGGCTAGACAACCAAGTTGTAGAACATGTAGCCGTTTCGGATGAGAATCCGATGTTCTTGCTGAAGGCATGAATCTCACTGACTCTTTTAGCTGTGGCTAAGCATATCAGGAAAAGAGTCTTAAAGGTGAGATCTTTTAGGGAGGCTGATTGTAGCGGTTCGAACCTGTCTGACATAAGGAATCTTAGTACCACGTCTAAATTCCAACCAGGTGTAACCAAACGACGCTCCTTCGTGGTCTCAAAAGACTTAAGGAGGTCCTGTAGATCTTTATTGTTGGAAAGATCTAAGCCTCTGTGACGGAAGACTGATGCCAACATGCTTCTGTAACCCTTGATAGTGGGAGCTGAAAGAGATCGTTCTTTCCTCAGATATAAGAGAAAGTCAGCTATTTGAGTTACAGAGGTACTGGTCGAGGATACGGATACTGACTTGCACCAGTCTCGGAAGATTTCCCACTTCGATTGGTAGACTCTAAGGGTGGATGTTCTCCTTGCTCTAGCAATCGCTCTGGTTGCCTCCTTCGAAAAGCCTCTAGCTCTCGAGAGTCTTTCGATAGTCTGAAGGCAGTCAGACGAAGAGCTTGGAGGCCTTGGTGTACCTTCTTTACGCGTGGCTGACGTAGAAGGTCCACCCTTAGGGGAAGTGTTCTGGGAACGTCTACTAGCCATCGAAGTACCTCGGTGAGCCATTCTCTCGCGGGCCAGAGGGAAGCAACTAGCGTCAACCTTGTCCCTTCGTGAGAGGCGAACTTCTGCAGTACCTTGTTGACAATCTTGAACGGAGGGAATGCATATAGATCTAGATGTGACCAATCTAGTAGAAAGGCATCTATATGAACTGCTGCTGGGTCCGGGATTGGTGAGCAAAATATTGGGAGCCTCTTGGTCATCGAGGTTGCGATGAGATCTATGGTTGGCTGGCCCCAGGTGGCCCAAAGTCTCTTGCATACATCCTTGTGGAGGGTCCATTCTGTTGGAATTATTTGTCCCTTCCGACTGAGACAATCTGCCATGACATTCAAGTTGCCTTGGATGAACCTCGTTACTAGTGATATGTCTAGACCTTTTGACCAGATGAGGAGGTCCCTTGCGATCTCGTACCATGTCAGAGAGTAGGTCCCTCCTTGCTTGGAGATGTACGCCAAAGCCGTGGTGTTGTCCGAGTTCACCTCCGCCACTTTGCCTTGAAGGAGAGACCTGAAGCTTTTCCAGGTCAGACGTACTGCCAGTAGCTCCTTGCAGTTGAAATGCATTGTCCTTTGACTCGAGTTCCATAATCCCGAGCATTCCCTACCGTCTAATGTCGCACCCCAGCCTACGTCCGATGCGTCCGAGAAGAGAACGTGGTTGGGAGTCTGAACAGTCAGGGGAAGACCCTCTCTAAGGTTGATATAGTCCTTTCACCAAGTCAGACCAGACTTTATCTTTCCGGAAACCGGGATCGAGACCGCTTCTAGCGTCTTGTCCTTTTTCCAGTGAAAAGCTAGATGGTATAGAAGAGGACGGAGGTGTAGTCTTCCTAGTGACACAAATTGATCCACGGATGACAGTGTCCCTACCAGACTCATCCACAGCCTGACTGGGCAGCGTTCCTTCTTCAGCATCTTCTGGATGGATAGCAGGGCTGGGGGTTGATCGTCTTGTTCAGCAACGTCCTCATCAGAGGGTTCCTCATCCGAAACTGATGAGGAAACGGCAACGGAGTGGGCAACGTCTGACTCGCTGAATCCGGTCGCACTGGTGGATGCGTGACGGAGCCGGACGCAATATCATGGCACTGCTGCACAGTCTGTGAACTGTCAACAACCATGGGTGCGCGAGGAAGTACAGCGTCAACCCGAAACTGTCTAGACTGTCTGGGTTGTGCAGTCAACACCCTACCGGGTTGCTGAGGTTGACGCACTGCGTCACAACAAGTCACCTCTGCTGGTTGTTGAACGTCTTCCTAGTGACACACTGAACGTCAACAACCACCTCCGAGCGTCGCTTAACGTCAACGTGCGACTGGCAACCCACACTGGGTCGCATCGGTGGAGGAACCACCTCAACTGGCAGACGCGAGTAGGTTACCTCAGCGTCAACAGGGCGCACAACCGACCGGTTGGAAGGTTGTTGGCCAGAAGGAGGAACCACCTCAACTGGCAGACGCGAGTAGGTTACCTCAGCGTCAACAGGGCGCACAACCAACCGGTTGGAAGGTTGTTGGCCAGAAGGTTCTTCTCCGCATTTAAGTCCTCTATCAAGGACACAAGCTTGGACTGCATGTCTTGCAGCAAAGCCCATTTAGGGTCTACGGGAGCAGGTGTGGCAACAGACGGGGTTAGCGACTGAGGCGGAACCATATACCATCCCTGGAAGCCTTGTTATGTGTGACATAATAGTACAGCAAAACTTCAAAGGCTCGACAAAAGTTGAGAAGTTGACCTGTAAACAACTTGGAGCGTCTCCTGGCTAGGCGCCAGGGCGAGTCTACCAGAATTGAGAAGTCTATCTGGGCAGAGGCATGAACTCCCAAGCCGAGAACTTCTCTCGTGTCCTATCAGACTCTCGCTCTATAAGCCAATTTAAAAGAAGGGAAATCAAAGGCTGTATCCCTAAAACTCCTCCTGGTGCAAAAACCAGTCGCCTAGCCAACGTAACGCTCTCTAGGAGAGCGAGAGAGCACTAGCTTAACAACAACGGCTTCGAAGTAGCTAGGCCTAGTGTAAGTTCTGACGTTTAGGCGAACGAGGAGCAGCAGTTACAAGATCTGGACGAAGATCCTTAAAAAATCATCATGATTTAATTAAAGTCCATAGGAGGCTAAGCAGCTTAAGGCTCCTCTCCAAATGACAGAGTCCTCAAAGGAATATCAGTAGGAGGGAGAACAGCACTTTCTCATCTACAGGAACCTTGTCCGATAAAAGCTAGGTTATCTTAGTGAGTCTCTCACTGGTGCATTAGTAGCAGACCAGAAGGCAACGTCATGTAACTGCTTGACAGTCTGTGAACTGTCAACAACTGAACTGTCAACCACAACAGGTGCGTGAGGACATACAGCACTGGTGCATTAGTAGCAGACCAGAAGGCAACGTCATGTAACTGCTTGACAGTCTGTGAACTGTGTAACTGCTTGACAGTCTGTGAACTGTCAACAACTGAACTGTCAACCACAACAGGTGCGTGAGGACATACAGTGTTCACTCGAGACTGCTTTGACTGTCTATACTGAGCAGTCAAAACAACTCTAGAATGCGGAGGTTGACGCACCGCGTCAAAACAAAACAACTTAGACTGTTGTTGTACCTCGCGAACGTCAACGGAAGGTTCCGTGCGTTACTGAACGTCAACATGCGGCTGGCAGGGTACACTGGAACGCATGGGTGGCGGGACTCTCTCAGCTGGAGTGCGGCAGAAGGTTGCCTCAGCGTCCACAGGACGCACAACCGTGTTGGTTGTAGGCTAGAGGTTGGTGCAGTGTCAACCTTCTCCGCACGAAAGTCCCGCATCAATGACGTTAACTGAGACTGCATGGTCTGCAGCACAGACCACTTAGGGTCTACAGGAGCAGGTGCGGCAACAGACGGTGTGACTGCCTGATGCGGTACCGCTTTGCCTCTCTTAGGAGGTGAGCAGTCGTCGGAAGACTGCAGCGAGTCCGAACTGACCCAGTGGCTACAACTGGGCCGTTGGACTTGCGCGGAAGGGACCGACTTGCGCTTAATAAGCTGCGAGACCTTGGTCCATGGTTTCTTACGAGAAACCTCTTCCACAGACGAGAAATAAATGGGCTCTCTCGTCTTTGTGTGGGTGGGGCGATCTTGGGTAGATATGCCCGAAACCACGGAGGGAAACGTCTGTTCGTTGATCAAGGCCTGTGGAACCCATAAGTCGTTCGACATTACTTCTCCCCTGGGCTTGGGAGCTTGCAAGACGTCCCGGACTAGGTGAACGACAGGCACGAACAGACGAACCCTCGGACGCAACACTGTAACACTTTGCGCATATCACTTTATCACTTCGATTTTCTGTTTTGCACTTATTACACTGAAATCGAAACTTTTACTGATTTCTACCTGAAACACGCAATTCTACCCTTCATTAAAAGGTAGTAATTGCGAAATCAGTCGTATAATGCAGCTATTAATACTAGCAAAAAACAGAAAACATATATAAAGATAAAAAATTCAGTGGCTGGGAAAGAGACTAAACACTCGTTCAAATAAACTACGTTTACAATCTCTCACCGCACATAGCCTGGGGACAAGAATAAAACCCTAGAAACGTTTTACCTTCTTCCCCGTACAGCGACTAGGGAGGAGAGTAACACGAGAACAACGTTACCCGCTTGAACGGAACGTTTTCTCTCCTCTCTCTCCCTCCGTCTCTATCTCTCTCTCTCTTTCTCTCTTGATTTCGCACCTAAGAGAAGAGCCCAATTATATTTCGTCAAAAAAAACATGTTATTTGACTAAAGGAAAAAACTGAAAGGTTTTTCAATTAAAAAGTTCCTTTAAAATAGAATTTAAAACATTTAAGCTAAGAAAGAATGAACAAAACGTCAGAATCGATTTACTCTAACTGCAAAGTGAAACCGTGATACACTCTCTCTCTATCGTAACGATAGAGCGCATGTTGAACGTCCTGAACGTCAACAACTGCGTAGTCTAAACGTTAGTTCATCTTTGAAAACAGTACGAAGACTATCAAAGAAATTCTTTCATAAAACATTAAATTTAAAAAATTTTAAATTCTTTAAATACGATATAACGGGCTCACGTTGATTAACTTCGGTTCCAAGTTAGGACCGCCTACTATCAGGAAAGGTCGCATATAAACAAAACATAAAAATTTATTTTTATATGTTTATAATAAATGGAAAGTTAATCGAAGAGGCCTAATAATGGCGGAGAGATATAAAATATATAGATCTATAACGTGTTAAGCAAAATTACTAAAAACCTAAACACACTTCCGTCTAAGGGAAGGGTCGGCCATTTAAAAGTGAAAGAGAGTCCATACTCTCTTTGTCACCATAATTAAATCTATCCAAAACGAGTTCAAGTTTTGAGATGAAGATAAAACCCCTGCATAGCGAAAGCTCAAAACTAGAATAGTGTACTTCACCAAATAGTTGTGAAAACAAATCCAGTTAGTAACAGCGTATTAGTAGGTCTTGCCGGTAGCCCGACAGAGAGAAAATTGGTTCTTTGTTTACTTGGAGTACTAAGTACCTGCTCGACAGATGGCGCTGTTGATGTACACCCCCACCTGCATAGCGATCGCTGGCGTATTTTGACCGTAGGTTTTTCTGTCGAGCAACAGAGTTGCAGCTATATGATCACCGGCTAAGTTTAATATTGAAAAACTGAAAATACAGTACATCATAAACCGGTAAGTTTGGCTATAGATCTTGATTTTTACCTTGATTGGCATTTTCTTACCTCCCTCCACTTTCCCAATGCTGCTTTTATCCCATTCTTAACTTCAGTCTCACATCCTCCCTCCTTGTTTATAGTAGATCCTGTTTTATAACTGCTCCTCGACTGCTTCCTTACTGCTCACCATAGCTTCAGTCTTATCCACATTTACCCTCAAGCCACCCCTTTCCAAAGTCTCTTGCCACTCTACCACCCTTCTCAGTAATTCTTCCTCATTTTCAGCAGTAATCACCAGATCATCTGTATATAGCAACTCCCACAACTCTTCATTTCTGATCCCTTCACTTAACCCTTTTACCCCCAAAGGACGTACCGGTACGTTTCACAAAACTCATCCTTTTACCGCCATGGACGTATTGGTACATCCTTGCAAAAAAATGCTATAAATTTTTTTTTTTCATATTTTTGATAATTTTTTGAGAAAATTCAGGCATTTTCCAAGAGAATGAGACCAGCCTGACCTCTCTATGACAAAAATTAAGTCTGTTAGAGTAATTTAAAAAAAATATACTGCAAAATGTGCTGAGAAAAAAATAACCCCCTGGGGGTTAAGGGTTGGAAATTTCCAAATAGCCTGGGGGTAAAAGGGTTAACAAATTCAAGACCAACCCAAATAAAAATGGGCTTAATGCTGCCCCCTGGTGTAATCCAACACTAACTTCAAAGGTTTCTGTTTCTCCAACAGCTGTTACTACTTTTGTCGTTGTTCTTTTGTATATCATCTTTACCAATCTAACCAACTTCTCCATGATTTCCCTCTTCCTCAAGCACAAAACATCACTTCTCTTGGTATTCTATCATAAGCCTTCTCTTCCTCAAGCACAAAACATCTCTTCCTCAAGCACAAAACATCACTTCTCTTGGTATTCTATCATAAGCCTTCTCTAAATATACAAAAGCACCGAAGAGCTTCTGGTTTCCCTCTAATCTTTTCCTGTAACTGTCTTACTATAAATATTTAATTCACAGTCCCTCTCCCCCTCGTGAATCCATACTGCTGTTTCCAAATCTTTACAATCTCTCAACTAGTGCCCTCTCTAAAACTTTCAAACCATACTCTGTTAGTTTCATTCCCCTGTAGTTACCACATTCCATGATATCACCTTTCTGCTTAAATATAGATAACATTAGGCTCTCCTCCCAGTTTAGGCATTATTTCCTCTTCCCATATTGCTCTCAATAAATTCAGCATACATTCTTCCCCACCTGTAGCTAGTATCTTGACCATTTCAATTTGAAACTCTGATAAACCTGGTGCTTTACCATTCTTCATCCTAAGAATCCCTAGTACCAATTGATTACCGGTGTCATTTTGGAAAATTCATTCATTACCTACAAGTTTCAACAAAATGCAACTCTAAATTTGACAAAAACATGTAAAAGAATGCAACCACATGGACTACAGTATACTGTAACTATAAAGCATTTGGTGCTGTAACATCATTAAAGACAGCATATGGGTATATTTAACGTCATCCACAATGTAAAAAACTTGGTAAAATTACCGTTACTACATGGGATGCAATACAAACAGATATTCTACAAAACACAGTAAGCAAACGATCACCGAAGGTGATGAGACATTAAAAAGATATTGATGTACTTATTGATATACTGCACTATACAGAAAGGACAAACAACACGTACAGCCATACCTTCCAATTTGCATTGTTGGTTCTGTCATGAGCACAACTCCTTTGAAACCAGTACCATTGGTGATGAAGGGTAATGCTAACATACTGTGGTAGTTGGAGACCAAAATAGCATCCACTTCGGAAAAGTCAACAAGGCCAGACGCAGGTGGGCCAAACTCTGGTGGTGAATCCACAAATACTCTGTTCATACATTCTCTTAGTTCCTGAAATAAAAATTCATCTATTTACTGGGATCATTTAAATGAATGAAAATTAGTATTAAGTGGATATATCCAAGGACTTAATTTTAATAAAATCCATTTCTCTTTTAGTAATTTGTATTTTTCCTAACTAGAAGTCTTTCAGGAAATCTGGAAACGCAGCTGTTAAAATTTATAACGCAGTGTGGGTAGCTGGGGAAGCCCTGCCTCCCAGCCGGCTCACTGAAAAGCCACTTTGACCTAGAACTTGTGGAATGGATAAGATAGGAAGTGTAACTTACAGGAATCATGTTTGATAAGTTTCTACAAGGATACAAACCTTTGATCTTTAATAAGAGACTAATCCTAAGAAAGGAGGATTTTATATAACCAAACTGGCTGGTTTAAATCCCCAGTATATCTAAGCACTTACTCCTATGAGGCATAAGAGTGCTGGCTCTAATTCACTTCCTATCAACTGAGTTCAGGAGATAAAGGTTAAAGGTGTCTGGTTTCAGTTCCAGTTTCCTTAGAATAGATACTCACCAGAACATCAGCCGGGCAAGCCCAATCCCGCCCCCGTGTTGCCCAATCATGGCAGTGGCCTGTCCAGTAAACATTTTAAGCTCATGGTTCCGGGTGGGGATTCATCTGTTTCCTTGCGAATGCTACGCAAACACGTTACCACTGTACTAGTCAGGAGGCTAAGTTACCATCATAGACAAGTGATAATGTAAGAAACTAATAGGATATGTTGTCTGTTATATAACTGTAAAATGATGGGTTCACATTAATATCCATTCTCACCCTTATCATGAGGATGGGGAAATGAGCACTGCTATCTTAATATTAAGAGAATAGTTACTCAGTATGATGTCTTCCCAGCACCAAAGTCCATTCCAGCGACTAAACGGTCAAACCGCTCCTCCCTAAAGAAGGGGAAGATGGAAAAAAGGCCAAACATTCTAACTCTCATGCTAGATTGACATTGTAACCTTTATCTTACACAAGATGGTTCTTGTCCAGTGAGAGAGCTAAGTATGCTACAACAGTAACTATCAGGACACTGTTACAAATTTTATCGGCCGAGTTTCCAGCTTCCCTGATATCAAATTCCTATTAACCCTTTTACCCCCAGGCTATTTGGAAATTTCCAACCCTTAACCCCCAAGGGTTATTTTTTATTCAAGCACATTTTGCAGTATATATTTTTCAAATTGCTCTAACAGCCTTAATTTTTGTCATAGAGAGGTCAGGTTGGTCTCATTCTCTTGGAAATTCCTGAATTTTCTCAAAAAATTATCCAAAAAAAAAAAAAATTGTAAATAGCATTTTTTTGCAGGGACGTACCGTTACGTCCATGGAGGTAAAGGGATGTGTTTTGCGAAACGTACCAGTACGTCCTTTGGGGGTGAAAGGGTTAAAAGACGAAGGTTTGTATTCATGTAGGAACAAACCTTTATTCATTTTGTTGAAATAATTTCAAATCTCATTACTTAGTGTAATGTTAGTGTGACAAGAAAGAAATAGCACTCTCTGGAGATACGGTACCCTTTATTCCACAAAAAAGCTCTAATTCACTTTAACCCTTTTACCACCAGGCTATTTGGAATTTTCCAACCCTTAATCCCCAGGGGTTATTTTTTTTTCAAGCACATTTTGCACTATACTTTTTCTAAATTGCTCTAACAGCCTTAATTTTTGTCCTAGAGAGGTCAGGTTGGTCTCATTCTCTTGGAAAATGCCTGAAGTTTCTCAAAAAATTATCAAAAATATACAAAAAAAAATGTAAATTGCAGTTTTTTGCAAAGATATACCGCTACGTCCATGGGGGTAAAGGGATGTGTTTTGTGAAACGTACCAGTACGTCCTTTGGGGGTAAAAGGGTTAACACACTTAGAAATGCAAGATAAATGAAATTAATCATTATAAGCTCACTAATCCAGCAAAAGGAAATTACTGTCTTACCTTGATCAAATTCTAGATTTAATCATCACTGAATTCAATGTACAGCAAATACAAATCACCTGAGGTATCAAAAAATATACTGTATATCCAATATGTTCCTGGACAGCTATATTCTTTGAAATTAATTACAATATAGTAAGTCCTCTAGAAAAGAACAAGATGCATTCCAAGAGTTGGTAATCAAGTTGAAAGGTTCTTAAGTCCAACATACTTAGCCTAGGTATCCAGCTCATAGTCCCACTCTCTCTACTGCTTGTGAGCTTGCCTACTTAATGTCTGAAGAATTCTTACACCTAACCGTACATAATAGAATACTTTTAAAAATAAGTTAATCGATTTGTATTTGATTTTTCCCTTATTCAAATCTTTTATAATTTACTGTTCACAGGTACTCATCTTTTAAAATTCCTAAGTTCTTATGTAAGAGGATTTATTGCATACTTTAGGTTAGGTTTGTCTGTACATACTGTATACTGTACATACTGTAGAAGACGACCAGAAACGTAATAGGTGACAGTATATTAGAATTTGCCAATTAAATAATATGTCTATGATGTTACAGCAAGCACTACCTAATGCTAGTACAAGGTGGCTGAATAAAAAAAAAACATGAATCACTCTGTCAAGATAAGGAACTTCCAGTCTGCGTACCCCTCTGAGTGAGAGATGATAAACATTTCTATAGGCAACATTCAATTAGTTGACCTACAAATAAATTGTGGTCAAATCAAGAGAAATTGAAATAACATTTTGAGTAACTGGATTTCACAAAATTACTAACAATCAAATTCAGCTTAATGGTAAATAAATAATACATTTATCTTTGCCAAAGACTGATGTGTATCTACCCACATCAATAAAATGTTATTTTCATTAGTAAAATAAATTTTTGAATACACTTACCCGATGATCATGTAGCTGTCAACTCTGTTGCCCGACAGAAATCTACGGTCGGGATACGCCAGCGATCGCTATACAGGTGGGGGTGTACACAACAGCGCCATCTGTGAGCAGGTACTCAAGTACTTCTTGTCAACAAGAACTCAATTTTCTCCTCGGTCCACTGGTTCTCTATGGGGAGGAAGGGCGGGTCCTTAAATTCATGATCATCGGGTAAGTATATTCAAAAATTTATTTTACTAATGAAAATAAAATTTTTCAATATTAATCTTACCCGATGATCATGTAGCTGATTCACACCCAGGGTGGTGGGTGGAGACCAGCATACATGTTAACAAAGAAGCTAAGTATCCCGTATTTCATTTTATTAGTTATTCAAAAATAACATAAAATAAATAAGTACCTGGTAAGGAAGACGACTTGAACCATTACTCTGCCTTTATTAAGTACGTCTTCCTTACTGAGCGTAGCGGTCCTCTTAGGATGCTGAACGACTCTTAGGTGCTGAAGTATAAAGGCCTGCAACCCATACTAAAGGACCTCATCACAACCTCTAACCTCGGCGCTTCTCAAGAAAGAATTGACCACCCGCCAAATCAATAAGGATGCGGAAGGCTTCTTAGCCGACCGTACAACCCATAAAAAGGGTGTAGCAGTTCTCGTAAAGAGACTGGACATCTTTGAGATAGAATGATGCGAACACTGACTTGCTTCTCCAATAGGTTGCATCCATAACACTCTGCAGAGAACGGTTCTGTTTGAAGGCCACTGAAGTAGCCACAGCTCTCACTTCATGTGTCCTTACCTTCAGCAAAGCAAGGTCTTCTTCCTTCAGATGAGAATGTGCTTCCCTAATCAGAAGCCTGATGTAGTAAGAAACTGAGTTCTTAGACATTGGAAGAGAAGGCTTCTTGATAGCACACCATAAGGCTTCTGATTGTCCTCGTAAAGGTTTTGACCTTTTTAGATAGTACCTAAGAGCTCTAACTGGGCAAAGTACTCTCTCCAGTTCGTTCCCCACCAAGTTGGACAGGCTTGGGATCTCGAACGACTTAGGCCAAGGACGTGAAGGAAGCTCGTTTTTAGCAAAAAACCGAGCTGCAAGGAACATGTAGCCGTTTCAGATGTGAAAACTATGTTCCTGCTGAAGGCGTGGATCTCACTTACTCTTTTAGCTGTTGCCAAGCACACGAGGAAAAGAGTTTTTAATGTGAGGTCCTTAAAAGAGGCTGATTGGAGAGGTTCAAATCTTGATGACATAAGGAACCTTAGGACCACGTCTAGATTCCAGCCTGGAGTGGACAACCGACGTTCCTTTGAGGTCTCAAAAGACCTAAGGAGGTCCTGTAGATCTTTGTTGGTGGAAAGATCCAAGCCTCTGTGGCGGAAAACCGCTGCCAACATACTTCTGTAACCCTTGATCGTAGGAGCTGAAAGGGATCTTACGTTCCTTAGATGTAACAGGAAGTCAGCAATCTGGGTTACAGTGGTACTGGTTGAGGAAACTGCATTGGCCTTGCACCAGCTTCGGAAGACTTCCCATTTAGACTGATAGACTCTGAGAGTGGATGTCCTCCTTGCTCTGGCAATCGCTCTGGCTGCCTCCTTCGAAAAGCCTCTAGCTCTTGAGAGTCTTTCGATAGTCTGAAGGCAGTCAGACGAAGAGCGTGGAGGTTTGGGTGTACCTTCTTTACGTGAGGTTGACGTAGAAGGTCCACTCTTAGAGGAAGAGTCCTGGGAATGTCGACCAGCCATTGCAGTACCTCTGTGAACCATTCTCTCGCGGGCCAGAGGGGAGCAACCAACGTCAGCCGTGTCCCTTTGTGAGAGGCGAACTTCTGAAGTACCCTGTTGACAATCTTGAACGGCGGGAATGCATACAGGTCGAGATGGGACCAATCCAGCAGAAAAGCATCCACGTGAACTGCTGCTGGGTCTGGAATCGGAGAACAATACAACGGGAGCCTCTAGGTCATCGAGGTAGCGAACAGATCTATGGTTGGCTGACCCCACAGGGCCCAAAGTCTGCTGCAAACATTCTTGTGAAGGGTCCACTCTGTGGGGATGACCTGACCCTTCCGGCTGAGGCGATCTGCCATGACATTCATATCGCCCTGAATGAACCTCGTTACCAGCGTGAGCTTTCGATCTTTTGACCAGATGAGGAGGTCCCTTGCGATCTAGAACAACTTCCTCGAATGAGTCCCTCCCTGCTTGGAGATGTAAGCCAAGGCTGTGGTGTTGTCGGAGTTCACCTCCACCACCTTGTTTAGCTGGAGGGACTTGAAGTTTATCAAGGCCAGATGAACCGCCAACAACTCCTTGCAATTGATGTGAAGTGTCCTTTGCTCCTGATTCCATGTTCCCGAGCATTCCTGTCCGTCCAATGTCGCACCCCAGCCCGTGTCTGATGCGTCCGAGAAGAGACGGCGGTCGGGGTTCTGAACAGCCAAAGGTAGACCTTCCTTGAGAAGAAAGCTGTTCTTCCACCACGTTAGAGTAGACCTCATCTCTTCGGAAACAGGAACTGTGACCGTCTCTAGCGTCATGTCCTTTATCCAGTGAGCAGCTAGATGATACTGAAGGGGACGGAGGTGGAGTCTCCCTAACTCGATGAACAGGGCCAGCGATGAAAGTGTCCCTGTTAGACTCATCCACTGCCTGACTGAGCATCGGTTCCTTCTCAGCATGCTCTGGATGCATTCTAGGGCTTGGTTGATCCTTGGGGCCGACGGAAAAGCCCGAAAAGCTCGACTCTGAATCTCCATACCCAGGTAGACAATGGTCTGGGATGGGACGAGCTGGGACTTCTCTAAATTGACCAGGAGGCCCAGTTCCTTGGTCAGATCCATAGTCCATCTGAGATTCTCCAGACAGCGACGACTTGTGGGAGCTCTTAAAAGCCAGTCGTCTGACGGAGCCGGACACAAGATCATGGTACTGCTGCACAGTCTGTGAACTGTCAACCATGGGGAAGCGAGGAAGTACAGCGACAACCCGAAACTGTCTAGACTGTCTGGGTAGTACAGACAACTCCTTATCGGGTTGCTGAGGTTGCCGCACTGCGTCACAACAAGTCACCTCTGCTGGTTGTTGAACGTCTTCCCAGTGACACACTGACTCCGTAAAAAAAATCCTCTATCAAGGACTAAGCTTGGACTGCATGTCTTGCAACAAAGCTCAAGGTCTATGGGAGCAGGTGTGGCAACAGACGGGGTTAGCGACTGAAGCGGAACCATTTACCCTCCCTGGAAGCATGTTATGCTTAAATAAAAGTCCATAGGAGGCTAAGCAGCTTAAGGCTCCTCTCCAAATGACAGAGTCCTCAAGGGAATATCAGAAGGAGGGAGAACAGCACTTTCTCATCTACAGGAACCATATCCGAGAAAAGCTAAGTTCTCTCAGTGAGGGTTTCACTGGTGCAAAAGCAGCAGACCAGAAGGCAACGTTATGAAACTGCTTGACAGTCTGTGAACTGTCAAAAACTGAACTGTCAACCACAACAGGAGCGTGAGGACATACAGCACTGGTGTATAAGTAGCAGACCAGAAGGCAACGTCATGTAACTGCATGACAGTTTGTGAGTTGGCAACAACCAAAGTTGTGTGGGGAAGCCTCAACTCCTGCCTGACTAGTTTGCTGCGGGCGAGTGGCGGTAACCACAGTGTGTTGCGGAGGCTGACACACCGTGTCAAAACACGGCAGCTTGTGGTAGCTCACGCACGGCAACGGAGTGCTCTGTGTGTGGGAGTCATCATACATCTGGCAGGGTTGACTGTGCATGGGTGGAGGAGCTCTTACAACAAAAGTGTGAGAGCAGGAAGCCATGCCGGGCGCACAACCGTGGGAGGTGTAGGCCCACGGGTGCATCGTCAACCTTCTCCGCAGTCGGAGTGTGGGAGCTGGCAACAACAAAAGCAGAGTGCTGGTGCGTGGGAGGGGCTGCGGTGGGTTGAGGAGCATGCGGTATGGTATGCAGAGCATGCTGTAAGGTATGCAGAGCATGCTGTAAGGTATGCAGAGCATGCTGTAAGGAATGCAGAGCATGCTGTAAGGTATGCAGAGCATGCTGTAAGGTATGCAGAGCATGCTGTAAGGTATGCAGAGCATGCTGTAAGGTATGCAGAGCATGCTGCATGGGCTGCAGAGAAAGCCGCATAGTGCTGGAACCCGGCAGCTCTACAGAACCTTCCCACTGCTGATGCGGTAGCTCACGCATGTTAGCAGATGGTGCAGCAAGAACATGCGTCTGGCAGGGTGGACTGCGCATCGGTGGTGGAGCTCTCACAGGTGGAGGGTGGGAGCAGGCAGCCGCAGTATCTGCTGAGCACACAACCTCGGCGGGTTGTAGGTTAACAGGCTGCATTGTCAACCTTCCAGCATGATACTCCTGCATGAAGGAGCAAGCTGAGACTGTATAGTCTGCAGCATGGACCACTAGGGTCTATGAAAGACAACAACAAACGGAGCTACTGTCCGTTGTGACTGAGGGTCTAAAACAGCTGGTGCGGCAACAGACGGAGTTACTGCCTGTTGCGGTACCACCTAGCCTCTCTTAGGAGGTGTGCAGTTGTCGTACTGCAGCGAGTCCGAACTGACCCAGTGGCTACACCTAGGCCGTTGGACTTGCGCGGAAGGGACCGACTTGCACTTAAAAGCTGCAAGATTTGGTCCATGGTTTCTGCGAGAAACCTCTTCCGCAGACGAGGAATAAATGGGCTCTCTCGTCTTTGTGTGGGTGGGGTGATCACGTCGGCAACGTGTGTAGATACACCCGAAACCACAGAGGGAAACGTCTGTTCGTCGATCAAGGCCTGAGGAACCCATAAGTCCTTCGACATTACTTCTCCCCTGGGCTTGGGAGCTTGTAAGAGGTATCGGACTAGGTGAACAACTGGCACGAACAGACGAACCCTCGAACGCAACACTGTAACACTTTGCGCATATCACTTTATCACTTTTGATTTTCTGTTTGCACTTATTTCACTGAACTCGAAACTTTAAGTGGTTTGTACCTGAAACACGCAATCCTATCCTTCATTAAAAGGTAGTAATTGCGAAAACAGTATTACAATGTAACAGAAAAACATAATGAAAGATAAAGAATTCAGTGGCTGGAAAAGAGACTAAACACTAGATCAAATAAACTACGTTTAAAATCTCTCACCGCATAAAGCCTGGGAACAAGAATAAAACTCTAGAAACGTTTTACCTTCTTCCCCTATATCGACTAGGGAGAAGAGCAAAAAAACGAGAACAACGTTACCCGCTTGAACGAAACGTTTATCCTCCTCTCTCTCCCTCCGTCTCTATCTCTCTCTCTCTCTCTCTTGACTTAGAATCTGAGAGATGAGCCCAATTATATATATCGTTAAAACATATTATTTGTTAAAGGAAAAAAACTGAAAGGTTTCCCAAATAAAAAGTACCTTTATAGAATTAAAACCATTTAAGCTAAGAAAGAATGAACGAAACGCTAGAATCGGTTTACTCTTACTGCAACGTGAAACCGTGAAATACTCTCTCTCTATCGTAACGATAGAGCGCAAGTTGAACGTTCTGAACGTCAACAACTGCGGAGACTAAACAAAACGTTAGTTCAACTTTGAAAACAGTACGAGACTTATCAAAGAAATTCTTTCAAAAACATTAAAATAGCATAATATGTTAACAGGTAAAAACGAAATGACGGGCTCAATGTTAATTAACTTCGGTTCCAAGAAAAGACCGCCTACTATTAGGAAAGGTCGAATATAAACAAATATAAAAATTAATTTTAATAAGTTTATAATAAAAGGAAGTTAATCAAAGAGGCCTATAAAAGGCGGAGAGATATAAAATAAATCTATAACCTTGTTAAGCAAAATTAAGAGAGTCTATACTCTCTTCGACACCAACACTTCCGTCTAAGGGAAGGGTCGGCCATTTAAAAGTGAAAGAGAGTTCATACTCTCTTCGTACCAAAATAAATCAAAAATTAAATCAAATTAATTCCAAAAACTTGCTAAGCTAATGATATAGCTTCCTGAATAGCGAAGGCTAAACTCTAGAGCAAATACATCACCAAATCGTGAGCAATAACTCCAGAATCAACAGCGTATCCATGTAGGTCTAGCCGGAGGCACGACAGAGGAAAAATTGAGGTGGTGTTGACAAGAAGTACTGGAGTACCTGACCACAGATGGCGCTGTGGTGTTCACCCCCACCTGTATAGCGATCGCTGGCGTATCCCGACCGTAGATTTCTGTCGGCAACAGAGTTGACAGCTACATGATTATCGGGTAAGATTAATATTGAAAATAAAATAGCATAAATTCTTAACAGGAAAAACGATATGACGAGCTCAATGTTAATTAACTTCGGTTCCAAGTAAGGACCGCCTACTATTAGGAAAGGTCGCATATAAACAAACATAAAAAAATAATTTTTATAAGTTTATAATAAAAGGAAAGTTAATCGAAGAGGCCTATAAATGGCGGAGAGATATAAAAAAAGAAAGAGAGTCTATACTCTCTTCGACACCAACACTTCCGTCTAAGGGAAGGGTCGGCCATTTAAAAGTGAAAGAGAGTCCATACTCTCTTCGTCACCATAATTAAATCAAATTAATTCCAAAAGCTTGCTAAGCTAATGATAAAGCTTCCTGAATAGCGAAGGCTAAACTCTAGAGCAAATACATCACCAAATCGTGAACAATAACTCCAGAATCAACAGCGTATCCAAGTAGGTCTAGCCGGAGGCACGACAGAGGAAAAATTGAGTTCTTGTTGACAAGAAGTACTTGAGTACCTGCTCACAGATGGCGCTGTTGTGTACACCCCCACCTGTATAGCGATCGCTGGCGTATCCCGACCGTAGATTTCTGTCGGGCAACAGAGTTGACAGCTACATGATCATCGGGTAAGATTAATATTGAAAACCTATATTCAAGTACTAAACCATATTGCCACTGTCAACAAACACAATCATAGGATAATCTTTAACTTATCAATCCACAGTAATTATTCATTCATCAGCTAAAGTTCACAGAGAATAATGTCCAATCCATTCAGATTGTCACCTTTATTTGAAGCTTACAGTGATCATCATATCAATGCCATAGTCAAATCTTACCTATTAAAAGGAAAAAATCCATATGTTAACAAAATCATTTACTCATTAAACACTAACAACTGTTCAATTGTCTCAGAATCCTATAATACAACTATCTAAAATGTTATTTTCATTAGTAAAATAAATTTTTGAATATACTTACCCGGTGATCATATAGCTGTCAGCTCTGCTGCCCGACAGAAAAACCTAAGGACGAAATACGCCAGCGATCGCTATACAGGTGGGGGTGTACATCAACAGCGCCATCTGTCGAGCAGGTACTCAAGTACTCCATGTCAACACAGAACCAATTTTCTCCTCGGCCCACTGGGTCTCTATTGGGGAGGAAGGGTGGGTCCTTTAATTTATGATCACCGGGTAAGTATATTCAAAAATTTATTTTACTAATGAAAATAACATTTTTCAATATTAAACTTACCCGGTGATCATATAGCTGATTCACACCCAGGGGGGTGGGTAGAGACCAGCATATATGTTAACATTAAGAGCTAAGTATTTCGTATTTCATTTTAGCAGTTATTCAAAATAACAAACATAAAATTAATAAGTACCTGGTAAGGAAGTCGACTTGAACAATTACTCTGCCTTTTTTAAGTACGTCTTCCTTACTGAGCCTCGCGATCCTCATAGGATGCTGAGCGACTCCTAGGAGCTGAAGTATGAAGGGTTGCAACCCATACTAAAGGACCTCATCAAAACCTCTAATCTAGGCGCTTCTCAAGAAAGAATTTGACCACCCGCCAAATCAACCAGGATGCGAAAGGCTTCTTAGCCTTCCGGACAACCCAAAAACAACAATAAAAAACATTTCAAGAGAAAGATTAAAAAGGTTATGGGATTAGGGGAATGTAGTGGTTGAGCCCTCACCCACTACTGCACTCGCTGCTACGAATGGTCCCAGGGTGTAGCAGTTCTCGTAAAGAGACTGGACATCTTTAAGGTAAAATGATGCGAACACTGACTTGCTTCTCCAATAGGTTGCATCCATTACACTCTGCAGAGATCTGTTTTGTTTGAAGGCCACTGAAGTTGCGACAGCTCTAAATTCATGTGTCCTTACCTTCAGCAAAGCATGGTCCTCCTCATTCAGATGGGAATGAGCTTCTCGAATCAAAAGTCTGATATAATAAGAAACTGCATTCTTCGATATTGGTAAAGAAGGTTTCTTAATGGCGCACCATAAAGCTTCTGATTGTCCACGTAATGGCTTAGTACGTCTCAAATAGTACTTAAGAGCTCTTACCGGGCATAGTACTCTTTCTTGTTCATTTCCAACCAAATTAGCAAGGCTTGGAATATCGAACGATTTGGGCCAAGGACGAGAAGGAAGTTCGTTTTTGGCTAAAAAACCAAGCTGTAAGGAACATGTAGCCGTTTCAGATGTAAATCCAATGTTCCTGCTGAAGGCGTGTATCTCACTGACTCTTTTAGCTGTTGCTAAGCAGACGAGGAAAAGAGTTTTCAAAGTGAGATCTTTAAAAGAGGCTGATTGAAGTGGTTCGAACCTTGCTGACATAAGGAATCTTAGTACCACGTCTAAGTTCCAACCTGGTGTGGCCAACCGACGCTCCTTCGAGGTCTCAAAAGACTTAAGGAGGTCCTGTAGATCTTTGTTGTTGGAAAGATCTAAGCCTCTGTGACGGAAGACTGCTGCCAACATGCTTCTGTAACCCTTGATCGTGGGAGCTGAAAGGGATCTTTCCTTCCTTAGGTATAAAAGGAAGTCAGCTATCTGAGTTACAGAGGTACTGGTTGAGGATACTGATTTCGACTTGCACCAGCTTCGGAAGACTTCCCACTTCGACTGGTAGACTTTGAGAGTGGATGTCCTCCTAGCTCTAGCAATCGCTCTGGCTGCCTCCTTCGAAAAGCCTCTAGCTCTCGAGAGTCTTTCGATAGTCTGAAGGCAGTCAGACGAAGAGCGTGGAGGCTTGGGTGTACCTTCTTTACATGCGGCTGACGCAGAAGGTCCACTCTTAGAGGAAGTGTTCTGGGAACGTCTACTAGCCATTGCAGTACCTCGGTGAACCATTCTCTCGCGGGCCAGAGGGGAGCAACCAACGTAAACCTTGTCCCTTCGTGAGAGGCGAACTTCTGCAGTACTCTGTTGACAATCTTGAACGGGGGGAACGCATAAAGGTCTAGATGGGACCAATCCAGAAGAAAGGCATCTATGTGAACTGCTGCTGGGTCCGGAATCGGTGAACAATAAATTGGGAGCCTCTTGGTCATCGAGGTTGCGAACAGATCTATGGTAGGCTGACCCCACAAGGCCCATAGTCTGTTGCATACATTCTTGTGAAGGGTCCACTCTGTTGGGATGATTTGACCCTTCCGGCTGAGGCGGTCTGCCATGACATTCATGTCGCCTTGAATGAACCTCGTTACTAGGGATATGTTTCGATCTCTTGACCAGGTGAGGAGGTCCCTTGCGATCTCGTACAACGTCATCGAATGAGTCCCTCCTTGCTTGGAGATGTACGCCAAGGCTGTGGTGTTGTCGGAGTTCACCTCCACCACCTTGCCTAGAAGGAGGGACTTGAAGCTTCTCAAGGCCAGATGAACTGCCAGTAGCTCCTTGCAGTTGATGTGCAACTTGCTTTGATCCGCATTCCACGTGCCTGAGCATTCCCGACCGTCCAATGTCGCACCCCAGCCCGTGTCCGATGCGTCCGAGAAGAGAAGGTGGTCGGGGGTCTGAACAGCCAGTGGCAGACCCTCCCTGAGGAGAATGTTGTTCTTCCACCAAGTCAGTGAAGACTTCATCTTCTCGGAAATAGGAACCGAGACCGCTTCTAGCGTCTTGTCCTTTCTCCAGTGAGCAGCTAAGTGAAATTGAAGGGGGCGGAGGTGGAGTCTCCCTAACGCGATGAACTGGTCCAGTAATGAAAGCGTCCCTATCAGACTCATCCACTGTCTGACTGAACATCGGTCCTTCTTCAGCATGGACTGGATGCATTCTTGGGCTTGACTGATTCTGGGGGCCGACGGAAAAGCCCGAAAAGCTTGACTCTGAATCTCCATTCCTAGGTATACTATAGTTTGGGATGGGACGAGTTGGGACTTTTCTATATTGACCAGGAGACCCAATTCCTTGGTCAGATCCAGAGTCCACTGTAGATTCTCCAGACAGCGACGACTTGACGCAGCTCTTAAAAGCCAGTCGTCCAAAAAGAGGGAGGCTCTGATGTTTGCTAAATGCAGGAATTTGGCAATATTCCTCATCAGTTTGGTAAAAACTAGAGGTGCCGTGCTTAGGCCAAAGCACAGGGCTTGGAACTGGTATACAACCTTCCCGAAAACGAACCTTAGAAAAGGTTGGGAATCTGGGTGGATGGGGACGTGAAAGTAAGCGTCCTTTAGGTCTAACGAGACCATCCAGTCTTCCTTCCTGACCAATGCTAGAACCGACTTTGTCGTCTCCATGGTGAACGTCTGCTTTGTGACAAAGACATTCAGAGCACTGACGTCTAGCACCGGTCTCCACCCTCCTGTCTTCTTCGGCACTAAGAAGAGGCGGTTGTAGAAGCCCGGGGATTGATGGTCCCGGACTATGACTACCGCTCCCTTTTGTAGTAAGAGAGACACCTCTTGCTGTAAAGCTAGTCTCTTGTCCTCCTCTCTGTACCTGGGAGAGAGGTCGATGGGAGTTGTTGCTAGAGGGGGCTTGCGCAAGAATGGAATCTTGTACCCCTCCCTGAGTAACTTCACAGACTGTGCGTCTGCGCCCCTGTTCTCCCAGGCCTGCCAGTAGTTCTTGAGCCTGGCCCCCACTGCTGTCTGAAGAAGGTGGCAGTCAGACTCTGCCTCTAGAGGACTTGGAACCCTTCTTCTTGCTCCCACGTTGACTTCCGGCACGAGCACCTCCTCTGCTGGAGGCTCTGCCACGAAAGGGCGGAATGAACCTTGACGCTGGAGTGTCCATCCTGGGTCTAGGCACGGAGGGCAAAGGGGTGGCTTTGCGTGAGGATGACGCCACCAGGTCATGAGTGTCTTTCTGGATCAAGGAGGCGGCAATCTCCTTGATCAACTCTTCAGGGAAGAGACACTTCGAGAGCGGAGCAAACATAAGCTCCGACTTTTGACATGGGGTGACTCCAGCTGACAAGAAGGAGCAAAGGTGATCCCGCTTCTTGAGGACCCCGGACACGAAAGAAGCCGCAAGCTCACTAGAACCATCCCGGATGGCTTTGTCCATGCAGGACAATGAGCATGGAAGTTTCCTTATCAGAAGGGGAGGTCTTCCTGCTCAACGCTCCCAAACACCAGTCCAAGAAGTTAAAGACTTCGAATGCACGGAAAACTCCCTTCATAAGATGGTCCATATCCGAAGGAGTCCAGCAAATCTTGGAGCGTCTCATAGCTAGCCTGCGGGGAGAGTCTACCAGACTTGAGAAGTCGCCCTGGGCAGAGGCAGGAACTCCCAAGCCGAGAACTTCTCCCGTGGCATACCAGACGCTAGATCTGGAAGCAAGCTTGACCGGGGGAAACATGAAGGATGTCTTCCCAAGTTGCTTCTTGGACTGCAACCACTCTCCCAGTACCCTTAAAGCTCTCTTGGACGAGCGAGCGAGTACGAGCTTCGTAAAGGCAGGTGCTGCTGACTGCATGCCTAAAGCGAACTCAGAGGGAGGCGAGCGTGGTGCTGCAGACACAAACTGATCCGGATATAAATCCTTGAACAGCGCAAGCACTTTCCTAAAGTCTAAGGAGGGAGGCGCGGTCTTGGGTTCGTCGATGTCCGAGTGTTGGTCGTCAAGATGTGCAGCTTCGTCATCATCAGAGAGTCCATCGTCTGAATGTTGAGGAGGAAGAGGCAACGGAGTAGGTAACAGCTGGACGGCTGAGTCCGGCAGCACGGGTGCATGCGTGGCTGCACTGGACCCAACGTCATGCCACTGTTGGTCAGTCTGAGAACTGGCAACAACCATAGCTGAGTGGGTGCGCAAAGCGTCTACTCCCGACTGTGGACGGATAGCGGAGACCACCGTGGGTTGCGGAGGCTGACGCACCGCGTCAAAACACGGCAGCTTAACTCCACCCTCCTGTTGTTGTGGTAGCACACGCACGTCAACGGAGGGATCCGTGCGTCTGTGAACGTCAGCATGCGTCTGGCAGGGTCGACTGCGCATGGGTGGAGGAGCTCTCACAGCCGGAGTGTGGGAGCAGGCAGCCTCAGCGTCTGCTGGGCGCACAACCGTGGTAGGTTGTAGGCTAACGGGTGCAGCGTCAACCTTCTCCGCACGATACTCCTGCATAACAGCAGCTAACTGAGTCTGCATAGACTGCAGCAAAGACCACTTAGGGTCTACAACAGCTGGTGCGGCAACAGACGGAGTTACTGCCTGTTGCGGTACCACTTTGCCTCTCTTAGGAGGTGTGCAGTCGTCGGAGGACTGCAGCGAGTCCGAACTGACCCAGTGGCTACACCTGGGCCGTTGGACTTGCTCGGAAGGGACCTTGCGTTTAAGAGGCCGTGAGACCTTGGTCCATCGTTTCTGGCGAGAAACCTCTTCCGCAGACGAGGAATGAACGGGCGCACTCGTCTTCTTGTGGGTGGGACGATCTAGGCAAGATACGTCCGAAACCACGGAGGGAACGTCTGTCCGCTGATTAAAGCCTGTCGAACCCTTTGGTCGTACGACATTGCTTCTCCCCTGGGCTTGGGAGCTTGCAAGAGGTCCCGGACTGGGAGGACGACAGGCACGAACAGACGCACCCTCATGCGTAACACTGACACTTTTCACTGCACTAACACTCACTTCACTTCCCACTGCACTTTTACCTTTCAACTCCCTGACGTCAGCCATGAGTTCATTGCGGTCATTCGCCAATGACTCGACTCTCTCACCTAGAGCCTGGATGGCACGCATCATATCTGCCATCGAAGGTTGATGAGAGCTAGCAGGGGGGTCGGGTGCAACCACTACAGGGGAAGGAATAGGTTGTGGGGCATGGGGAGAGGAAAAATCAATTGAGCGAGACGAACTCCTCCTGATCCTATCCTTCTCTAGCCTACGTGCATATTTCAGGAATTCTTGAAAATCGAATTCCGAAAGCCCAACGCATTCCTCACATCGATCTTCCAATTGACAGGCTTTACCCCTACAATTGGAACGGTGTGCGGATCGATAGAGGCCTTCGGAAGACGCCTTGAACAGTCCCTAGCGCTACACTTCCTGTACTTGGGGACTTGAGAAGGGTCAGACATCTTGAATTAGTCAAAGGGGGGAATTTAAAATCTATCCAAGTCGTCAACAAATAATCCAAAATCCAATAAAAGAATGCAAGGAAGTATTGAAGATAACTTCTGCACAGCGATAGCTAATAACCAGAAATGAATACTTCACCAAATAACGTGAAAATCAATCCAGAAAACAACAGCGTATTTAGTAGGTCTTGCCGGTGGCACGACAGAGAGAAAATTGGTTCTGTGTTGACATGGAGTACTTGAGTACCTGCTCGACAGATGGCGCTGTTGATGTACACCCCCACCTGTATAGCGATCGCTGGCGTATTTCGTCCTTAGGTTTTTCTGTCGGGCAGCAGAGCTGACAGCTATATGATCACCGGGTAAGTTTAATATTGAAAAAGATCATTTATTAACCCCAAAGATTAATCTCGACATGTTACAGCACAGTAGACAAAAGTGATGGTCCAGTATAAAATACAATATCATACTATGTCACCAATTCCATAAGATAAAGTACACAAACTGAAGCAGCAAATTCACACACTCAACTTACCCCTTCTAACTGCGAATCAGCATCTCGCGGCACCCATGTGCTAAGGCTCCCCAATCTGTGGGATGCAACTAAAGGTAAAGGCAGAAAGTGGCTCACGCTGCTCATATCCAGTCCACAGTCCAGCATCAAAGTGCACGTCTTGAATGTTATAACGTTGCATGGCTTGTTAGGGTGTCCACTTAAGCAGTACTGAAATTTAATTGTTTGATTAACATAATGTAAGTTAAACTATGACAAGCTGATTATAATTATTACTTTTATTATTATTATTATTATCATTATCATTGTTATTATTATTATTATTGTTATCATTATTATTATTATTATCACTAAGCTAAAACCCTAGTTGGAAAAGCAGGATGATATAAGCCCTAAGGCTCCAACAGGGAAAAATAGCCCAAAAGAGGAAAGTAAATAAGGAAATAAATTAACTTCAAGAGAAGTAATGAATAATTATTACAATACATTTTATGAAAAGTAACAATATCAAAATAGATCTTTCAAAAATAAACTATAAAAAGGGACTTATGTCAGCCTGTTCAACATAAAAACGTTCACTGCATTTGTAATAAGTGTAATACAGTAATACCCTTAATGTCAACATGATCATACAATGCACCGATCTTAAAACACAAGAAGAAATTTGGCAGCTTCCATTGATATTAATAATTGACAGTAACAAGCCTGAAGTTACATTAACTTTTACTACTATTATTTACTACTGAGAGCAGTAAGTTCAAACAGTACATGGAGCATAATACTAAGGTCAGGACAAGTCTGACAGTTGTTGTCTTTACATGTTTATATTAGTTAAAAAGAAACTAATGCATGTTACAGGGTAGTATCTTCAATGTATCTTGTCCATCTTATACAAATATCAAATAAAGCACAATAATTATGGGGAAAACAAAACATCAGTCGATAATGTCCCTCTTAAATTATGTAGATGAAATTATTTACCAATGTGTTTTGTACACAAATTCATTAATGACAATTTTGGACATTGATTAGATAATTTCCTACCTTATAGCACGAAAGAAAGAAAAATCTCTGTTCAAAACTAAGTTATTTTTTTATGTTTTATGACCCTCTGGGTGATAGGAGGATAGATGTGAGCGAGGCAAGAGAGCGTGCTAGAAATAGGAATGAATGGCGAGCGATTGTGACGCAGTTCCGGTAGGCCCTGCTGCTGCCTCCGATGCCTTAGATGACCGCGGAGGTAGCAGCAGTAGGGGATTCAGCATTATGAAGCTTCATCTGTGGTGGATAATGTGGGAGGGTGGGCTGTGACACCCTAGCAGTACCAGCTGAACTCGGTTGAGTCCCTGGTTGGGCTGGAAGAACGTAGAGAGTAGAGGTCCCCTTTTTTGTTTTTGTTTCTTTGTTGATGTCGCCTGCCCCCAAAATTGGGGGAGGTGCCATGGTATATGTATGTATGTATGACCCTTCGTTAAAAATTAAGGATACATCCATTATGACTAGGTGGTAAAATATGTTATTTTCATTAGTAAAATAAATTTTTGAATATACTTACCCGATAATCATGTAGCTGTCAACTCCGTTGCCCGACAGAATTCTACGGACGGGATACGCCAGCGATCGCTATACAAGAGGGGGGTGTACTCACCAGCGCCACCTGTGGCCAGGTACTGCAGTACTTCTTGTTGACACCACCTCAATTTTTCCTCGGTCCACTGGTTCTCTATGGGGAGGAAGGGTGGGTCAATTAAATCATGATTATCGGGTAAGTATATTCAAAAATTTATTTTACTAATGAAAATAACATTTTTCAATATTAATCTTACCCGATAATCATGTAGCTGATTCACACCCAGGGAGGTGGGTGAAAACCAGTGTACATGTATATCAAGAAGCTAAGTATCCCGTATTTCATATTATCAGTTATTCAAAATAACAATGAAATTATAAGTACCTGGTAAGGAAGTCGACTTGAACCATTACTCTGCCTTTAATAAGTTCGTCTTCCTTACTGAGCGCAGCGTTCCTCTTAGGAGGCTGAACAACTCTAAGGTGCTGAAGTATAAAGGGCTGCAACCCATACTAAAGGACCTCTACACAACCTCTAACCTAGGCGCTTCTCAAGAACGAATTGACCACCCGCCAAATCAACTAGGATGCGGAAGGCTTCTTAGCCTACCGTAACAACCCAAAAACAACAATAAAAGCATTCAAGAGAAAGGTTAAAAAAGGTTATGGGATTAAGGGAATGTAGTGGCTGAGCCCTCACCTACTACTGCACTCGCTGCTACGAATGGTCCCAGGGTGTAGCAGTTCTCGTAAAGAGACTGGACATCTTTGAGATAAAATGATGCAAACACTGACTTGCTCCTCCAATAGGTTGCATCCATAATACTCTGCAGAGAACGGTTCTGTTTGAAGGCCATCGAAGTAGCTACAGCTCTCACTTCGTGGGTCCTTACCTTCAGCAAAGCAAGGTCTTCATCCTTCATGTGAGAATGAGCTTCTCTAATCAGAAGCCTTATGTAATACGAAACTGCGTTTTTGGACATAGGCATCGAAGGTTTCTTGATGGCACACCATAAGGCTTCTGATTGTCCTCGTATAGGTTTTGACCTTTTAAGATAATACTTTAGAGCTCTGACAGGGCAAAGAACTCTCTCTAGCTCGTTACCCACCATGTTGGAGAGGCTAGGAATTTCGAACGATCTAGGCCAAGGACGTGAAGGAAGTTCATTTTTTGCCAAAAACCCGAGCTGTAAGGAACATGTTGCTGTTTCGGATGTGAATCCTATGTTCCTGCTGAAGGCGTGAACCTCACTAACTCTTTTGGCTGTTGCAAGGCAGACGAGGAAAAGAGTTTTGAGAGTAAGGTCTTTGAAAGAGGCTGACTGGAGAGGTTCAAATCTAGGAGACATCAGGAACCTTAAGACTACGTCTAGATTCCAGCCTGGAGTGGACAAGCGACGTTCTTTAGAGGTCTCGAAAGACTTAAGGATGTCCTGTAGATCCTTGTTGGAAGAAAGATCCAAGCCTCTCTGGCGGAAAACTGATGCCAACATACTTCTGTACCCTTTGATCGTAGGAGCCGAAAGAGATCTAACATTCCTAAGATGTAACAGGAAGTCAGCAACTTGGGTTACAGAGGTATTGGTAGAGGAAACTGTATTGGCTCTGCACCAGCTTCGGAAGACTTCCCACTTGGATTGATAGACTCTACGAGTGGAAATCCTCCTTGCTCTGGCAATCGCTCTGGCTGCCTCCTTCGAAAAGCCTCTAGCTCTAGAGAGTCTTTCGATAGTCTGAAGGCAGTCAGACGAAGAGCGTGGAGGCTTGGGTGTACCTTCTTTACGTGAGGTTGACGTAGAAGGTCCACTCTTAGAGGGAGAGTCCTGGGAACGTCGACCAGCCATTGCAGTACCTCTGTGAACCATTCTCTTGCAGGCCAAAGGGGAGCAACCAACGTCAGCCGTGTCCCTTCGTGGGAGACGAACTTCTGGATAACTCTGTTGATGATCTTGAACGGCGGGAATGCATAAAGATCGAGATGGGACCAATCCAGCAGAAAAGCATCCACGTGAACTGCTGCCGGGTCTGGAATTGGGGAACAGTACAATGGGAGCCTCTTGGTCATGGAGGTGGCGAACAGATCTATCGTTGGCTGACCCCACAAGGTCCAAAGTCTGTTGCACACGTCCTTGTGAAGGGTCCATTCTGTGGGGATGACCTGACCCTTCCTGCTGAGGCGATCTGCCGAGACATTCATATTGCCCTGAATGAATCTCGTTACCAGCTTGAGGTTTAGACTTCTTGACCAAATGAGGAGGTCCCTTGCGATCTCGTATAGCTTCTTCGAATGAGTCCCTCCCTGCTTGGAGATGTATGCCAAGGCTGTGGTGTTGTCGGAGTTCACCTCCACCACCTTGTTTAGCAGGAGGGACTTGAAGTTCATTAAGGCCAGATGTACTGCCAACAACTCCTTGCAATTGATGTGAAGCGTTTCCTGTTCCTTGTTCCATGTCCCCGAGCATTCCTGTCCGTCCAAGGTCGCGCCCCAGCCCGAGTCTGATGCGTCCGAATAGAGATGAAGATTGGGGGTCTGAACAGCTAACGAGAGACCCTCCTTGAGAAGGATGTTGCTCTTCCACCACATGAGAGTAGTCTTCATCTCTTTGGTAACAGGAATAGAGACCGCTTCGAGCGTCAAATCCTTGTCCCAGTGAGCTGCTAGATGGAATTGAAGGGGGCGGAGGTGGAGTCTCCCTAACTCGGTGAACAGGGCTAACGATGACAGGGTCCCTGTTAGACTCATCCACTGTCTCACCGAGCATCTGTTCCTCTTCAGCATGCTCAGAATGCACTCTAGGGCTTGGTTGATTCTTGGGGCCGACGGAAAAGCCCGAAAAGCTTGACTCCGAATCTCCATTCCCAGGTAAACGATGGTTTGGGAAGGAATAAGCTGGGACTTTTCTAAGTTGACCAAAAGACCCAGTTCCTTGGTCAAGTCCAAAGTCCAATTGAGACTCTCCAGACAGCGACGACTTGTGGGGGCTCTTAACAGCCAGTCGTCTAAATAAAGGGAGGCTCTGATGTCCGCCAAGTGGAGGAATTTCGCAAGATTCCTCATCAGTCGCGTAAACACCATAGGTGCCGTGCTTAGGCCAAAACACAGGGCTTGGAATTGGTACACAACCTTTCCAAAAACGAATCTCAGAAAAGGTTGGGAGTCTGGATGAATGGGGACGTGAAAGTAAGCGTCTTTCAGATCCAACGAGACCATCCAGTCCTCCTGCCTGACCGCTGCTAGGACCGACTTCGTCGTCTCCATAGTGAACGTCTGCTTGGTGACATAAGCATTGAGCGCACTGACGTCCAGCACCGGTCTCCAACCTCCTGTCTTCTTGGCCACCAGAAAGAGACGGTTGTAGAAGCCCGGGGATTGATGATCCCGGACTATCACCACTGCCTCCTTCTGTAACAGAAGCGACACCTCTTGATGTAACGCTAGCCTCTTGTCCTTTTCCTTGTAGTTGGGAGAGAGGTTGATGGGAGAAGTGGTCAGAGGGGGATTGCGGCAGAATGGTATCTTGTAACCCTCCCTTAGCCACTTGACAGACTGGGCGTCTGCACCTCTTCTTTCCCAAGCTTGCCAGAAGATCTTGAGTCTGGCTCCTACAGCTGTCTGGAGAGGAGGAGAGTCAGTGTTTGCCTTTCGAAGACTTGATACCTTTCTTGGACCTGCCCCTGTGACCGTCTGGACGGGTACCTCCTCGGCTGGGGGCTCTGCCACGAAAGGGCGGAATAAATCTAGTAGCAGGAGTATCAGCCACTGGGGTGCGGTAAGTTCTAGGAACTGAAGGAGCAATCTTAGCCTTCCGTGCTGAAGAGGCCACAAGATCATGCGTGTCCTTCTGAATGAGAGCCGCAGACAATTCCTTGATAAGATCCTCAGGAAACAGGAACTTAGAAAGAGGAGCAAAAAGTAACTGCGACCTTTGGCAAGAGGTGATACCAGTGGAAAGGAAGGAGCAAAGCTGTTCCCTTTTCTTGAGGACTCCCGATACAAACATAGAGGCAAGTTCGCCGGAACCATCGCGAATTGCTTTGTCCATACAGGACATGATCAACATGGCCGAGTCTTTGTCAGATGGGGCAGTCTTCTTGCTCAAGGCCCCCAGGCACCAATCGAGAAAATTAAAAATTTCAAAGGCGCGAAAGACTCCCTTCAAGAAGTGGTCCAGGTCAGAAAAGGTCCAGGAGACCTTAGAGCGTCTCATAGCTGACCTTCGTGGAGAGTCAACCAAACTTGAGAAGTCAGCCTGGGCAGAGGCAGGGACCCCCAAGCCTGGTTCCTCTCCTGTGGCATACCAGACGCCCGCCTTAGACGTCAGCTTAGGAGGTGGAAACATAAAAGACGTCTTTCCCAGTTGCTGCTTGGACTGCAACCAATCCCCTAACATTCTCAAAGCTCTCTTTGAAGATCTAGCGAAGACGAGCTTAGTGTAGGCAGACTTAACAGGTTGCATGCCTAGAGAGAACTCGGATGGAGGAGAGCGAGGGGTAGCAGACACAAAGTGATCCGGGTAAAGTTCTCTGAACAGAGCCAGAACCTTGCGAAAGTCGATGGAGGGTGGCAATGACTTGGGTTCCTCCACGTCAGATGAAGGATCATCCAGGTGAGCAGCTTCATCCTCAGAAACCTCATCACCTGAGGGTTGAGAAGCGAGAGGTAAAGTTAAAGCGGTCTGCTGAATGGCTGAATCCTGAAGAGCGGGTGCATGCGCACTTGCGGATTCATCCTCAAGTCTCTGTTGAAGAGGATGAGGGCTGGTAATGACAAAGTCCTGAGGCTGGGATGAAGGAGGTTCTGCGGAGGTCTGAGGAGCAAGCGTGGTGAGAGGCGACTGTAGTAAAGCATGAGGCTCATGCTGCATAGACTGCGGTTCAAGTTGAATGGGAAGAGGCTCAAGCTGAGGAGAAAGTGGCAGATGCATGCGTTGAGGTGGCTGACTCATAGCATGAGGTTCCTGCCTCAAGAGTTGCGCTTGCTTCAAGGGTTGAGGTGGCTGCGCAGAGAGAGGCTCTTGTCTCACGAGTTGAGGTTCTTGAGGTGCTTGCCTCGAGAGTTGAGGTTCGCGCCTCGAGGAAAGTGGAGGTGGCTGCTGCGAGAGTTGAGGTGGCTGCCTCAAGGATGGTAGAGGTTGTCGTACCTCAAGAGGTTGCTGCCTCGAGGATGGAGGTAATGCAAGATACTCCTGCCTCAAGGGTAGAGGAGGTTGTAAAGCATAAGGTTCCTGTCCCCATTGTTGAGGAGGTTGCTGCGTGGTAAGAGGCTCCTGCCTCAAAGAAAGTGGAGGTTGCTGCACAGCGCTGGTATCTGGCAACTCCCAACGCGGCAGCTCACGCATGGAGGTAGCTTGAGGAACCTCAACCTCATACGTCTGGCAGATTGTACTGCGCTGAGGAGGAGGAGCGCTCGCAGGAGGAGGTGTATTAACCTTCTCTGCCTGAAACTCCCGCATCAACACCGCAAGCTGCGACTGCATAGTCTGCAGCAAAGCCATCTTAGGATCAACAGAAGTTGAGGTCTGTTGAGGCATAGCTTTAACAGAAGTTGAGGTCTGTTGAGGCAGCGCCTTGCCTCTCTTAGGAGGCGTGCAGTCACCTGATGACTGCGGCGAGTCCGAGCTAGCCCAATGGCTACACCCTGGCTGTTGGACTCGCGCGGTCTGGACTTTACGCTTAAGAGGTCTTGAGGCCTGAGTCCAGCGTTTTCTCCCCGAAAAATCTTCTGCAGACGAGGATATTAAGGGCTCAATCGTCTGAGAGTGGAAGTGACGATCTCTATAAGATACGCCCGCAACCACTGAGGATACTACTGTGCGCCGATCAAGGCCTGCCGAACCCTTTTGCCCTTCGACATTGCTTCTCCCCTGGGCTTGGGAGCTTGCAAGAGGTCCCGGACTGGGAGGACGACTGGCACGCACAGAAGTATCCTCACGCGCAACACTGACACTGACACTAGCACTAGGCACAGCACTGGCACTACCACTTCCCACTGCACTTTTCACTTTAAGTTCCTTGACGTCTGCCAAAAGGAACTTGTGGTCACTCACTACCGACTCCACTTTATCACCTAAAGCCTGAATAGCACGTAAAACATCTGACATATCAGGCTGAGCACTAATAGTAGGTTCGGGGGTAGCCACTACAGGGTGAGGAAAAGGTTGAGGATCATGGGGGGAGGAATAAAGTAAAGAGCGAGCCGAACTCCTCCTAACTCTCTCTCTCTCTAACTTAGTGGTATACTTAAGGAATCGAATAAAATCAAGTTCCGAAAGTCCGGCACATTCCTCACATCGATCTTCCAACTGACAGGATTTTCCCCTACAGTCGGAACAAACGGTGTGAGGATCAACCGAGGCCTTCGGAAGCCGCCTAATACAAGTCCTACATCGTCTTTGGGGAGGAGCTTGAGAATGGTCGGACATCTTGAATCAGAGAACAGTCAAGGGGGATTCCAAATTAAAGCTAAAGATCGTTAAACCATAAATCAAAATTAATCCAAAAGCTATCTAAGCTAAGGGAAAAGCTTCCTGTATAGCGAAAGCTGAAATCTCAGAGCAATACTTCACCAAAACCGTGAACAAAGACTCCAAAATTATAAGCGTATCCATGTAGGTCTTGCCGGAAGCACGACAGAGGAAAAATTGAGGTGGTGTCAACAAGAAGTACTGCAGTACCTGGCCACAGGTGGCGCTGGTGAGTACACCCCCCTCTTGTATAGCGATCGCTGGCGTATCCCGTCCGTAGAATTCTGTCGGGCAACGGAGTTGACAGCTACATGATTATCGGGTAAGATTAATATTGAAAAAGTCAAGGGTATCTTGTATAATATGCAAATGATAAACTGTGGAGAAGTGGAGATTCAATATCACTATCTCGCCATGGAAATTTTGATAAGAATTTCATTAAAAACTATCGTACAAATAAGCTTCACCATTTTTTTTACAAAGTGTTATTGTAAGAATTTATCCTGTGCTTAACCTAACCTAGGACCTAGGGTACCACAATAAATCTCTGACCAACGACCAGGATGGGTAGGATATTTTTTAACTAGCCTATGTGGCTAGTAGGCTACATGTCTACTTTGGCTCCAAATTATTACGCTACATCATCCAGTCATAAAAGGGATTTTGACGAAGGAAAAATCTATTTCTGGGCGAGAGACCTGTGCCGCCCAGTGAAATACTCCTAGAGCACTTATTTCTAAGGAATATAACTGCTATATATTACCAGAGAAAAAAAGCATAGGAATGCCAGGTTGAACCCAGCTCGCTCACCTATATAAGGTGTCGGTATAAAATACTGGGGCGTGATAATTCACAACCAGAGGTCTCGCACTATTTAGATATCTCCTCTTCAAAATCCCCGCCACAGCGAGGTGCCGTTCAACACTACTACCACTAACCCAACCCACGCCAGTGACGTCACTCCTCATAGCACCCAAGGTTTGGGGCCCATGTTGGGAGGGAAGTCAAGGGAGGGTTCACTGGGCGGCACAGGTCTCTCGCCCAGAAATAGATTTTTCCTTCGTCAAAATCCCTTTTCTGGGCTCCGACCTGTGCCGCGCAGTGAAATAGTACCAGAGAAATGGTCCCAAAACTTGGAACAATACCTGAGGAAGTAACAAAATCCAAAATAACAGGTAAGAGGATAGCAAGACATAGTTGATTAAGGTTCACTATGTTCAGGAGGAATCACATTCCCTGCTGCCACTGTAGCAAATATAAGGCTTCCAGAGGTTTTAAGCAGTGGCGTTTAAATACTGTTGGAGACTTCCGGCCTGTATATTTAGTAAGTCCAGTGAAGTTCATAGTAATTAACTGAGGTAGCTACAGCTCATATATCATGGACGTAAGGGAGTGATGTGGGAATGATTCTAGGTAGCCCGTTAATGAAATGCAGAATCTTCTGTCTGAGTCCTTTCAGGATGATGGTTCTTCACCTTCTCTAATGGGTAAGGGCCCCGAGGACTGAACGGGAGATATGTTTAAGTAGGCTTCCAGAGTGTTTACTGGACATAAAGATGGGTCCTGCGGAAGTGGGACAATCTTCCAGGGGAACCGTCTGTCCTGGGGGTCCTCATTTTCGCTAAAAATCTTTTGTCAGGGGAAAGGAGTACTTCCCCTGACGAGAGAAAATTCAATATGACCTGGATCTCTAGACAAGGCTGAAAGTTCTGATATTCTGGCGCCAGAAGTCAGGTTCATTAAGAACAAGGATTTCCTAACCAATGGAATATAATGGCAAGTCTCGTTAAGAGTGTCTGAAGCCAATTTAATTACTTCATTCAGAAACCAGGAAACTGAGCTATGGTGAGTTGATGGTTTCAATCTGGCGCAGGTTCTCGGGATGGATGAGAAGTATGAATCTGTAAGGGCAATATTAAAGCCAATTGTAAAACCTTCAAGGGTGACTTAATTTGTGGTAATAGTACAAGTCTCTAAGTCTGATTCAAATAAAATTCTGAAGAAGGTTACTGTCAGATTCATAGTCATTGTCTCAACCTTTGAGTCCCTTAAAAACTGGCAAGTTTCATAACAGCCGAATCATACTGTCGAAGGGTGGATCCCCTCTTATCTGATTCTAAAAATAACGTATTTGAGGATCAATATCTGCACCTCTTGAGCTGCAAATTTCATAAAGTCCAGAAAGGTAGGGCATTCTGAATTTGAGGAAGCTAACACACAGCGAGTTGTACTGCTTGTGTTTGTATTGGATTGGGGATCTGTCGAGGTGGAGAACCAGTTCCACCAGAAGGGGAAACCCGTTGTGCTTGGGCCAGATGGGGACTACTAGAGCAACTTGGCCTTTGAAAGTCCTGAGCTTGTCTAACACTTTCATCGACAGATTTATTGGTGGGAATAGGTAAATTCTCTCCCAAGTGTTCCAGACTAATGATAGTGCGCCTGTGGCGTAAGCCCGAGGATCCGGGCTGGGAGCTACGTAGCACTCTAGTTGTAGTTGGACTTTGTTGCAAACAGATCTATCTGGAGATCCGGAACCTGAGAAAGAATCCAACTGAAGGACATTGGGTCTAGTGACCACTCCGACTCCAGCGGAGTTGTCCTCGAAAGTGCGTCCGCCACTATCTATCTAGAAGAAACCTGATATGTTGGTTTTTGGCTGGAGCCGGTTGCTTAAGGTCAAAAATACCGCCATGGCTTCTAAAACATTGATATGAAGTTGGCGGAATATTGTCGACCATAGTCCCAGGACTTTTGTGTACTGAGAGTATCCCCCCCCCCCCGCCTGTTAGGGAGGCGTCTGTGTAAATGACGAGCTTGGGGGTGGATATTGTAAGGAAACTGATTTGCCAGATTTTGACCTTTGTCCATGGTTGAAGTCTTTTCTTCAGAATTGGTTGGAGTCGAGCCCATTGTCTCGATATTACTCGTTTTCCTGGAGCACCATACTCGGCTTATATCTTTCAGTCTGGCCTTCAGTAGTATATCTGTTACTGAGGCAAACTGGAGGGCACCCAGGATTCTCTCTTGATTTCTTCTGGAAGACAATTTGTCTTTGAGAAAACTTATTGTGTTTTGCTATACCGTTCCTCTTGGCTGTTGGGAGACAGAGTGTGGGAGCATAGAACCCATTGAATCCTAACCATTGAAACTTGTCCTCGGGACTAAACGAGATTTCTCGAAGTTGATTTGGAACCAAAACTGTTGTAAGAGATTATCACTCTGTAGTTGCTGTGAGGCAGTTTGCCTAGTTGAAGCCTAGAAACGGACGAAAATGCCTTGCTTTCGGAACATGATAGCAAACGTCTGCAAGATCCATAGGGGAGGTGACGGCCCCACAGAGAAGCAAGGTCCGCACCTGAGAGATGGTCAGCATGTGAAACTTGTCGCATTAAATGTAAGAATTCAGAAGCGACAGGTCTAGGATTACTCTTCGCTATTCTGAGTCTTTCTTTGGCCCGCTGAACAAGTGATCCTGAAATTACAAACGATTTACTTTCTTTATTGCTTCCTTTTGCAATAAATCGTTTTCATATAAGACTAGCTCTTCCGTTGGATGTTGATGAAAACTGGTTGGTGGAGGGGGCCATTCTATCCAACTCCACCCCAGACCTTTGGAAATTATACTGAAAGCCCAAATGTTGAACGTTCAACGGTTCCGGAAGATGTAAAGTCCTACCCCTACCTGAGAACCCCCAATGATTTGCTGCGGATTTACCTCCCCGGCCTCGAGAGTAGCTGTTGCGAAAAGTTCCTCTCGAGCTAGCGCCTCTGGGGCGCTGGTAACCCTGGAAAGCACCCTGAGTTTCAAAGGTGGGCCTAAGGGCTGGGGAAGTAGCATAGGAGGTAGTTGCTACTTGGGACTGAGGAACCAGCACGTATTGCTGTTGGGGTTGACCCTTCGAAGTGAAAGGTTGACTCCCTTGTGCCACCGGGATGGTTTGAACCACCTGTTGGGACTGTCGGTTTGGAAGGAATGGAAAGATCTCAGACTCTTTCTACCTCGAGATTGGTTGCTGGCCGGTTCGAACTTGTGCTTGGGGACTAAGCCCATCGAACCTTGAGGCTCTGATTGACCCTAGCAGCTCCAGACTGGGGCTTTAATGAGCTTGTTAGGCTCATGTCTGATAGTGGCCTCAGACAAGACATGCCTACAGCAACGACGTCTGGCCGCAAAGAAGTCGTAGGAATCAGACAGTAAGGTTTGAAGTAATGACTTTGTCAAGACCTTAAAAGGTGGTTCTTCTTCATACATTAAAGAGGTCTTTTCTGCCATTGTAGCCGAGTTGATAGGTCCACTCAGGCGCATACAGGCTTCGAGCTCGAGGCATATCAGAGATTCCGGAAGCCTGGGTAGCCACTCACTGAACTGAATGGGAGCACAGTCAGCGCTTAATTTACCCAATGTGAAGGTCCCCGGGGCGTTAGCCCAGCAATCGTGATCCCCCAGGGACAGGAGGGAGGTCGGATGCGTTTCCTTCAGCTGCGGTAACGGCTTGTCCTCGTTTATTGCCTGCCGAGCAAGGTCCGATATCTTAGTGACACACGGAGTAGGGGTTTACTCCTCCACTAGAAACATCGTGTACGGGCTCTTGTGAGGTGTTAACGTAGTGTTAACACACTCCCACTCGTTTAAGGGCCGGACCCAGGTGGACTGAGCCTGCCCCTTTGGGTACATTTTGGTTTCTTTGGGGACCTTGTCAAACCTTACGAGTGTCTCCTCGGTAAGGCATGCGAAACTAGAGAGAGGGAACTGTAGACCCGGCGGGTAGAATTCAAAATCTTCTACAGTCCGGGTGCCAAACCATTCGATGGTTAACATACCATCTTTGAAGGGAGAGCGCAAGGCCCCCTTCCACGGATTGCTTTCGACGAATTCCGGGAGCCTAGAGGCATCCGGGATGATATATTGTGCTGTTGAGGTAGCCCATAACAAATGAGACCCTGTATGAGGCTATCTGGTTTAGCACTCACTTCCCCCTAATGGGCAATAATTCCATTCAATTGTCAAGTTCACAGAGGCACCAGGAATCTTCCATCCTATAATCGTGGTGACTCGGTATGTGACACGAGGTTTGAGCCAGTGAGCTACAGAGGTCCGTAAATTATATATATATGTATATATATGGATAAATATCAGCACAACATCGTGTTCAAATAGAAATAAATTTCTACCTCATCCCTGGGATCGGTCGCTGGCCTCTTCTAATGAAAGGTCAGGTTGAAACTAACCATGCCACGAGAGGCCATGCATCAATCTTGAAAGGGCTGCCGGATCGAAGGGAGCCTCCGGGGTCGTAGGTTTCAGGCCGGGCTTCGCTCTCGGCCCAAGAGAAGTCTTAACTGGTTTGGTGATTTGGAAGACCTGTGAGTCTTTGCTAGGGCTGGCAGGTAGCTTTAACTTTAGGGACAACGGGAAGTGGCCCGACATCAGCCACGTGCTTCCTTGAAAACCCTAAAAGGAAGAGACACAGGATCTCTTTGCCCTGACACTCCAGGCAAACCCGCCAACCCAGATCTAAAGAGTCGCCAAGGTAGAAGTCATGGAAGACTGCGAGCTCCGAAAGAGGGTATATCGTTACTAATGAACAAGGTAACTCCGTTGGGAATGTAAAATAAATAGATCGAGAATAAATGTTTAAATCGATCAATCACAAAGGAAATAAAATGAAAATCCCAAAATAATATATCCGAAGTTATAATTATAGATAGTAACGACAGGGGCACCTACAGTGTCCCATAGTAGGGTAGTAACCCAAAAAGATCCGGGTGTTCCGAATTCTTAAAATAGACCGGTATGAAACCGGGACAAAAGGCTATGAACAAAATTTCGGACCGGTATAATAACCGGGGAGAAAACTTTCATAAATTAACTGACATTGTCAAAATAATTCCATAAAAGGTGAAGATTATCAATGAAATAATATTGTCATAGCGCGAAATATACTATCCCGTCGGTACTGGGAAAGTATAGAATATCATAAAGATACATAAGTATCCCATAGCAGGTCAGTAACCTAAAGAGATCCGGATGCTCCGAATTCTTGAATTAGACCAATATGAAATCGGGACAAAAGACTATGAACAAAGTTCAGACCGGTACAGTAACCGGGGAAAAACTTATCATAAATTAACTGACTTTGTTAAAACAATTCCATAATAAGTTAAGGTTATCAATGAAAAAATATTGTCATAGCGAGAAATATACTATCCCGTTGCTACTTGGAAAGTATAGAATAAAAGAAAGATACGTGAGTGTCCCATAATAGGTTAGTAACCTAAAAGGATCCGGGTGTTCCGGGTTCTTAAAGTAGACCGATATGAAACCGGGACAAAAGGCTATGAACAACTCTAGGACCGGTTTAGTAACCGGGGAATAACTTATAAATAAACTGACATTGTTAAAACAATCCCGTAATAAGTTAAGGTTATCAATGAAATAATATTGTCATAGCTTGAAATACACTATCCCGTCGCTACTTGGGAAGTATAGAATAAAATACAGATACGTGAGTATCCCATAATAGGTTAATAACCTAAAAAGATCCGGGTGTTCCGGATTCTTAAAATAGACCGATATGAAATCGGGACAAAAGGCTATGAACAAAATTTCGAACCGGTATAGTAACCGGGGAAATGTTGAAACAATTCCGTAATAAGATAAGATTATCAATGAAATAATATTGTCATAGCGAGGAATATACCATCCCGTCATTACCAGGGAGGTATAAAATAAAAAGGGAACAGGGTTGGTAAAGTAAACTTAAAGTAACTTAAAGTAAACTTAAAAGTAACTTAAAGTAAACTTAAAGTAACCTAAGATACATCCTTAAAATACATAAATAGAAAACTCCAGTTATGATCTAAAACTAATGTCTGTAATTGAATAGGGCTCCCGGAGGGAGGATATTAATCAAAACTGTCAGTGTCAACAGATCTTGTATTTAAGAGCTCGGAGGCTCCGATGTCTGATGACGGGAGGGTACCACGGGAGAGCGCGGGGGAGCCAATGGAACCCCCACTACCCAACCAGAGGTACCGGGACGAAGGTAATGATTCATGTAGAATATAATATAATGATATTAATAAGTACTACGCGGACGATAATAGCAGGAGGTACCGTAGGTGGGGACACTCCTAATTTAAGTGCTCATTCTTACAACCATAGCTAAAAGCAAAAGTTACACCAAGGTGCAGTCATACCGACTAATCACGTGTGATAGTCCCCGGTGGTCCCGGCCCTCCCCCTCCCCCGACCGATGGCCAATCGGGGCGATGGGAGGGGAGGAGACGAAACAGCCCGGTATGAATGAATGAGACTAAGTCACACCCCGTGGGTACACTCAGTCCTCAATATGTCGGAACGTTGAGGGAAGACTGAGGAACAAGCATACTTGACCCGTATGTCATAACCAACAACCATCGAGTGAGAGGAAGGGTGTACACTGGAGGAGGGGGGATGGAATAGCCTCCCCAACCTGTGGGGGGGGGGTATGGTACCGGGGAATCACCAGTGCGTAGTGGTAGACAGGGCTACCAACTGGAGATCCCCTCAACATGACATGAAAATCCCAAAAATATGATCATAACGGAGTAAAGCAATAAATATAATATCAATGCACAAATACATAAAAATAATTAATGAATTAAAAGCGAAATCACGTAAGTAAGGTTAGGCATGCAGAAATAATATGGCGAGAGAGGGACTCGGGCGAGTGGTAACGGAGGAAGCATGACGCCATCAGCAGATGGAAAGCAGGGGTACCAACCTAGTTACTGAAGCGGTAGATCGAACAGTAAAAACAACAAAATACGCGAGTCCCACTCGAACCAAATGTAAAACTAGGTGGAGCGTACGAAATAAAACTAAAATGTTGATAATAATAAGTGAGATGGTCGTCTTCCTAGAACTAGCGAAACAATCTCAAAGGTGACGCAATCCACCAATATGCACGAATGCAGGCATACCAACATAACCTACTCCTTGATGAAACGCTAACACTGATATCATAGGATAACATAAAATTAATGCTAGATGAAAGCATAAAGACGGTGTACTATATAAATGTAAGGAAAAAACTCCTAAAAGTTCGAACAAATATTAATGACTGACGAACTAACGAGAAAAAAGGGCAGAGCCGAACCATGAACGGTAAGAACGGGAACACCGTTCATATATAAACACTTCTCCATTAATAAAAACAGAGGTTACACTGCCCAATCTCGCTAACATACATGGATAAAGTACTTAACTTCGATGGGGTATCATGGGAATCGGCCATCGATTATAAAATAATGATAAATCCAAGGATAAACACGAGAAAATAAACATGTTGGACTTAATAACAACAAGTGCTATAAAGGAGTGTCGTCACTGGCGTGGGTTGGGTTAGTGGTAGTAGTGTTGAACGGCACCTCGCTGTGGCGGGGATTTTGAAGAGGAGATATCTAAATAGTGCGAGACCTCTGGTTGTGAATTATCACGCCCCAGTATTTTATACCGACACCTTATATAGGTGAGCGAGCTGGGTTCAACCTGGCATTCCTATGCTTTTTTTTCTCTGGTAATATATAGCAGTTATATTCCTTAGAAATAAGTGCTCTAGGAGTATTTCACTGCGCGGCACAGGTCGGAGCCCAGAAATTCCATTATTCCAGACAATATTCTGCTAAAACCTTTAATAACAGTCCTTATCACTATATCTATTATCAAAGATGGTGCGGGGCGTATATATGATAACAGCCACCAGTATGTGTGATGACGACCGGCTAAGAATATGGCAGTGTAAGGGGGTCGCAGGGAGGTCGTTAGCCCCCCATTAGGCAAGTAGGTAAGGACACAGCTTGTAGGTTAGGTGGTGTTCTTGTGTTGAGGTTTTGCAGAAAAACAGACAAGAAAATGGGAAGAAAATTCCCATTTTCTATGGACGCGGGAGGAACAGGCCGCTGATATACAAAGGCTCCGATGGGTCTACATGAGGAAAACAGGATTCTGTGTTCCCTAAAAAATTAAATTGGTTAATATAATCATTAATTCTGCTTTTATGTCCTGTATCTAATGGCATTTTGATGTCCCATTACATTCTGATGTCAAAGTATGGTGCACACAAATTCTAAATGAACACTTAACATTACCTTAGAAATAAATGTAAATATACTCCCAGAAATAGATCCCAAAGTCAATATCTCTTGAACCACAATAATTTAACTCAATTTTGGTCAGGTTTTTTCAGGTAGAGGAATAAGAGCAGGGAATTTAGGTTTTATTATAGTTAGGGACGGAAAAGGCTTTCTACTATAAAAAATATTTATTTCTATAAGAATGTCCATTTCCTTCAAAAATGACACTTATTCTCACAGCAAATTAAAACTTATTTATCTGAGAAACGATAATCAATGGAGTTACCATGCACAGCTCAGCATGTACCGCTTGCCAGTACTGTACATAGGAGTTTGATGTTTTTTTTCCGAGTGAAGTGAGCCCACGGCTGAGCAAAAACCATTAGATTTCTAAAAAATATCCCAGTTCTTAGACGGTAAACAGATTTTGGTTTATTTGCTCTTGAAATGAAGGTCAAATTCAGTGGGTATTATTGTACTGTATTACAGGATACAGTAAAACTCTACCATACAGTGCAAACAAATTTTTTCCTAAAGGAAATGGGTAGTTTGTAGCGCTACGGCCAAGCGTCCTAATTTGCTTATTATCGCTCTGACTGTTATATTGTATAGAATAAAAACGTTTGGAAATGGTCTACGGATCTTAAATATGTTGTGTAAGGGGGTCCGGAGGGGGGCACAGCCCCCTGGGTAAGGACACGGCTTTTTGCATAGGTTAGGTGGGTTTTTTAAGTTAGCTTCTCCCGTCATACTCGTAGGTAAGGAAACTGTTGTGTAAGGGGGGGGTCCGGGGGCGAAGTCCCCTGGGTAAGGATATGGCTTTTAGCATTGGTTAGGTGGGTTTTTTAAGTTAGCTTCTCCCGCCAAAATCATGTTTAGAACGACGACCACAGTTCAGAATATTCCCGTTTTCTACGGGATCTGGCCGTCACCCTACAAACGCTCCAAGGAAATACTAATTTTTACCGTTCAAAATGGTGTTAGGTACTAAACTATAATTTTACCGGAATTTGTATGGTAAGGAATTGCTAGACAATTAAACTCAGGATCCTTTAGCACTTCAACTTACTGGTCCTTTACAAAGACCAGGATCCTCTGGTTAGGATATCTAGGAGGTAAGCTTACGTCCAAATATATGCTTTAAGCACAGAATATCCTATCCTAACCATACCCCCATTAAAGCTCGTTTGAAAGGATGCTAGATAGCCATCATTTAGGATACCTGTAAGTCTGCCTTGATCATAATATTTAAGCCAAAATTAACCATTTCTAACAGATAATCTTCGTTAAATTACTCACAAGTTTCATGTCGATCGTAGATATTCTACGAAATGTGTCTATTTGAGATTATTGATGACAATTGACGAGTTTGTTGTTTTTAGATTTAGGGAAGTTCTTCCTCTTCTTTCAGTATTTTGATGTGACTTGAGGTAACACATTGTTACTTAAATCGTGAATTAAGTTTAGGTATAAGACAAATAAGAAGAATGAACAAGGCAGAAATAAAAACGGAAACCAGAAAGTGGGATACTGAAAAGTGGAAAGAAGAAATAGAAAGTAAAGTGAGCCTAGAAATATATAGAACGTGGAAGAAAGAAATTAAAGAAGAGTTAATTTATGACAATACATTTGCTTCAGTGATATTTTTTAGAGCAAGAACTAATACGTTAAAACTAAATGTTGTAAATAGACACAATGGAGGGAATGTAAACTGTAATTTTTGTGAAAAATGAGGAGGAAGATTTGATACATTTTTTGTTATTTTGCCAGGAATATAGAAAAGAAAGGAATGAAATAATTGAGCTACAACAACCATACGACGAAGACCTAAAGAAAATAGTAGGATTATTTTTATTTAGTGAAACAAATATAGAAAAGAAAAAAAGAAATTTTAAATCTAATGTGGAAGAAAAGACAAATCAGTACAAGAAGATAAAGATAAACGTTAGAGGCGCCGTTGTAAAGGCTATGCCTCACCCCAGAACCTGAACCTGAACACCAACCCCAAAAAATCGGGTGTATTAAGAATTAACAAAAGAAAGAAAGAGAAAGAGGTGGAGATTGAAACAAAAGTGAAGAACGGAAAAGTAAGTTTAGTTAAGGAATATAAGTATCTGGGTGAATGGTATACAGAGAAGGGAAACAAAGAATTGAGTATCAGTAAAAAAAACCCAGAGGGTTGCATATATGACCCAAGAAATAAGAAAATATGGGGATACGAGAAAAGTTGGAAAGATGGCATTGGAAGTCAGAAAGAAAATATATGAAACAGTAGTTGTACCAACAATATTTGCCAACGTGGAGACCTGGAGTGTAATTAGGGACAAAGATATGAAAGATCTAGAAAACCTCCAATACAAGATAATAAGAAATATGTATGAACTACCTGTGAGTACTCCATATTGGGGCATACTTGCAGAAACAGGAATATGGCCGGTGTCCTGCAGAATAGAATATAAGAAGTTGATGCTCTTCCATAACATCATAAACTCCGAGGAAAAAAGACTAGTAAGAGAGATAATTGAGGATCAGGTGAAGAACCCGTATGGGAAGTGCTGGAGCAAGAGCGTAGAAGAAATCTGCAGTAAATATGGGATGGAAGTGGAAGAAATAAGAAGTTGGGGGAAAAGGACCCTGAAAAAAGAAATCAAGAAAAGAATTATAGAAAAAATAGAAGAAACTATTGAAGAAAAAAAGAAAATAATGAAAAAATTAAGATTTATTAAAGGAAATGGCCCTATGCCTTATATCAGAGAAATGCATCTGGATAAGGCATCCCTTGTGATGAAAGCAAGATTAAATATGCTCAACTTAAAAGCAAATTTCAGGGGAAAATATGATGACAATTTGTGTGAACTATGCAAAGAGGAAGAAGACACCACCGAACATTTATTTTTATGCCCAAAGTTAGAACAGCTAAAGAATGTAGAAATAAGTTTAGGTATGCTAAAAAATCCTAGCAGGGATCTGGCTGCATTTATAGATAGGGCAATGAATATAAAAGAAGAGTTTAGGAAGCCCAAACTGATTACCACAAGAGGTTGCCAAAACTGATGATAGCAAGGTGTTATCCTATCCAATTTCAAAGTATAAGGGAATAAAAGTAAAGATTGTGAACCTCATTATGATATTAATTTATTTAAGGCACAGATGATATAAACTTAATAATAAGAATAAGCTTAGAAGCTTTGCACCTATCTATAAAGAGATAGAGTGCCCGCAAACTTATTTTGCGGAGTGAGCAATAAGGAACCAGGAACCAGGAACCAGGAAAGTTGAAGATTTGATACATCACAGAGGGTAAGAACTCTATATAGATATGAGAAGCAAAATATTAATCTAATTTAAGAGGAAAATAGAAGAAAAGAAGGGGTAGGAAATGAGGAATAGAATGGAAGAGGCGAAGAAGCTGAGAAGATGACTTGAAGTGACGCATATTTACGAGATCCAATAAATTAAAGTTGAAGAATTGATACATCACAGAAGGTAAAAACTCAATATAGATATGAGAAGCAAAATATTAATCTAATTTAAGAGGAAAATAGAAGAAAAGAAGGGGTAGGAAATGAGGAATAGAATGGAAGAGGCAAAGAAGCTGAGAAGATGACTTGGAGTGACGCATTGTTACGAGATCCAATAGATTAAAATTGAAGAGCTGATACATCACAGAGAGTAAGAACTTAATATAGAAATGAAAAGAAAAATATTAATATAATTTAAGAGGAAAATAGAAGAAAAGAAGGGGTAAGAAATGAGAAATAGAATGGAAGAGGTGAAGCTGAGATGACTTGGAGTGACGCATATTTATGAGATCCAATAAATTAAAGTTGATGAGTTGATACGTCACAGAGGGTAAGAACTCAATATAGATATGAGAAGCAAAATATTAATCTAATTTAAGAGGAAAATGGAAGAAAAGAAGGGGTACGAAATGAGGAATAGAATAGAAGAGGCGAAGAAGCTGAGAAGATGACTTGGAGTGACGATATTTATGAGATCCAATAGATTAAAGTTGAAGAATTGATACATCACAGAGGGTGAGAACTCAATATAGATATGAGAGGCAAAATTTTAATCTAATTTAAGAGAAAAATAGAAGAAAAGAAGGGGTACGAATTGAGGAATAGAATGGAAGAGGCGAAGAAGCTGAGAAGATGACTTGGAGTGACGCAAATTTATGAGATCCAATAAATTAAAGTTGAAAAATTAATACATCACGGAAAGCAAGAAATTTATATAGAAATGAAAAGTAAAATATGAATTTAATTTACAATGAAAATAGAAGGTGTTAGGAAATGAGGAATAGCGGCGTTGATATACTACCGTTAGAGAGCTATGGGGTCTTTTGACTGGCCAGACAGTACTACAGTGGAGCCTTCTCTCTGGTTACGGTTCATTTTCCCTTTCCCTACACACAACGAATAGTCTGACATATTTCTTTAAATATTCTCCTCTGTCCTCATACACTGGACAACACTGATAATACCAAACAATTCTTCTCTCAAGGGGTTAACTACTGCACTGCAATTGTTCAGTGGCTACTTACCTCTTGGTGAGGGTAGGAGAGGCTCTTTAGCTATGGTAAGCAGATCTTCTAGGAGAAGGACACTCCAAAATCAAACCATTGTTCTCTGGCCGCGGGTGATGCCATAGCTTCTGTTCCATGGTCTTTCAGTGTCTTGGGTTAGAGTTCTCTTGCTTGGGGGTACATTTGGGCACTATTCTATCTTATTTCTCTTCCTCTTGTTTCGTTAAAGTTTTTGTAGTTTATATGGGAGATATTTATTTTATTGTTGTTACTCTTCTTAAAATGTTTTATTTCTCCTTGTTTCCTTTATTCGCTGAGGTATTTTTCATGTTGGAGCATCCTGCTTTTCCAACTAGGGTTGTAGCTTAGCATGTAATAATAATAATAATAATAATAATAATAATAATAATAATAATAATAATAATAAAAATAATAATAATAATAAAAATAATAATTTACAATTTCCTTCTAAAAATAACCTTGTACTCACCTTCTCATATCTTTGTATTTTGAGAATCTCTAGTCTGATGTTATTCTTCTAAATTTTGGTTCTCCCCATTTATATATATATATCTGAAATCCCAATATATTACTGATAAGTTGTAATTTGAGTCAGGGATTAAACAGAAACTGTAAATGGTTATTAAACAAAGATAGTTCCATCAAAAAACCTTGAAATTTAAGTTGTAAAAGAAGAAGATTTTGGTTTTCCTCATTTATATATATTTGCAATCCAATTGTATTGGTGATAAGTTGTAATTTGAGACATGAATTAGACAACAACCTTAAAGGGTTATTAAACAAGGATAGTTCCATCAAAAAAACTTGAAATTTAAATTGAAAAGAAAGAAGAATTAAGTGTCCCCATTTATAAAAGATATTTACAATTCAATTATATAGCTGATAAGTTGTAATTTGAGTCCAGGATTAGAAAAAAACTATAAAGGGTTATTAAATAAGGACAGTTCCATCAAAAAACCTTGAAATTAAAGTTGAAAAGAAAGAAGAAGATGTTGGTTTTCCTCATTTATATATATATTTGAATTCCCAATATATTGCTGATGAGTTGCAATTTGAGATAGTGATTAAACAACAACTATATAGGGTTATTAAACAAGGACAGTTCCATCAAAAAACCTTGAAATTTAAGTTGAAAAGAAAGAAGAAGATGTTGGTTTTCCTCATTTATATATATTTGAATTCCCAATATATTGCTGATGAGTTGCAATTTGAGATAGTGATTAAACAACAACTATATAGGGTTATTAAACAAGGACAGTTCCATCAAAAAACCTTGAAATTTAAGTTGAAAAGAAAGAAGAAGATGTTGGTTTTCCTCATTTATATATATTTGAATTCCCAATATATTGATGATGAGTTGTAATTTGAGACATGAATTAGACAACAACTATAAAGGGTTATTAAACAAGGATAGTTCCGTCAAAAAACCTTGAAATTTAAGTTGAAAAGAAAGAAGAATTAGGTGTCCCCATTTATAAGATATTTACAATTCAATTATATAGCTGATAAGTTATAATTTGAGTCCAGGATTAGAAAAAAAACTATGAAAGGGTTATTAAACAAGGACAGTTCCATCAAAAAACCTTGAAATTTAAGTTGAAAAGAAAGATTTTGGTTTTCCTCATTTATACATATTTACAATCCAATTATATAGATGATAAGTTGTAATTTGAGTCCAGGATTAAACAACAACTATAAAGGGTCATTAAACAAGGACAGTTCCATCAAAAAACCTTGAAATTTAAATTGAAAAGAAAGAAGAATTAGGTGTCCCCATTTCTAAAAGATATTTACAACTCCATTATATAGCTGATAAGTTATAATTTGAGTCCAGGATTAAACAACAACCTTAAAGGGTTATTAAACAAGGACAGTTCCATAAAAAAACCTTGAAATTTAAGTTGAAAAGAAAGAAGAATTAGGAGTCCCCATTCATAAAAGATATTAACAATTCAATTATATAGCTGATAAGTTGTAATTTGAGTCCAGGATTAGACAACAACTATAAAGGGTTATTAAACAAGGACAGTTCCATCAAAAAAACCTTGAAATTTAAGTTGAAAAGAAAGAAGAAGATTTTGGTAAATTTGGTTTTCCTCATTTATATATATTTGAATTCCCAATATATTGCTGATGAGTTGCAATTTGAGATATTGATTAAACAATAACTATAAAGGGTCATTAAACAAGGACAGTTCCATCAAAAACCTTGAAATTTAAGTTGAAAAGAAAGAAGAAGATTTTGGTGGCAACTGGCGACAAATTTCGAGTTCCAACAAGTTAAGTAACTCGAAGCCTAAAAAGTTCTTGACAATCCCATACAAATCTTGGTTTTAGTGATTATATTGGATTAAAGTGTCACTGTAAGTAGAGTGTATTAAATTTTAGTCATTGTTATTCAAATTATGCAGTTTATGAATGTTTGGCAGATCTTGTTAATGGTCAAGGAAGTTTTGTTTTGAAAATATACATGGATTCCGGGGTCATAATTTGCCCCCTGGCAATACTTTAAAAGTTAATTTATATCAATTTATAGTTATATGATAGAATTTAGACATTGTTTATGGGTGTAATGTATGATGAATTCATTATTTCTTCCATTAGAATAATGTTTGCCTTACACAATACATAAACAATGGTTGTAAACCTACCGTACCCCATAGACTATCCTAGACTGTAATTATGTCGAATATTGATGTACGGTTTACGAAAAAAATATAGATTTAATTATATTAGGATATGAATTAACGGGGTGTATGTATGATAGCGGCCACCTGTATGTAGTATTACACCTAACTTGGAATACGGAAGTGTAAGGGGGTTCGCAGTAGGGCCTTAGCTCCCCGTAAGTAGGTAAGGACATGGCTCGTAGGTTAGGTAAGGGGGAATGTTTGGGTTAGTTGATGTCCATTTTTAATGCGTGAGGAACTGGCCGCTGATATACAAAGGCTCCGAAGGTGGAGTTAGTATAACCTGACCGAGGTTTTGCCCCCCCATTAACATCCCGGTGTGACGGTCTGAACGATCCCCTGGTCTCAGAATTCTCCTTGATAATCTGCGCATGCGCGAACATTACCGATTGCCAGTGCATACAAGGTTGATGTTTTATTTTCCTGTAATGTTAGCGTGCGCAACTCAACATTACCGCTTGCCAGTACATACGAGCTTGATGCTTTATTTTCATGCGAGCGAAGCGAGCTAATGGCTGAAAAGAACCATTATACAATGTCAAGGAGAATTCTGAGACCTGGGGATCGTTCAGACCGTCACACCGGCCTAACCTGATCCCGAATGCTGTACCTTAAAGCATATGATAATTCTTTGTTAGTTAGACTAGCCTTCGTAGTTCTTTTTGTATGGTGTACGCAGTTTTGTGGTGCATATATGATGACGGCCGTGCTCCATAACTCCCTTATTTTCAATGCTATCGCTAAGAATGCGAAAGTCTAAGGGGGGTTGCTGTGGGGTGTTAGACTCCATCAGGTAAGTAGGTAAGGACACAGCTTCTAAGTTAGGTTAGGTGGAGTGTAATGCACGAGGGAGGTCCTGTCCCCGTCATCATACAAAGGCTCTGCAGTTTTTCTCAAATTTTACTGATGTTAAGTTACATACCTTGCATTAATTCACTCCAGGGTGTATGAAGTTGGATGGACAGGCATAAATTATAAATTAATTTAATTACTTGTGAAATTGATTTTCTTTATGTGGAAAATTGTTTATCTTTGTCTAAAATACTATAATATGAAGCTAGTTTTACAATTTATGGAATATGATTTAGTGTTACCCTGCCAATATTTTAGAAGTTCCACCCAGTCTTCTCTCTAGTCACAGATAACTCCTGTATGTTTTACAAAATTGTGTATAGTTACAGCCTCGGTTGTCTTAGATTAATTTTCACTAAAAACTAATAAACAATATGGTATCAAACTATGACGGCCTGTATTAAAAAAGACAAAATTACTTCTTATTAAAAACAACTCCATCCTTGGGCCACCCTGTTGTATATCAGGCATTTTACATGGCTGTGGCACCCTAGCAGTACCAGCTGAACTCGGCTGAGTCCCTGGTTAGGCTGGAGGAACGTAGAGAGTAGAGGTCCCCTTTTTTGTTTCGTTTCTTGTTGATGTCGGCTACCCCCCAAAATTGGGGGAAGTGCCTTTGGTATATGTATGTGATGAAACAGTAATCTATTGTTTTTCATAATGGCATTGCTTTAAATGTGCTATATGTATGCTATAATTATGTAAATTTTCAGAATAACATTAGGAATCATGTCGATGATGGAAGAGCAAGCAAGTACGTCTGCGGTGGATGAAGGCATGGACGGTGTAGGTGGTCCATTATTGATAAAAATCTTAGAGGTAAGGATTACAGCATTATTTTATTTTTATTATCCTTGTGATTAATAATGTCTAATAATTAGAGTTACAGTTCTCTTGCTTGAGGGTACACTCAGGCACACTATTCTCTCTTATTTCTCTTCTTGTTCTGTTAAAGTTTTTATTGTTTATATAGGAAATATTCATTTTAATGTTGCTACTCTTCTTAAAATATTTTATTCTTCCTTGTTTCCTTTCCTCACTGGGCTATTTTCCCTGTTGGAGCCCCTGAGCTTATAGCATCATGCTTTTCCAACTAGGGTTGTAGCATAGCAAGTAATAATAATTAATAATTGATCACTATGCTTTTGTATAAAAGTACAGTACAATCTATAATAATTTTCATCATTACAATCTATAGTAGGCATTATGCTGATACAGGTATTAGAAAAGCCATTTTTGTGAATGAATTTCTATCTTATTTTCCAAAATCATTGTAACTGCTGTAATATAGACTTCCTTTTTCTTACAAATTATGGAAATTAGATAAAAGCTGTACTGCTTTGGCTTTTGAATACATCTGTAAATCTTTAGAGGTATCTCATACTCGATAAATAGCCTTAGGTTATTAGTACTACCTTTAGAATAACTAGATCTATATTAGGTGAAGATTTTAAATTTAAGTACAGTAGTGTATTTTGAAACTTTATTATACAAGCAATTCTCTTAGTAGCTTTTTTCAATCTCTCACAGCAAAATGGCATATCTGCTGTCGACGTCAAAAAACTCGAAGAGGCTGGTTATTACACAGTCGAGTCCGTAGCTTTTGCTCCCAAGAAGGCTTTGCTTAACATTAAAGGTATCAGTGAAGCTAAAGCAGACAAAATAGCAGGAGAAGCTTGCAAGTTGGTTCCAATGGGCTTCACCACTGCTAGCGAATTTCACCAGAAAAGATCAGACTTGGTCCAGGTTGGTGAAGTTCGTTAATATTTGCTCAAGTTCTTTTATTTGAAAACATTTAATTTTGCTCATATTTGGCGTGTGAATAACATGCTTGAAGATGTATGCCTAGTTGTAAGAATCATCTTTAGTATAATGTATCGTAAATGATTTTCTTGCAGTTTGAATGGGGATAAAGTATTAAAGATTTTATTATTTTATGAAGAATAACTGTACAAAGTAATTCTGATGTAACTTTCTATAATAAGTTGAATGTTGCCTATTTTGAAGAAACTATGTTTCTGAGATCAATTCTTACCTCACCTAGGTGTCATGTCTTCGACATGGACTGCCAATTGCGTCCACCTGGTCCCGTCTCTAGCTCTCTGTATAAATTGTCCAGATTTTACATTCTCATTTAAATCCTCTTAGAAGATCAATACTATCAAGCTAATATGAAGTACATTATAAATTTTATCAACTTTCTAAACCCACATCTGTATGTAATCCATTTGGACAGCTGACAACAGGATCGAAAGAACTCGATAAGCTGTTGGGAGGTGGAATTGAAACAGGATCAATCACCGAAATCTTTGGCGAATTCCGTACCGGGAAAACTCAGCTGTGTCACACTCTAGCCGTAACTTGCCAGGTATGTGTGTACTGTAGTTTGTTTGCCGATTATTAAGTATTTTGACTTAGAGAAAACTTGCAGACGCTGAAGGGTTTGAGTATAGTATATGCTGCTAGATCTCTCTCTCTCTCTCTCTCTCTCTCTCTCTCTCTCTCTCTCTCTCTCTCTCTCTCTCTCTCTCTCTCAAATTATTCATCCTTATCTGTTTGGAATTTTTACAATTTGTATATGTTTTCGTGCAAAGCAGTGTTTTTACATATGTTTTGATTGTATGGTTGTAGTTTTGTTGAGAATTTTAGCTATTTATACTGTTTTGTGTTTTCAGTTTGCAATGAAAAGAATTATTAGTTCATGTGAAACAATCTAATTATTGTCTGTTGGTCTAATATGTGGTTGAATTTCTGGATGTTTAGGTTATTTTTAATATTGATACTTTATGCCTTGGTTATAGAGTACTGTATTTGGAATTTAAATGCTACTACTATATTCATATTATCTTTAGAATTAAGATGACGATTATTTCAATTCATTTATAATATCTGGAGGACTGAAGTACAGTAGTACAATGCAGGTATATCCATGTAAAATTTGGGTCAGTGTTAGAAATTGTACAGATTAAGCAAAATTAAGATTGGAAACTTTCTTGATAAAAAGGTATTTGGAGTTTGAGAGAAAAATTTCCCTCAGTTTGGATGAGTTTATCTTTTTTATTTCTGTATCCGCTGACTACAGCTTCCCCTGGAAATGGGAGGTGGTGAAGGAAAGTGCATCTACATCGACACGGAAGGTACGTTCCGACCAGAGCGTCTTCTCGCAGTTGCGGAAAAATTTAACCTTGATGGGGCCCAAGTGCTTGACAATGTAGCCTGTGCTAGAGCTTACAACACAGAGCATCAGACAAAGCTGTTGATACACTGTGCAGCGATGATGGCTGAATCTAGGTAAGTTTTTTTTTTTTTTTTTTTTTTTTTTATAAAGTCTTAGAAGTTTAAAGACTTCTGTAAAGCTCAAATTCATTTGAGTGTAATGTTCAGTGGTCATATCCAATCATATGTCAACAGTACTGTATAGTTATTTGAGATTTTTATAGTAAAAGGGTTACATATGCTTACTAATTTAGTCAGAAATTGTGGTCAGTGCATGTAAATAACTTTTAAGAAGTAATCATACTATGGAGTACATATTTTAATTTTTTTTTTTAAAAAAAGTCATATGATACTTTTATTGTACTGTAAAAATGTTTAATCGAAGATCGTAATTCAATTGTTTCTTGAACTTTGTTTCCAATATGTGTTATTGAAAATTTTTCTGTCAATTACAGATATGCATTGTGTATTGTTGATAGTGCTATGGCACTGTATCGAACAGACTACGCTGGAAGAGGAGAACTCTCAGCGAGACAGATGCACTTAGCGAGATTTCTGAGGATGCTTTTGAGATTAGCAGATGAGGTTTGTCTCATATACTGATTCAGTTGAAGTAGTGTTATATTCTTAGTACTGTATACTGTTTAATATGAACTGATTCTGCATCATAAAACCTTTATTCATCTGTAAATAGCGTTCTACATCTATATAATTACTTTTTCTTAACAGTATGGTGTAGCTGTTGTGATAACAAATCAAGTCGTAGCGCAGGTAGATGGAGCAGCAATGTTTACGGCAGATCCCAAAAAACCAGTCGGCGGTAATATTATGGCTCATTCTTCCACAACGAGGTAGGGATATTTGCAGATTCCTATTAGGTATAAGGGTACATTTGTTATAGAGGGAATGATTTTTATAAATTATTTTCCAATATCCAGAAAGTAAGGGGTTTTGATGAAGGAAACATCCTATTTTTGGGGATGTGCTGTCATGGTCTCCAGGACCTTCCTGTGAAAGTCTAGAACAGAGGATCCAATATGACAGAAATTTTGAGGAAACGTGTGCCTTACTCATTGGAAAGTTTTGTAAATTAATTGTGAAGTCATTTTTATTCAAATACTTACAGGTTGTACCTTCGTAAGGGCAGAGGTGAAACAAGAATATGTAAGATATACGACTCGCCAAATCTTCCAGAAGCTGAAGCGATGTTCGGTATATATGCTGACGGCATTGGGGATGCCAAGGATTGAAGGCACGTGCGAAAGTTTCCGTCCAGATTTCGACGAAAACCAGACAACCCAGTGAAAATTGCAGTTATATATTTATTAAAAGCAATATATGGTATTTTCTACTTTTATATAATTTTATATGCAACAGAATATTTTTCTGATAGTACGGTGTTAGTTGATAATGCTGCCTAATCAAGTTTTTCCATTCATAGGATAGTTATAACTTTATATGCGCTATGGTGGAATGTCGTAATATTTGTCAGGTAGACAAGACAGGGTTTATGGGCTTGGAATCCCTGTAATCCTGTGAGCCTCTTTTATTGTTGCAATATTTCTGAGGTGATGAGGTGAGCCAAGCAGAGGACTAACTGAATTTGGGTGCTGGTACGGCAAATATAATTTTGCTATGTTTGGGTTTTCTGTATTTAGGTAAGAAAATGAGTAAAGAGAGCCATGTGTTTTCAGCGTCAAAGATTAACTCTAGGTTAGTCAAGTGTTACCTGTATTTAAATATTGTGGCTTTGCATTAATTAGAAAAACAGTCCAATGCAGTGACATTAACTGACGTCACACCATAGAATGTGTAGAATGGCCTAGATATGTCACATGCTCTTATAGTCTTTTAATGCAAAACTATTGAGCTGAATGAGTAACTGAGGACCATAGGCTCTAAACCCTTTTGTTATGTTTTTTTTTTTTAATTACTTAGAGATTTATTCGACATTTTGATCCTCGGTGAAGAAAGCTGTACGTGGTATGATGATCCTAAACCTGGCAGCTCTTCACAAATACAATTTTTATTTGCTGTGAAGTTATTCCTCAATGGTTTAACAGGATTTTTTTTTTTTATCCAGGTGCCCAATAGTTTCATTGTGATTAGCAAAATGTAAAATGTATAACAAATAAATAGTCATATGCTTGGACCACCTAACATTCTTCACAGTTAGGATGATAGCAGAAGTATGATAGAATATTCCTTTCAGATAAAGTTTTTTATCCCCGTTTCCTTTCCGTCTTTAAAAGTCGTAGTGATATTCCCTTTGTGCTGTCTTGGCAGTTAGATGGGTACTTTCTGTAATTGGATTCTAACTTAAGCATGAGTTTTGTTCAGTATTTATTTTACTCTTAAATTAATTTACATAATGTTCTTGGTTGTCTGGTTTTGTGACGAGCTTTAATATCTTGAATCGTAACCCTAAAATTTACAAAAGTAAATAGCTTTATTCAAATTAATTCTGTATCGCCTAGCATTCATCACTGTCAAGAGTTTTTACGTTAATTGTTTTGTTTGAAAGATGTCACCTTTGAAAACTTATTTTAGTATGCGTATTTGATACAGCATAAGTGCAGTATGAAGTTCAGAATAATTTGTTGTTCAAAATATAGGCTTAAAAACATTTAGAAATGAATCTACTCACTGATGAGTTTTATATTTCTTTAAGATGATGTTACCACTAAAGGCATTGTGGTAATTGTGCCTTATGGTCTCTTGAATATTAAAAGTACACCAAGGAAATGTTTTATGGCTTGACCAGAATAATGGAAGTATGAAGGTTCTACTCGGTGCAAATGTCTTTTCTTCCCGCTGCAGCCATGTGAACTTGAAGGTATGATTCTCTTCTATTATTTCTATCATAAAGTGCCATTATTGCGTCGGTGAAGTTCTGAAATAAAATTGTACTCGAGCCCATCTCTGTATGATGTAGCGAGCTTGTTTGTTTGTGAATCGATGGCTTTGAATGATAACTATCTGGCTGTAAAATGACCTCGTAAAAAGTTTGTTTTGGGACCAAGGTGCTATTATGTTGAAGGGGGCATATGTAGTGGTAGGGATGTGTGGATATTGTATTGCAAGTATAAAATTGTACTCAGGCCCATCTCTGTATGATGTAGCAAGCTTGTTTGTTTGTGAATCGATGGCTTTGAATGATAACTATCTGGCTGTAAAATGACCTCGTAAAAAGTTTGTTTTGGGACCAAGGTGCTATTATGTTGAAGGGGGCATATGTAGTGGTAGGGATGTGTGGATATTGTATTGCAAGCGAATCATTTGTACTGTACAGTACATGTCTAAAAATGCATATTTTGTATTGAGGCTCAAGAGAAGATGGCTAATGGAGAATAGGCATGATGGGAAGTGTTCAAATTCGAAGGAAGAATAAAAGAAAACATAGAACAAGGCTTTTTTTGTTTGTGTTGCACATCTAGGCATAGCTTTTGGGAATAGTTTATTATTGTGTACAAATATTTGATGTGATTGTAAAGTATTGTAGCATATGCTTTTATGAAATGTTCAAAGGGAGTAATAATCATAATGATGTATGCGGGGGTCTTAATTTGGATTTAAAGATGCTTCTCTAGTAATGTGGCAGGTTGAATTAAAAGATAAAAGATATAAATTGCAAACAAATTAAAAAAAAAATTATTGCTGTGGCAGTCCCTCAGAACAATTACAGTACTGTACTTTGTTACATTTAGTTTGTTGAAGATTGTTGCTTTCAGAATGCCTCGTGTGATGTACCATACTTTTATAACAACTCTAAGCAAAGTAGCAGGGAGTAAACCTCTCCTAAGGAGCTGTCTAACTTGAACATAACCATGCTTCTATTTTCATCTCTAATTTACGAGTAAATTCTTCAGTCAAACCAATGGTCTCTAACGACTTTGTAACGGTGATGATGTACTGTAATGTAATTTCATAGCTAAAAAGAAGGTACTTTTTTAAGCTTGTAACTGGGTTTCTTATTTTTCATACAAATGGAGTAATGCATTTTTTACTTTTAATAACATAGCTTAAAAGTATGCGAGTTACCTATAGATTAACTGTAGGTGCAGAGTCAGATATATATGATTTACTGTTTATTTAAATTTTATTATTGTAATAAATTACTTAGTAATATTCTTCAAAGTTTCTGTTCTTTTAGATTTATGTCTAGGGAAAGGATAATTTCCCCCCCTTTACTGTTGTGTAAAGGTAGACATTGTTCGACTTATTTATGGGCGATTTTTTAACATAGTTTCAAAAGGGATGGTGAGATCGATCAAGTATTTTAATACTCGAAAAAATAATACATGAAGAAATGTGTATGTTTTAATGTTAATTTGTTAATGTGGACTGATTAGCCTTAAGTCAAGATGTGTGATGCAAATACTATGAAATTCTATGGCGTGTATCTAACAAAGAGGGATGGCTACTGGATATTACTTATGTACATTTTATGATTAAGAATTACAATGTTGTCTTAACATTGAAGGTGTGCTGAAATAATCCTGAATATATTTTGTAGGTGTTGAATCCACCTGTTATTTTCTTTGGCAACCAAATATGGTCGAGAGTATCATTTACTGGGTCTGTAAATCCTGCATTGCTTGGGGCAAGTAAAGTTAATACAAATTAGGATGTCGAGTTTTGACTGGATACCATGGTCCAATTAAAATATTTGTTAATGGTCAAGTAATGTGAATTACATAATAGCAATAGTGATTTTAACGTTTGAAAATTCTCTATATATATTTGGGTGCGTACTTGGAATTATTTTGATTTAGCAAGGGCTAATGTTAAATACTAATCAAACTCCAAAGTTCTGCCAGAGAATTTTTTGCTAAAGTCATTTCCTTTCTTTTCTCTTGTTCTAACTAAGAAAAGCACTTAAAATATGTGCCAGAGAATTCTTTGCTACATTTATTCCTTTTTTCTTGTGTTTTAAATTCGAAAATATTTACAGTATATGGTGCAGAAAGTTGCATAAGTGGCTAACTTAGCTCATCATGCATTTGTGAAAGAAGTTTGGTAAAAAGGACATTAGGTCAGATATTTAGGTTTTAGGCAATATTTTGTAGAGTATAACACCCTTAGACTGTATTTGTACTTGAGTAGAGTATTATCCAATAAAGGTAAATTAGTGTACAGAAAAAAATAGATTGGTTTTTATGTAATGGCACAATGATCATGAAGCAACATGGATAAACTAAGTTAATATTTAGGGCCGTGTAGTGGAAGTTCAAACATTTTGCCATTACACAAGATCCAAGGGAAAATTGAACTACACTTTAGCTGTAGATTGCTTGTAAAAGTACAAATTTTACTATATTGAACCTAGCAAATATTGGTTTGAAATCGGGAGCAAGGTCTGTGCAACGTCCTCTTTGCCCTTATCTGCACCGGCTTTATAACTGTCTACTTTATCTCTATTCCCATTACCCTTTTGCAGTTTTCCTTAGTACAGAATACCTTCTTATGGTGTTATTAATTAGATATTACTTATTTAGCTGCTAAATTATTGGTTACCCTTAGCTTTAAAGCACTCTTTCATTCAAATTCACTATGATATAGCATTCGATATCTCTCAGAATTAAGATAACAGAAGGGATTCCCAGTTCCCTTGTCCCATCCCTTTTATTGCTTCTAACAACACGCAGAGATATGACGCTATTCTAGTAGTTTTTATGCCCCACGTCCACAGGAGCCGAGGTCTGCTCCCTCCCCCTAATTGGGAAAAGTTCCACAGTAGATAGATGATATAGCCTCTTATATTTCTGTTCTTTTTAAGCATACAGGGCACTGAATCTTAGTATGATGCATGGAACTTGTTGCTCATTAATTTTCTCAGGATTAAATTTAGCAGCCATCTTCCTCAGAATCCCATAAATGGTTGTAGTGATGTAGCAAAATAATTTTCGAATTTCTTATGTTTTAAGATTCTATGTACCATTGAAAACAACTTTACTAGTATCTGTAGACTTTCACCATAGTTAATATCTTTCCAAATATTTTCTGATGAGAAATAAGGATGTAGTCTAGCACGTATATCAAAGATTCTGTTAACATACAGTAACTCCCCTCTCGTACGATACAACTACAGTGTATTCTCCCTTGCGTCCATAATCCTAAGGCTTTGCAATATGAACAACTGCTCGCTGTTGCCTATCATTGAATTGAATATAAAATTTAAGCCTCAAGCTAAGCATCATGATGCCTCCCCTAAACAAGGGTCCATAACTTTTAACACTTCCACTGGTGATTTTGCCTCTAGAAATAGTACTCTCAGACAAATCACACACAAACTCCAAGATGAGCAACTGCTCGCTATTGCCTATCATTGAATTGAATATAAAATTTAGTCCTCAAGCCAAGCACTATCATGCCTCTCTTAACAAGGGTCCATAACTTTTAACACTTGCAATGGTGATCTTGCGTCTAGAAATAGTTGTCAATGGCAAATCACTCACAAACTCCAGCCCCCCCCCCCCTTTTTTTTTATAACTAGTTCAGAGTTCATAAACAAAGATATTTTACTTTTAGTCCACTATGTTATTCACTATAAGCTAGGATCCATAGCAACCTTCGACATTTAATGGTTAAGAGCACGGTCTTTGTCTCTTGCTATGCTCAGGGACAAGTGAGATACAATTTCAAAGCTACTTGTACTGGATTAGGTGTTTTTGGTAACTGACAAATTTTTTGAGAAATTTGAGTTAGGAGTTTGTAGGAAATCAAATATTTTATTTTTGGACTTGTAAAAATTTCTGTATTCTTCCATTTTGAGAGTACAATTTGCTATAAATATCTATAGCATAATTTATCATACATATTTTATAGTGTTGGTTAATCTAGTAGATCACTCACTGACCTTTTTATAGTGTCATTTGACCAAGTAGGTAGCTCACTGACCATTACAAGCAACTAACACCTTTAAGATGTTTGACATGTGCATATATAACTTAATGTATTTTGATTTCCTCTAATCTGTCGAATGTACCTGTTTTTACAGTAGAAAAGGTTGCAATATGTTCAGCAGGTTGAAACTGAAGTTAGCCGTATTCATTGATTGTGCTAAAAATATCTTGATTTAATAAGTTGATAATGCATAAAAATATCTTGATTTAATAAGTTGATAATGCAATAAAATATCTTGTGAGTAACAGAGGTAAGTCACTATCTTCACATTCTAAATGTATAGTATTAAATCGTCAGATTTTTATTGAGGTGTAATTCATCAAAAATACAATGTATTTATCAAGAACCAAACTCATTGGCCAACATTATGTAAATTTGAAATGCTAACTTCTTGCCCTGGTTAAAGATAAAAGAATATATAGTGTAGTACAATATAGAAAACTCAACGTGTTCATAAAATCAAAGCCTTGCATGAATGGACAGTTTTGTGCTATGGCCATTCAGTGCTTATAAATGATAAAATTTATAGCATTTTGTTTATTAAAGGTAAATTGTATGTAGTTATTGTAAATTGTGTATAATTAGAGGCACTGAAAATTCCTGTCTTTAGGTTTATCCATACTGCACTAACTAGTTTGAACTTCCAGATACTGTACACTAGGCCACAGATTGAACAATTCCATGACTTATTTTCTTTCCTGACCGTTATCATTCGACCTTTTGTTTTACTGAATCTATACCATTTCTTGAAAAGAGCAATGTTTGTAAAAATTGTGTAAATTGAACATTCCAATATTACTATCTATGAGCATCATGGTTTTATACTTTAATCTTTGTTAAGCCCTGTCCACACGATAGAGCATGCCTGGCGGGCAAACAGTGATACCAGGCGACAATAGTTAGTGAAAATGAGGGTTGATGACGACAGAAGCGGGAAAACTAAAGGCAGGGATCTGGCAACACTGTATGATGCTAGATCCCCGTCTGTGGTTTTCCCACTTGACGTCATTAACCCTCATTCTTGCTAACTATTGTGGTCTGGTATCACTGTTTGCCCGTCAGGCATGCTCGATCGTGTGGACAGGGCTTAAAATATACTACAGTAGCACATACTACATGACTTGAATAGGATTTGTTTAGTGTACCAAGAAAATAATGTTTGTATCACATAGTAAATGCATTTAATCATATAATACTAGGTTTTATTTTTATATTGATCATTACAAGTCTTCGGTTTACTTGCTTTAAATTGCATCATATGTTACCTATTAGAAGCATACTTTAGAAAGTATTAAATCTTTTGTAATAATTCTTTGTCCAAGCTCCATTGGTCTCTTATCATTTATCCTCGCATTACTTTTGCTTTAGATGATGATCCCATCTTTTTGACAATGTTTTAAGAACAATCATTTAGAAAAGCCTCAAGTCAGTTGTCTTGTTAAACTATAATTTAAGTTTTGTTAAATTCTATTAAAGTTGATAATGAACCCCATAAAAAATGTCCACATTAAATTTTTTTCTAGCCCTTTAATTTTAAAACTACATGATAATGTTGTAATGAGTGAATTGCTACTGTTTGATAAATCACTTCTACCTAGGAAGTCATAAGACAGCTTCATCTTGTTTTCTGGTCCTAAAATGACCCAAATTGAGCAATAACACATGTGTGAAGTTTGTGATTCATAAGAGAGAAGAGAGAAAAGTTATGTAATCCGCCTCATGGTTGTCAAGAATCTAAATCCAGTGGTCTGATTATGATTAAACTTGCTTGTAATTTACACATATTAGTGACCTAGGAAAGATGGATGCTATAGGAACCATAAGGTAATGTCTTCCATACATCAGGTGGTAATAATTCAATCAGTAAAATAAATTAATTAGCAAGAAAGCAACACTGCTGTTTCCTGTAGGGAGAGGAATATATAGGGTGTGGTAATGTTCCTGACTGGTTAACGCCAGACAGGTTCGAGTCCTGCTCAAACTTGTTAAGTTCCTTTAGTCGTTGGACCTCCCCATCCTTGTGAGCTAAGGATGGGGGGTTTGGAGGAACCTATAGGTCTATCTGCTGAGTCATCAGCAGCCATTGCCTGGCCCTCCTTGATATCTTGAGTAGAGAGGGGGCTTCGGCACTGATCAAGTGTACAATTATATGGTTAGTCTCAAGGGCAATGTAACTGTCCCTTGCCTCAGCCAATGATGAGTCGTCTTTGAAACTTTAAATGACAAATTTAATGAAGAAAACAGTTTGATGGAGAGATGACGCAAACAAACTGTATGCTTTTCTTGATCAAGAAAAGACACCCCATCAGTAGGTTACCTTTATTATGAACAATACTAAACATTCTTCAATACAAACTGCCAATAACATGAATAACTCAGGAATGTATAATAAAGAAGGTATCTTAAGAGTTGGACTAGTAAACATGTAAATCGTGATTCTAGGGGTAAGAATCGCTAGAAATACATTAGTTAACAATCCTGTGTATAAAATACATGGAACATATGTTCACTTTAGCTTCTTAGGAACTAAATGAGTAAATCTTTAATTAAATATAGCCGTTAAGAATATTTTCATCAAGTTGATTAAAGCCCATTTAAACAAATTTCACACTCTGACAACCAATACTGTACACACCTAGATTTTAATGAAAAGATGATATGCGCAAGTTAAAATTCAACCCTTAATTTTCAAAATTAGGCTATTAACAGGTATGAAGTGTTGCCAAATAGCTGGAAGTAGATTTTAGAAAAGTGCATTTAATCTTATTTTTACATAATTCTATACATTCTCAAAGGAAAACTTACGGAAAATACTTAACATTCTTGCTTTGATTTTTTCAACAACTACATAGAACAGAAAAGACTAATTGCCGACTACTTCACCTGGCTGTAGTGAAGTAAATCAAACTATCAAAATATTTTAACATTTATATTAAAATAGTAACATTTACCCATTCCTTCACTACTGTACGCAATATATTCCATTTATACAAGGATATGATCACAATGTGACTGTATTATCACAACATTATATAAACATGTTAGTTTTATCAATGTCTCACCTAAAATTCTACTTGTACAGTATCTACATAGCAGCCACACAGTACATTTAACAATTGTCACACATACCTACTAATATGTCTTGATCAATTACTCCACTTCATTTAAAATTACTACACTACTTTGCATGGTATTGTATGAATACTTTGCCTTTAAAATTCATGTTCATTGACTAAAAAGAAAACCTAACAAAAATACTTTCAACCTTCTCTGGCATTCCTGATAAGGTACAACACACGGACATTTATAATGTCACAACACATACAGCCGTAACAGCCACTCTGTAACAGGAGGCCGTCTAACTACAATGCTCTCCACTCCAATAAGACTTCCAGCCAAAATCAACACGAGAGTGCTTTCAATTTCAGCCTTCATAACGAGGGAGAGATGAGCAGTTAGGCAGCGACTTGGTAAGAGGGCCGTTACAGCTCACAGAAATACAATAAAGCACTCTGGCCTCAGGTTCAATTTTCCTTTACAACGCTGTCGTCCCGAATTCAAAGGCGTCTTGGAGTTTTTTCTTTGAAAACATTGCATAATGTTGGGATTACCAACTGTATTAAGTTTCAATTAATGATGCCCGTAATATACTTCATGAGAACTCTTCTATACATTGCACATTACTACCACGAAGCTAAATTTCATTACCTTACCTGTAAACAGAAAAAAAAAGAAAATTTCAGAGTAGAAAACACTAATACATACATACATACATACATATACCAAGGCACTTCCCCCAATTTTGGGGGGTAGCCGATATCAACAAATGAATCAAAAACAAAAAAGGGGACCTCTACTTTCTACGTTCCTCCCAGCCTAACAAGGGACTCAACTGAGTTCAGCTGGTACTGCTAGGGTGCCACAGCCCACCCTACCCCGTTATCCACCACAGATGAAGCTTCATAAATAAATATAAAAAATAAAGCTTTGTCTCTTCCAGAAGAACACTAGTAAATATTCCTTGACAACTCTTAAATTTCTCACCGTTTCATTACAAAATTAAAAAGCCCATTTGCAAATTTGAGGGTAAAATTCTGGACGATAACATACGGGTTAATTTTCCTTAAAATTGATTCAGCACATGGAATTATTTCTATAATTCTCTCCGATTTATCAAAATGGATTGCAGAACCTCTAGTCTATGTAATGTCCCTTGCTTGGTCATATATTGGAATAATTCTTCAGCCTTTTGTAATGTAGTTAAGTTAGCACCTATTGCATCCATTTAAAAAATTTGATCCTGCTCATTATTCACATACAGTAATTCATTAACTTATCTAATTTATTATCTAATACATTTCAAACCGTGAATGGAATTAGGTAAAACCATATTTGCCATATGATAAGATATGCAGGAATATTCTGACATCATATAAGAAAAAGGAAATGGACATGAACAAGACACATACTGAGAATGACAGATAATAGATGGGCATTAAGAATAACAGAATGGTTCCCCAGAGATTGCATAAGAAGCAGGGGAAGGAAGAGAAGACGATGGATTGACAAACTATGGAAATTTGTGGTTAAAACTGTCACAGAAACCATAAACAGATGCAAGTGGAAGGACATGGTTCTCTCTTGGTTTATCCAAGTAATTTCATAAGTAAATACAAATTACAAATAGATAAAAGTCTCAAGATTATTTTACTGCTTATAAAAGTGTCGCTATAATTCATCACTATTACCATATTCACTTCTTTACAAAATGAAAATAAACTCACCTTGAGTTATATCTTATCACTCCATGAATTTGAATTCTGGTTAAACCTCACGTGATTATCAATAATTTGGAAAAGTTCTGGAGGTTGAGGAATGCGACCAGTTTCTAGCTTCGACCAAACAGGAACATCTGAAATGCAAATAAGGAAACATTCAAATGCATTTTTATCAAAGCAATTCGATAAATATTGAAAACACAATACACCAAATCTTTGAAAACTTTGAAAATTGATCTTGACCAAAAAAGAGAAAAAAAAAATAGATGAATGACCTGAATGATTGTTAAGGAATACTTAAAAACTGCTCTATAAGTATTCTATATAATTTTATGCATATTCTTAATCTCAATTCACCATTAATAATTAAAAAGAACAGCAGTATGATGTGAATAGATTATTGAGGAATACTTAACAATTGCTTTTATAATAGTTAACTATATAGTTTTACGCACAATCTATATCTCAACTCACCGTTAAATGTAATTTCAAATGCCCCCGTAGCCACCAACTGGCCTTCAATCGCGTTGCAAAGGAAAAAGATCATCATGCAGCCATAAATTTTGTTAGAGGTGAACCAAGTCCACCATGAAGGGGCCTCTTGTCCCAGCCACTCGAATACATTTATGTTTGCGAGTATCAAAACAATGGTTAAGAGTTTGGCACCACTCTGAAAGTAAACAATCAGGGATATGATATTAGAATAAAGCAACTACAGTACATATTACTTAACCCTTTTACCCCCAAAGGACTTACTGGTACGTTTCACAAAACTCATCCCTTTACCCCCATGGACGTACCGGTACGTCCTTGCAAAAACCTGCCATTTACATTTTATTTTGCATATTTTTGATAATTTTTTGAGAAACCTCAGGCATTTTCCAAGAGAATGAGACCAACCTGACCTCTCTCTGACGAATATTAAGGCTGTTAGAGCAATTAAAAAAAATATATATATACTGCAAAATGTGCTGGGAAAAAAATGACCCCTGGAGGTTAAGGGTTGGAAATTTCCAAATAGCCTGGGGGTAAAAGGGTTAAAATCAAATCAAAATGGAAAGTATTTAACCAACTCTTCTAAGTCTTTAACATCTGATCTTCCGAAATTTAAAATTGTCACATATTTTATAGCAAAAACCAAATAAGTTTCAAGCTTACCAAAAACTGCGCAAGCCATAGCTTCCAATCTGGAGGAGGGTAATTATCCCCCAAAATGGATATGTCTGGATACTTCTCACGCAGAATGTGAGCGTACTGCTCAAACACCTTCTTGTATCCTCACGAGTAGCTGTAAAGTAATAATTTCCATGTGAAATCTCGACAGAATTGTTTAATTACTTGAACATAAAAGTACTGAACTATTATTATTATTACTAGCTAAGCTACAACCCTGGTTGGAAAAGTAAGATGCTATGAGCCCAAGGTTTCCTAAAAGGTAAAATAGCCCAGTGAGGCAAGGAAATAAATAAACGATATGAGAAACAATGAACAACTAAAATAAAATATTTTAAAAACACTAGCATTAAAACAGATATTTCATATATAAACTATAAAAAGACTTATGTCAGCCTGTTGAACATTAAAACATTTGTTGCAATTTTGAACTTTTGAAGTTCTACAGATTTAACTACCCGATTAGGAAGATCATTCCATAACTTGGTTACAGCTGGAATCAAACTTCTTGAATACATTGTAGTATTGAGCCTCATGATGGAGAAGGCCTGACTATTAGAATTAATTGCATACGAACCAGGTTCTCAATAAGCCAATTTTTTGTATGCAATTGAAGACGACAGACCTAACGTGTTTCTCAAAAATAACTTGATGTAAAGAATCACATCAAAACCAAAACTAAAGTAAAAAATAAAATCTAAAAATAACTACCTACCAAGAACCAGTATGATATGAGAATTGTAGCGTAGCTTAAATCTCTAGGCTCAAAGTGTGAGAGGAATTCTGGACACCTTAATGATTCATGCTTCAGCATAAATAGGTTTTGAAGTTCAACATTACCCTTCTGACAAAACAAAATACTGTACTGCTCTCGCAAATGACAAATGAAAGTACTTATTCACATTAACCCTTTTACCCCCAAAGGACGTACTGGTACGTTTCACAAAACCCATCCCTTTACCGCCATGGACGTACCGGTACGTCCTTGCGAAAAAATGCTATAAAAATATTTTTTTTTCATATTTTTGATAATTTTTTGAAAAAATTCAGGCATTTTCCAAGAGAATGAGACCAACCTGACCTCTCTATGACAAAAATCAAGGCTGTTAGAGCAATTAAAAAAAAATATACTGCAAAATGTGCTGGGAAAAAAATAACCCCTTGGAGGTTAAGGGTTGGAAATTTCCAAAGAGCCTGGGGGTAAAAGGGTTAATTTAATGAAATTTAGAAAAGAGAAAAAAATATCAACAGAATAGTTTTACAACATATGTTTGTACTACACTATACATCTCATCAAATAAAACTATCGCCTATATAATTAATAATGACTATCCTTTGCATTTGGATCTTCCCAGACTGCACCATCCTGTACCTAGTACTGTACTAGGTATAAAGTTAATTTTTAGTCTCGGCATTTCAATTATAAGGCTCAATACTGTACTACAGTACATAGTATTCTAAAAGTTTTATTCCAGCTATGACGAGGTTGTGGAATGATCTTCCTAATATGGTAATTGAATTGGTTTAACTTGAAAAGTTAAAAAATGCAGGGAATGTTTATATGGTGAAAATGCTGACATAAGTCTCTCTTCATAGTTTATATGTGATTGACCTATTTTAACCCTTTTACCCCCAGGCTATTTGGAAATTTCCAACCCTTAACCCCCAGGGGTTATTTTTTTCAAGCACATTTTGCAGTATATTTTTTTCAAATTGCTCTAACAGCCTTAATTTTCGTAATAGAGAGGTCAGGTTGGTCTCATTCTCTTGGAAAATGCCTGAAGTTTCTCAAAAAATTATCAAAAATATGCCAAAAAAAATTTAAATAGCAGTTTTTAGCAAGAACGTACCGGTACGTCCATGGGGGTAAAGGGATGAGTTTTGTGAAACGTACCAGTACGTCTTTTGGGGGTAAAAGGGTTAATGTCGCCGATTTTAAGATATTTCATATTCATAATTTGTTACTTCTCATATACAGTAGTTTATTTCCTTTTCTCACAGCTCCATTTTCCCTGTTGGAGTCTTTGGGCTTAATTGTTGTATTTATAAATTGTATAAGAACCCAAACTGTTTGGAGGAGCTACAAGAAATACTGAATAGTTCATATTTTTTTTTTCCATTTCTTTTTAAAAGTTAAATTTTGAGCAATGGAAAATAATCCTTATCAATCACTTCCTCTGCCACAACCGAGACGATCGGAGAGTAGTAGATAACCTCGCACTTCATACAATAAGGTAAAACACTTAGGATAAGATAGGGAAACTGCATCCTTGTGGGGAAAGTCCAATCCCCAGTACTGTAGGGTTTAAAGGCCGCTCATGAATGGCAGAGGCAATTACAGTGACATTGTTTTTTTTTTCAAGTATGGCAATGCCCTAGAGACTGACGTTTGATCAGCACACAAGTCCCCTCTCCACCCAAGCTAAGACCAAGGAGGGCCAGGCAATGACAGCTGGTGACTCAGCATATAGACCTATAGGCTGCCATAAACCCCCCTTCCTTAGCTCACAAAGGAATCAGCGATCAATAGAACTAACGAGTTTGAGCAGGACTTGAACCCCAATCTGGCGTTCACCAGTCAGGGACGTTACCGCATCGGCCATCACAGGGACGCATCATCCTAGGTTAGGTTAGGTGTGGATCCTTAGGTTATGTCGTATTCCAGCAGTCTTATAAACATGAAAGTGAGGTGTATCGAGGACATTTCCAGAGATACACTCCAATGCACCAAAATCATTGAGCCAGGTCCTTACCTGAAGAATACCTAGACCAACCCTTAGTTAACTTGACTCAGGGAGCCAGGAACAATAGAAATTACAGATGTATTTCAACTTACTCTAAAATGCAGGGTTTTAATCTGTGCACTCGCTAGATTCGATAAGTATTATTACTAACACTGCCCAGAAACGTGTTCATAACCTCTAACACTTTTCAAGATCCCCTTTTTATATGTACAGTACTTTCCCCTTAAAATAATTCATTTCAATTTTCAAATATCCCTTATCACTGGAACCTAGCCACCACTTTCAATTCCGTAGGTATTGTCACATGTGAAAAATATATGCACAGGCGTTACTAATGACACATACATACAAACATATACCAAGGCACTTCCCCCAATTTTGGGGGTAGCCGACATCAACAAATGAAACAAAACAAAAAAGGGGACCTCTACTCTCTACGTTCCTCCCAGCCTAACAAGGGACTCAACCGAGTTCAGCTGGTACTGCTAGGGTGCCACAGCCCACCCTCCCACATTATCCACCACAGATGAAGCTTCATAATGCTGAATCCCCTACTGCTGCTACCTCCGCGGTCATCTAAGGCATCGGAGGAAGCAGCAGGGCCTACCAGAACTGCGTCACAATCTCTCACCATTCATTCCTATTTCTAGCACGCTCTCTTGCCTCTAATGACACATTAACAATGCATTTCTCAGACTGAAATTGTGGTTAATGCATTTATACCATTTGCTGACTGATGCAATGCATTAGTTTTCTGGTTTAATCTACCCAAAATGTTATTTTTATAATAAAATAAATTTTTGAATATACTTACCCGGTGATTATATAAGCTGCAGCTCTGCTGCCCGACAGAAAAACTCTACGCTCGAAATCCGCCAGCGATCGCTATGCAGGTAGGGGGTGTACTTCAACAGCGCCATCTGTCGTGCAGGTACTCAGTACTCAATGTAAACACAGAACTCAATTTTCTCCTCGGTCCACTGGGTCTCTATTGGGGAGGAAGGGAGGGTCCTTTAATATATAATCACCGGGTAAGTATATTCAAAAATTTATTTTATTATAAAAATAACATTTTTCAATATTAAACTTAGCCGGTGATTATATAAGCTGATTCACACCCAGGGGGGTGGGTAGAGACCAGCATTAATTGTTTACATTATTATGAGCTAAGGATTTCGTATTTCATTTTAGCAGTTATTCAAAATAATAAACATAAAATAAATAAGTACCTGGTAAGGAAGTCGACTTGAACAATTACTCTGCCTTTTTAAGTACGTCTTCCTTACTGAGCCTCGCGATCCTCTTAGGATGCTGAGCGACTCCTAGGAGCTGAAATATCAAGGGTTGCAACCCATACTACAGGACCTCATCAAAACCTCTAATCTAGGCGCTTCTCAAGAAAAGAATTTGACCACCCGCCAAATCAACCAGGATGCGAAAGGCTTCTTAGCCTTCCGGACAACCCAAAAACAACAATAAAAAACATTTCAAGAGAAAGATTAAAAAGGTTATGGAATTAGGGGAATGTAGTGGTTGAGCCCTCACCCACTACTGCACTCGCTGCTACGAATGGTCCCAGGGTGTAGCAGTTCTCGTAAAGAGACTGGACATCTTTAAGATAAAAAGACGCGAACACTGACTTGCTTCTCCAATAGGTTGCGTCCATTATACTCTGCAGAGATCTATTTTGTTTAAAAGCCACTGAAGTAGCGACAGCTCTAACTTCATGTGTCTTCACCTTCAGCACAGCATGGTCTTCTTCGTTCAGATGGGAATGAGCTTCTCGTATCAACAGTCTGATATAATAGGAAACTGCATTCTTTGACATAGGTAAAGAAGGTTTCTTAATAGAACACCATAAAGCTTCTGACTGTCCTCGTAAAGATTTAGTTCGTCTTAAATAGAACTTAAGAGCTCTAACAGGGCATAAGACTCTTTCTAGTTCATTTCCAACCAAATTTGAAAGGCTTGGAATATCGAACGATTTCGGCCTTGGGCGAGAAGGTAGCTCATTTTTGGCTAGAAAACCAAGCTGTAAAGAACATGTAGCCGTTTCAGATGAGAATCCGATGTTCCTGCTGAAGGCGTGAATCTCACTGACTCTTTTAGCTGTGGCTAAGCAAACCAGGAAAAGAGTCTTTAAAGTGAGATCTTTAAAGGAGGCTGATTGTAGTGGCTCGAACCTTTCTGACATCAGGAATCTTAGTACCACGTCTAAATTCCAACCAGGTGTAGCCAAACGACGCTCCTTCGTGGTCTCAAAAGACTTAAGGAGGTCCTGTAGATCTTTGTTGTTGGAAAGATCTAAGCCTCTGTGACGGAAGACTGTTGCCAACATGCTTCTGTAACCTTTGATAGTGGGACCTGAAAGGGATCTTTCTTTCCTCAGGTATAATAGGAAGTCAGCTATTTGGGTTACAGAGGTACTGGTCGAGGATACTGATACCGACTTGCACCAATTTCGGAAGACTTCCCACTTAGACTGGTAGACTCTAAGAGTGGATGTCCTCCTTGCTCTAGCAATCGCCCTGGCTGCCTCCTTCGAAAAGCCTCTAGCTCTAGAGAGTCTTTCGATAGTCTGAAGGCAGTCAGACGAAGAGCGTGGAGGTCTGGGTGTACCTTCTTTACGTGTGGCTGACGTAGAAGGTCCACTCTTAGAGGAAGAGTTCTGGGAACGTCCACCAGCCATTGAAGTACCTCGGTGAACCATTCTCTCGCGGGCCAGAGGGGAGCAACCAACGTCAACCTTGTCCCTTCGTGAGAGGCGAACTTCTGCAGTACCTTGTTGACAATCTTGAATGGGGGGAATGCATAAAGGTCTAGATGGGACCAATCCAGTAGAAAGGCATCTATATGAACTGCTGCTGGGTCCGGGATCGGTGAGCAATATATTGGGAGCCTCTTGGTCATTGAGGTTGCGAAGAGATCTATGGTAGGTTGGCCCCATGTGGCCCATAGTCTCTTGCACACATCCTTGTGTAGGGTCCACTCTGTTGGGATGATTTGACCCTTCCGACTGAGGCAATCCGCCATGACATTCATATTGCCTTGTATGAACCTCGTTACTAGAGAGAGGTTTAGATCTTTTGACCAGGTGAGGAGGTCCCTTGCGATCTCGTACAACGTCATAGAATGGGTCCCTCCTTGCTTGGAGATGTACGCCAAGGCCGTGGTGTTGTCCGAGTTCACCTCCACCACTTTGCCTTGAAGGAGGGACTTGAAGCTTTTCAAGGCCAGATGAACTGCCAGTAGCTCCTTGCAGTTGATGTGTAACGTTCTTTGATTCGAGTTCCACGTTCCCGAGCATTCCCGACCGTCTAGTGTCGCACCCCAGCCCGTGTCCGATGCGTCCGAGAAGAGAATGTGGTTGGGGGTCTGAACAGCCAGGGGCAGACCCTCTCTGAGGTTGATACTGTCCTTCCACCAAGTCAGTGTTGACTTCATCTCTTCGGAAATGGGGATCGAGACCGCTTCTAGCGTCTTGTTCTTTTCCCAGTAAACAGCTAGATGATATTGAAGGGGACGGAGGTGTAGTCTCCCTAACGAAACGAACTGTTCCAGGGATGATAGCGTCCCTATCAGACTCATCCACTGTCTGACTGAACATCGTTTCTTCTTTAGCATGTTCTGGATGCATACCTGGGCTTGACTTGTTCTGGGGGCCGACGGAAAAGCCCGAAAAGCTTGACTGTGAATCTCCATCCCTAAGTACACTATAGTTTGGGATGGGACCAGTTGGGACTTTTCCATATTGACCAGGAGACCCAATTCCTTGATCAGATCTAGAGTCCACTTTAGATTCTCCAGACAGCGACGACTGGAAGACGCTCTTAGAAGCCAGTCGTCCAAATAGAGGGAGGCTCTGATATCCGCTAAATGCAGGAATTTGGCAATATTCCTCATCAGCCTCGTAAAAACAAGAGGAGCCGTGCTTAGGCCAAAGCACAGGGCTCGAAATTGGTAGACAACCTTGTCGTAAACGAATCTCAGAAAAGGTTGGGATTCTGGGTGGATGGGGACGTGAAAGTATGCGTCCCTTAGGTCTAAAGAGACCATCCAGTCTTCCTTTCTGACCGCTGCTAGAACTGACTTTGTGGTCTCCATGGCGAACGTCTGCTTTGTGACAAAGACATTCAGCGCACTGACGTCTAGCACCGGCCTCCACCCTCCTGTCTTCTTTACCACTAAGAAGAGACGGTTGTAGAAGCCCGGGGATTGATGGTCCCGGACTTTGACTACCGCTCCCTTCTGTAGCAAGAGAGACACCTCCTGCTTCAAGGCTAGCCTCTTGTCTTCCTCTTTGTACCTGGGAGAGAGATCGATGGGAGACGTTGCTAGAGGGGGTTTGCGGACAAACGGGATCTTGTACCCATCTCTTAGCAACTTCACAGATTGCGCATCTGCGCCCCTTTTCTCCCAGATCTGCCAGAAGTTCTTGAGTCTGGCTCCCACTGCTGTCTGAAGAAGGTGGCAGTCAGACTCTGCCTTTAAAGGACTTGGTACCTTTCTTCTTCCCACGTCTCCCTTCGGCACGAGCACCTCCTCTGCTGGAGGCTCTGCCACGAAAGGGCGGAATGAATCTGGACGCTGGAGTGTCCATCCTGGGTCTAGATACGGTAGGCAAAGGGGTGGCTTTGCGGGCAGAGGACGCAACCAGGTCATGGGTGTCCTTCTGAATCAAGGAGGTAGCAATCTCCTTTATCAATTCCTCTGGGAAGAGGCACTTTGAGAGAGGAGCAAAAAGAAGTTCCGATCTCTGACACGGTGTTACTCCAGCTGACAGGAACGAGCAAAGGTTTTCCCGTTTCTTGAGGACCCCGGAAACGAACGAAGCCGCAAGCTCACTGGATCCGTCACGTATGGCCTTGTCCATGCAGGACATAATGAGCAAGGAAGTTTCCTTGTCAGAAGGGGAGATCTTCCTGCTCAACGCTCCCAAACACCAATCCAAAAAGTTAAAAACCTCGAAGGCTCTGAACACTCCTTTCAACAGATGGTCTAAGTCTGAAGGAGACCAACAAATCTTAGAGCGTCTCATGGCTAGCCTGCGGGGAGAGTCTACTAGACTTGAGAAGTCGCCCTGGGCAGAGGCAGGAACCCCCAAGCCGAGAACTTCTCCCGTGGCATACCAGACGCTCGATCTGGAAGAGAGTCTCGCAGGGGGAAACGTAAATGCTGTCTTCCCAAGGTTCTTTTTGGACTGCATCCATTCTCCCAACACTCGTAAAGCTCTCTTAGACGAGCGGGCGAGGACGAGCTTCGTAAAGGCAGGCGCGGATGACTGCGTGCCTAAAGCGAACTCAGATGGAGGAGAGCGTGGGGCCGCAGATACAAACTGATCAGGATACATCTCCCTGAACAGTGCAAGAACTTTCCTAAAGTCCAAGGAGGGTTGAGTGATCTTGGGTTCGTCGATGTCCGTATGCGGGTCGTCAATGTGTACAGCGTCGTCATCATCAGAGAGTCCATCATCTGAAAACTGAGGAGGAAGCGGCAAAGGAGTAGGGATCGGCTGGTCAGCTGAGTCCGGCAGCACGGGTGCATGCGTGACTGAACCGGACGCAACGTCATGGAACTGTTGCCCAGTCTGTGAACTGGCAACAATCATAGCAGCGCGGGGACGCAAAGCGTCTACTCCAGACTGTCTAGTCTGTTGTGGGCGAGTAGAGGTAACCACACTGGGTTGCGGAGGTTGACGCACCGCGTCAAAACAAAACAACTTAGGTTGTTGTTGTAACTCGCGAACGTCAACGGAAGGTTCCGTGCGTCGCTGAACGTCAACATGCGGCTGGCAGGGTACACTGGAACGCATGGGTGACGGGACTCTCACAGCTGGAGTGCGGGAGAAGGTAGCCTCAGCGTCCACTGGACGCACAACCGTGGGTGGTTGTAGGCTAGAGGTTGGTGCAGCGTCAACCTTCTCCGCACGAAAGTCCTGCATCAATGACGTTAACTGTGACTGCATGGTCTGCAGCAAAGACCACTTAGGGTCTACAGTAGCAGGTGCGGCAACAGACGGTGTTACTGCCTGATGCGGTACCGCTTTGCCTCTCTTAGGAGGTGAGCAGTCATCGGAAGACTGCAGCGAGTCCGAACTGACCCAGTGGTTATATCTGCCATCGAAGGTTGTTGAGTGCTAGAAGGGGGATCAGGAGCAACCACTACAGGGGAAGGAATAGGTTGTGGGGCATGAGGAGAGGAAAATTCAACGGAGCGAGATGAACTTCTCCTGACTCTATCTCTCTCTAGCCTACGTGTGTATTTCTGGAATTCGATGAAATCGAATTCCGAAAGCCCAACGCATTCCTCACATCGATCTTCCAATTGACAGGTCTTATCCCGACAATTGGAACAAACGGTGTGAGGATCGATAGAGGCCTTCGGAAGACGCCTTGAACAGTCCCTAGCATTACATTTCCTGAACTTAGGGACTTGAGAAGGGTCAGCCATTTTGAATTAGTCAAAGGGGAATTCAAAATCTATCCAAAGTCATCAACAAATAATCCAAAATCAATAAAAGAATGCAAGGATGTATTGAAGATAACGTCTGCAAAGCGAAAGCTCAAAACTAGAAATGTGTACTTCACCAAAATATGTGAAAACCAATCCAGTAAGCAACAGCGAATTTAGTAGGTCTTGCCGGTGGCACGACAGAGAGAAAATTGAGTTCTGTGTTTACATTGAGTACTGAGTACCTGCACGACAGATGGCGCTGTTGAAGTACACCCCCTACCTGCATAGCGATCGCTGGCGGATTTCGAGCGTAGAGTTTTTCTGTCGGGCAGCAGAGCTGCAGCTTATATAATCACCGGCTAAGTTTAATATTGAAAAATGTATTTTCCCCATAGGGATCCTCCTTAAACTGTTACATATTTTGGAGAGCGGGATAACAAATATTGTTTATAGAGATGTACAATTTATTGAGTAAAAGGTTTAAAAAAATTAATGGTTCGGAGCCAGTTCCTGCAGCGTGCATAGAAAATGGGAATTTTCTTCACATTTTTTAGTCGTTCATAAGGCGTTTTCCAGCAAAACCTTACACAAAATCACCACCTAACCTAATATTCCCCACCTAACCTAATCTAAATGCCGTGTCCTTACCACCTAACGGGGAGGGGGAGGGTTGCTGATGGCCCTTGAGACCCCCTCTAGATTTCCATATTTGTAGCTGACTGGCCATCATTATACATAAGTGGCCGCTATCATACATACACCCTAATGGATCATTTATACAGTGAGAACTTGAAAGCGTCTTACTACTGTATTGCTGTCAAACTTCAACTACTCTCCCAAAGAAAGATGTGGTCTTAGCAAGATACTGTTAGCATAAGTTGGCCTATCTTAAAATGCCTTCTGTTATCATTCTAACCAGAGGAAAACAATTAAGTAGATAAAGTGTCTTAGGTATAACTGTACTAATCCCCTTAACGATATTACGATTCAACATATAAGTAATAACACATCGCCATACGTCCACTCTGTATCATGACGTTTGGGGCTCCGCTCAAATTATTAAGGGCGTGGATTACAAGATTGAATTAGAGGAGCAAGAGGTTTTAATAGTTGCCAAAGGCAGAGGCGGGATAAAGTGTCTTACCCAAAGACAATATAAACCAAAATACACAAACCTAACCTAACCTGAAACGCGTGATTTTACTCGTCATACATCACCAGATTTCGGAGCCTTTGTATATCAGCGGCCAATTCCTCCCGCGTTGATTAAAAATGGACATAAACTAACCTAAACTAACCTACAAGCTGTGTCCTTGCCTACTTACCTGGGGGGGGGGGGGTTACCCCCTTACACTGCCGTATTCCAAGTTAGCCATAATAATACATACAGGTGGCCGCTATCATACATACAACCATGGATTTATAAATATTGACGGGATAAAGTAATAATGGAAATACAGACAAATTCTATAATTTAAAAATTAAAAATTTGAAATCAATTTACCTTGGCTATATTCACGAATTGTGTAGGCTATACCAATAGGTACCGTAAATAATATAGCTATCGTTTATTCCCAAAGTCGGATTAAATAATCTTAGGCTATCTAATTACAACAATGCAAATATAATTATTATCATCTTTATTAATGGTTACCTTAATATAATACCTGTATAAAATTACAAACAACAAAAATGTAATCCACGTAAGCCGCAAACAACACTTCTATTCTACCAAGGTTTCCACACCTTGAATAACAACTATAACACAAAAATAAAAGGCCTACCAAAAGCCTAATTTATCTACTTCAATAAAATTAATAGAATGACATGAAATTTAAATGCAATCTACGATAATGAAGTCAAGTGTCCTTGGGATGACGAAACTCAAAAGATGGAATCCTTCGAGGTCTTACCAGTACATAAATCGGAGACTTGGCCCCATGAAATTGTTCAGCTTCATTACAGGAACATCCTTAGCTGTTTCACCAACTGCTACAAAGTCGCATAGGATTAATATGCCCATTAATGCCCCTAAGGCCAACAACGTCGCGTGCCTACCAGGCTCCGCCATGTTGGCTTATGACTTGGTTTAAAAATCCCCAAAACTCATGATTAAAAAATCCCCAAAACAACCCAAAAATCCCCATTTCCACAAATATATATTTTTTCTGATCATGTAAGCTTTCCTAATATAGAAATCACTTACTATACTTAATATGAGCGTAAGTTAACTAATTGCAACAATATAAATATTTACTCGTCATTGTTTCTTCTTCATAGAAATTTGTACAGAATATCCCCATCGGACACCCAAAATCCCCAAATCTAGAGATAAATCCCCAGATCTGGCAATACTGCAGCCTTGTGATGAAAGATTGTTTGGAAAATGTTCCCTCACAACCGTACTGAACGCGTCCGTTGCTACGTGTTATATTTAAGTGTTCGGATGTAACTAGAACAAAATTTGCGTAAATTAATATTTCAAAGTGTGTTTTATATTGAATGTTCTGTATCGATATTATTTTAACTAAAAATATCTACAATTAATTTAGATTAGATACAGTTAAAACTCAAAGGTATATTGTATTTGATGTAATACTTCAGAAAAACTGTAGACATGAGTTCGAACACGTGCGTTTTCTCTGCCATGATTTACTTTCACTGAAAGGATATTGAACGCAAATCATATGACAACCAAAAACAAATGTCATGGTGCACAATATTTACTTTTATTTTATGGACTGTTTAGTGGCTTTTTTTATTTTCCAAACACGAAATAAAAAAGGTATTTATTTCTTTCATATTTTCATGACTATGAAACAAAAAAAATATCTATCTATATATAAATTACTAAGGTTTATGAAAAGTTTTAACTAACTCCTAAGACTTCCCTTTAAAATTACTATATCGTTGGCTATTTTTTTTTAAACCTTAAATATAACCTTTGATCTGACGTCAGTGGTAAAGGTTGGTTACCCTCTCAACCAGAATGTTTATTTTGACAACCTTTCAACCAATGGAATTTGCTATAGGTTTCTTGCATTTATTGTTTGATGTGGAAGGAACTTTATGCCCCCAAAACAATTCTTTCTGTATTTACTTTCTGTGTGTAATTTACGAATATATATATATATATATATATATATATATATATATATATATATATATATATATATATATATATACATATATATATATATATATATATATATATATATATATATATATATATATATATATATATATATATATATGTAAAATTGAGAGCAATAAATTGTATTTAGATGAAAATATGATATAGTATCTTACCTGCACACGAAATCAGGTGATTTAGATACACCATGACCTTATGTTAAACATGACATTCGTGCAAATGCTATTTTAAATCTACATATTTATTTATGTACACGTGAATATTATTCAGGAACATGGCAATCCGAAGTAAACACATGTTAGACACATGCACACAAATGTGCGTAAATATATATATGTATATATATATATATATATATATATATATATATATATATATATATATATATATATATATATGTATGTATGTATGTATATATATATATATATATATATATATATATATATATATATATATATATATATGTATATATATATATATATATATATATATATATATATATATATATATATATATATATATATATATATATATATATTTATGTATGTATTTCTTATAAAGACAGCAGATTTCTTAGCTCCAAAGTTATCTGTTATTTTGCGCAAGTTAGCAAGAAGAGGAGCTTTTAGCACTAGTTGGAGAATTGGTAATGTTACTCCTCTATGTAAATGTGTTTGTGGTAGCTCAAGTCCCACTGATTACTGCCCAATTTCCATAACTCCCATATTATCTAAAGTTTTTGAACGTCTTCTGGCAAAACGTCTTAATAGGTTTGCTGAAGGTAATCATCTACTCCCTAGTTTGCAATTTGGTTTTCGTAAAGGCCTTGGAGCATGTGATGCCCTTCTTACAATCTCCAATGCTGTACAGAAATCTCTTGATTGTGGTCGGGAAGTTCGTATGATTGGCCTTGATTTTAGTGCTGCCTTTGACCGTGTTAATCACGAGGCCCTTGTTTTCAAACTGAAACAGTTGGGAGTGGGTGGGTCGTTTCTTAGCATTATTACTGATTTTTTAAGTAATAGATCTCAAAGAGTTGTTGTTGATGGGCACCATAGTGATTATTGGAATGTGATATCCGGTGTTCCACAGGGTAGTGTTCTTGGCCCATTACTTTTCATACTATATACACATGACATGTGGTTTGGCCTAGAAAACAAGCTTGTTGCATATGCAGATGATGCTACTCTCTTTGCATCAATTCCATCCCCTGAATGTAGATCTAGGGTTGGTGAATCCCTTAATAGAGATTTAGCTAGAATTAGTGCATGGTGCAAATTATGGGGTATGAAGTTGAATCCTAACAAAACTCAAAGTATGATTGTAAGTAGGTCAAGGACGGTGGTTCCTCAACATCCGGATCTCAGTATTGATAATGTTTCTTTAAATATGTATGACTCTTTCAAAATTTTAGGTGTGATTCTCAACAGTAAATTTACTTTTGAGAAACATATAAGGTCTGTGTCTTCTTCAATTTCACAAAAAAATAGGCTTATTGAGAAAGTCTTTCAAGATTTTCGGTGATCAATCTATTCTGAAAAAGTGTTTTAATTCTTTCATTCTACCTTGTTTTGAGTATTGTTCTCCTGTCTGGTCTTCAGCTGCTGATTCTCATCTTAATTTGTTGGACAGAAACTTACGGTCTATTAAATTTCTTATTCCTGATCTAGATATTAATCTCTGGCACCGTCGTTCAATTAGTTCATTATGTATGTTGCATAAGATTTTTCACAACTCTGACCATCCTTTACATTCAGATCTCCCTGGACAATTCTATCCTGTTCGTAATACTAGGCAGGCAGTTAATTCTAATAGCCAAGCCTTCTCCATCACGAGGCTCAATACTACGCAGTACTCTAGAAGTTTTATTCCATCTGTGACCAAGTTGTGGAATGATCTTCCTAATCGGGTGGTTGAATCAGTAGAACTTCAAAAGTTCAAAGTTGGAGCAAATGTTTTTTTGTTGACCAGGCAGACATAATCTTTTTATAGTTTATTTATGACATATTTGTTTTTGATGTTGTTGATAGTTTATTATATGACATGTCTGTTTTGACCTTGTTTCTTATTTTAGAATGATTTATTGTTAATTTGTTCTCTTCATTTATTTATTTCCTTATTTCCTTTCCTCACTGGGCTATTTTTCCCTGTTGGAGCCCCTGGGCTTATAGCATCTTGCTTTTCCAACTAGGGTTGTAGCTTGGATAGTAATAATAATAATAATAATAATAATAATAATAATAATAATAATAATAATAATAATAATAATAATATATGTATATACATATAATATATATATATAATATATATATATATATATATATATATATATATATATATATATATATATATATATATATCCTTACTAAAGCCAAGCTACAACTCAAAGAACTATGGAAAGAATAATGATGGGAATAACACTAAGAGATAGAAAAAAGAGCAACATGGATACGAGAGCAAACTAGAAGATATTCTAACATGTAAGAAAAAGAAATGGACATGGGCAGGACATATAATGAGAAAGACAGATAATAGATGGACATTAAGAATAACAGAATGTCTCTAGATATTACAAAAGAAGTAGGGCAAGGAAGAGAAGACGAAGGATTGACGAACTAAGAAATTTTGAGAGGTGTGGACTGGCGTAGAGAGACTATAAACAGACGCAAGTGGAAAGGCAAGTCTGAGGCATTTGTTCTACAGTATATATATATATATATATATATATATATATATATATATATATATATATATATATATATATATATAAACACACATATATTGAATTCGTGGCTAAGTAGTAAGTTCACTGTCTTACAAGTATCCTGAACCAGGGTTCGAAACCTGGCCGGTCAGATACTATAGTCTTTAAGTGATTTCGCAATATGAAAAACACGTTTAAATGTGAAAAATTTATCATATATATATATATATATATATATATATATATATATATATACACAATTATATATATATATATATATACACACAACTATATATATATATATATATATATATATATATACACAGTTATATATATATATATATATATATATATATATATATATATATATACTGTATATATATATATATATATATATATATATATATATATATATATATGTATGTATATACACACACATGTCCTTATAATATATTCATACTCTTATACATACGATGTGTTAGGGAAAACAGAAATTCAACCACAGGTGCGAATGAACACTTGCTTTCCATAAAATTTTCAACTGCCAATTACTGACGAATTTACTCAAGCGCCTACTGGCCTTGGGAGGGGCACCTGTTAAACGCACCCCCCCCCCCCACCCACCACCACCACCAGGAACGAATGTCATAGACTGCAATAGTGTGTCCTGTCTGTGCGTGTGTGTACTGTATGTGTGTGTACATTTTAATTTAATCTTTTTTGCTCTTCCTTCTAAGACTTGATAGGTTACGTGTGATTTTCAAAAGATTGTTGCCGTGAGCTTTACTTTTAAACACACAAACGCACCACATACACAACACATACACACACCCACACACACACAAACACAACCTATGCACACACCCACACACACACAAACACAACCTATGCACACACCCACACACTCACTCACTCACACACACACACACACATATATATATAATATATATATATATATATATATATATATATATATATATATATACGCATTTGTATATTTTATTTATATATATATATATATATATATATATATATATATATATATATATATATATATATATATATATGTAAATACACACACACACACACACACACATATATATATATATATATATATATATATATATATATATATATATATATATATACATATATACATATGTGTGTGTCGGTAATGCACGTACATATAACCAACGTGTTTCCTTTGATTCTACGCACTGATGATCGTCAAAACTGAAACCAGCACAGCTTTCAGAAACTTCACAAGCATTTGGAAGTACCAAGACTGATATAAATACCGAAAATAGATAAAAGTTAAACTCTGTTGCATAAAAATAGCATATTCAAAGAAAACATCTTTCGAGAATAACAGTAATGTTATT